>NW_019174545.1:847485-946776 GCF_002260705.1 Seriola dumerili | reverse complement strand
GTGTGTGTGTGTGTGTGTGTGTGTGTGTGTGTGTGTGTGTGTGTGTGTATTTAACCGCCGTTTCGTGTGTGTATGTCTGTGCATGTGTGAGAATGGATCTGGCCTTTGTGCTCAGCTCTGCCGGTTGAGTGGACAGTGTCCAGGATGATGAATTGAAAGTTCAGAAAAAATATCTGTTAGAATTTGAAAGCCATGGAAGGAGAAAATTGGCAACGTTGTCTACGGCAGAATCCTTCACACCCTCCATTTATCATCTGGAGATAAAAGGTTAGATGGGTGGCTATAGCTTGTGTGTGTGTGTGTGGCTGGTCACACTGGCCATGGATGGATATTTGCTTTCTAATTATTGATCACACATTTGTGTGTATTTGTGCATTTGTTGTTATTGTGTATGAATAAAAAGCATGGATGTGTTGACTGGCATTGATGCACTGTGTTAATACAGGTCAGAGCAGGGACAGTGACAAGTGTTTGCTCTTCAGTTATCAGTCACCTCAGAGTTTATTTTGGGGAAATTTGTGTTCAGCCGGCTCTGTGTGCATGTGTACTTGTGGCCGATGTTTTCTGTGGTGTGGAGGTCTTAAAATACTCACTGAGTATGAGTTTAATTCGCAGGATGTGTGTGTGTGTTTGTGTGTGTTTGTGTGTGTTTGTGTGTGTGTGTGTGTGTGTGTGTGTGTGTCTGTGCCTTTGCATGCAAGAGAGACTGGGTTTGGGTACACACAATATGAGTGCGCAGCATTTCTTGCACACTTCATAAATATTGGGCGACACAGTCTCACAGCAGGTGGTTCATTACAGGGCCTGTAATTAGGCTGACTTGACTTTCTTCTGCTCCTGATTACAGATACATATTGGTTTTAGTGGAGCATGAGAACATGACATTTTTTTAATTATTTTTATTTCAATAAATTATTTGTTGCTTTAGTGTTCTGGGTTGTGCTTATAAGTTGAATTTCAGAAACAAAACAAAAGACAAGGTGACCCATTTGTCACCGGTGTTATTTTGATTATTCTAGTGCCATTCATGCTTCTGGAATATAGAATATTACATAACTGAATCCACTAAAAATCTCCCGAACTTGCAAAGTCCTATAGCTCATGTCAGCATGGATGTGGCTCTTTCTCTGTGACACAATTTCTCTGCTGTGTTTGTGTTTGCTGTGTTTTGTATTAGTCAGCTGTGTTTACTATTCACTGGGGCAGTGATGTGTCAAGATAGTATTTCAAAGAATTTTTGCTTTTATGCTAATGCCAGCAACAAGCAGGGGATGCCTTTCTGCTCTGGTATCTCTATGTAAAACACCAAAAATACACAGTTTTATGCCTTTGTGCCGATACTCAGTTAGTTTCTATTACAAATGGGAAACTTTAAACGCAAACCATTACTACTCCTTAACACTAAACTGCCACATGTGCTTTAATGTTTGTGAGTTTTTATGTTTTTCCTGACCAGTGGGACTTTGTAGCGTCAACCTGATGGCAGTAAGTGGAAAGATTGGTGGAGGGGGTGAGAGGGGTCCTGCTCTACCGGGTGTACAGTTCAGATAAGGGAGGTTTGGGTGAACCAATTATTTTGCTGGCCTGGTTAGTTATGCTGGAGAGTTTTTAGTATTGTGTTTGGTGGTGATGATATTGTGCTAAGATGAAATGATGAAAGTGAGTGCAGATTCAATTAGTGTCCAGTAAACCGAAGTTAACTAGAATTACCATCTCGCGGTTGTATGCCTCCACCACTCAGTCCAGTTTAAGGTTACATCCCTGTTTATCCAGAATCATATAAAATCATAACCATTTGTGTGCAATTTTGTCATAATTGCTGTGTGCAGTCTTCAGTTATGGCCACAAGGCCAAAACCATATTTTGTGAGGTCACAGTGACCTTGACCATTGACCACTAAAATCTAATCAGTTCATCCTCTAGTCCAAGTGAATGTTTGTGGCAAATTTGAAGAAATTCCCTCAAGGCTTTACTGAGATACAGCCTTCACAGGAATGGGATGAGCAAATGGACGGACAACCAGAAACCATAATGCCTCCAGCCCTGGCTGTCACCAGCGCAGAGGCATAAAACGCCCTCGCTGTCATTAAAAGTTCTGAGCTTCCTCAGCAGGTGGAGGCGCTGCTGGGCTTTCTTGTACACATTGTGCGCTGGGAAAAGGACTAGGAGGTGTCCATCCAAAGACGGATTGTACATGTTCTACCAGCTGGCCTGTGATACTAAGGGGATTCCTGTGTTTAAAATCAACTTACTGGATTTAAAGCCATTCACAAGCACCCGTTGTGGCCTGTCCTGTAAAAATCTTTTAATACAGAAAACAAGTGTCGGGTTGACATGAAGCTCCACTTGGCAGTGATGTTTGTGTGTACAATGTTAAAAGCAGAAGAGAAGCCCACAAATAGAATCTTAGTGTGGGGATGTGCTGAGTCCAAGTGTTTGACCACAGTGTCTAACAGGGTCAGACTTGCATCCTCTACACCGTGTTTGCCTTATAGGCAAACTGGATCCAGTTTCAGTATCATTTTGTGTCATGTTTCCTTTAACTTTTAACATTAGCATGCTGCATATGCTGTGTAATAGAAACCCCAGAGCAGTTTGTTGGTATTATGCGTTTAAACATCAGCCAGAAAATACTGGCAACTGAAAGTAATTTGGCAACACGCAGAGCAAATAAGGCAACAAAAGGCTTTCCCCTGTTTTCTTGTATTTTATGTGACAAAATGAAAGACCATCAACAGTGAACTTAACCTGCATATCAGTTGAAACAAGGTTACATGGATGCCATGCATGCAATAGGCAGTACATTGGATCAGGTGTGCCTCCAACTAACTGGAAAAGCCAACTGGCTCTTGACTTTTTCAAAGGAAGTTAATATTTGCCTTGCTCCCATCGGCTCTGATATTTCCATGTGATGTGTTGAGGAAATTGAGGATGGTGATCAGCAAACCTTTCTCCTCTGGCAATCACAGTCATGAGGTGACTCACTAAGTGCCACCTGACCTAGATACAGCTGTAGGTAAGAGCAGCTGGCACTGGGGTGGTGAAGTGGGTTGAAGGCCACTGTCGAAGCTATGCTCTACAAACGGACTGAATGATCAAACATCTGTTGAGTAACAGATGAAGATGATTTCATCAAAATAATATAGACAATATTATCACATTTATAAAAACATTTAGATGTGCCCAGATCAAATATGACCATGCGTTTCATTTGAATCAATCAGCAGTGAAAATGGGGAAAAAGCTTTTTGCCAGAAGAACACAGGGCTTGTGCCATTTCCCACTTGTCTATAACACAAGAGGTTCAGCACCTTGGACAGCGACAGCAGCCCACAGATGTTGGAGCAAATTCTGCACCAAGTCCAATAACTGACATCCCACACAAGTATGGACTTAGAGCACAGGTGGTGGCCTGAGTAAGGACAACAGACAAAGATTCAAAAAGCATAGCTAGCACTTCCCTAGCTCACATGCTTACATCGTTTCCCCTCTCTAAAGACATCTAAGGCCACCAGGACAACTGCACTGCCTTCCCTTATCCTTCTATGAACCCTTACTCAGACTGGATCACCTTACCTGCCCCCTCAACAATCCACTGCACACTCCAAAACACACTACTGTGGCTCCCTCCTTATTACTTTCTTCCACACTTCACCAGTCTGATAAGCTCTTTTGTTTGTACTTTTTCCAGCCCCATCATCCTGAAGTCAGCATGAGCAATTTTTCCCTTACCCACATCTCCCCCAGCCACATAATAATACAATTGTGGTGTGCACATTCAGTTCAGGAACTTGAAGACTCTGGTTTTACTATCACTGAGAACTAGAGCTTGGAGTTCCTCCAAACTGTCTCTATCGCAACAAAAGCAAATGGTTCTTGGCCTGCGACTTAAACACAATGAGCATGGGCGGTGTGTGTAAGAATTTAGTTGCTTAATAGTGGACGGAAAAACTGCAGTTATTCCTTGAAGACCTCTGATGGGACCATATATCAGTTTGAGTGTCTAGGAGCTGTCCAAACACAGAGAGTTATGTGTCAGTTTAGCTTCAATCACTTTCCCTGACAATAGGCTCACAGCCTTGAGACAAAGGAGATTAAGCAAATGAGAGTTGTTAAGTGATAACTTGATTTTTATAATTCCACACAAAAGACTGCTTGGCACCAGAAATCTAACATACTATTTCAAACGAGAGAGGAAGAAGTTTTACAGAAAGTCCTAAAGCTGAAGGATTGTTAAAACTATGATGAAACATGACATGGCAGCACTGCAATATATTCACATAGATGTTTTTTGTTTTGTTTTGTTTTTTTGTAACAGGGCTGTTGCATAACTTCCTGTGTCCTTTGAGATGATGGGTAATCGTGTATCCCAGTCCAATATAGCTGGTCATCCAAGCCCATCAGTTGCAGGTGTAATTTTTTTTTTTTTAATCATATGATTGCCACTATTCAAAAATAATTACTTAAATTAGGCTACTTAATTACTTACAGTCTTACCAGTACACACACATATATAGAACCTTATTCTATTGCTTTTGCTGTTGTCATGTACTCTGTTTTCTCTCCCTGTACTTTTTCAACACTATTGACATTTACAGCATTAGGCACAAAAGGCACTCGTTGATTATGTACTTGCTGCATTTTGCTTAAACCGTGGCCTTTAATGATTTTGTTTCCTCTTACTGGTCGATGAAGCTCAGGAAAAACAGACATATTGTGGCTCAGTGGGTAGACAGACAGAGAGGAAAAAGGAGACAGGGAGAGAAATTGAGAAAATGAGAGAGTGAGACCAAGAGAGAGAGAGAGAGAGAGAGAGAGAGAGAGAGAGAGAGAGAGAGAGAGAGAGAGAGAGAGAGAGAGAGAGAGAGAGAGAGAGAGAGAGAGAGAGAGAGAGAGAGAGAGAGAGAGAGAGAGGCAGACTGAGATAGACTGAGTGACAGAGACAAGAGTGAGTCAGAAGAAGTGTGTTCAGGAATTTAATGATACCAGATAATACATGAGTTGAGATATTCCGGGAACTGTATCACAGATACCCACGAGCAACATCCACATTATGACAGTAAGAAGGGAGGGAGCATGATTCAGCTCTTATAGAGCAACTGTTAAGACAAAAACTTAATCCTTTTTGCAACACTAATTATATTATTTCTTTGTAGATGTTTGCTTAAATAATAACTGCAGCTTTATGATGTGATCAAACAGTTTCCATATTCTTACTTATACATTTGGCCCAAACATACAATATATATCTGTAGTAAAACTCTTGATACATTTCTGTATGTCCACAATGAATAGCATCATGTCACTTGAGAACAATAGTAATGTAATAGTCTATAAATGCCCCACCTCGACAAAGGATCAGATCAATGCTAAGGGTAGATCTACACATGTGACCATATTAGCACACACATTTGGCCTCAACCATGATTCTTGGTTGCACAGAGAGCAGGTGAGATGTTAACTTCTGTGTACGCACAAGGAGAACTTTTCTAGTAATTTGACAATAACTTGTCATATCTAAAAGGTAAGTGAGAACAAACTTTGAGTCGTCAAGACCACTCAAGATGTTAGATATATGCTGTGATGATGCTTCTTTTACAAAGGCAGTAATGTCAACAATTTGAATTATGATAACAGTAAATGTGATTTTCTCATTTAACTTGCCACATTCTTGATGCACCTGCCACAATCATCATCAACACAATGTTAATTATCAAAAAAAAAAGATCAACCACTTTACATGTACTCTACATGTTTCCCAGATTGGGAACATGTGTCCAAACTTTTCACTGGTACTGTACTTATAGGTGTTTTTCACTGGGTAATCTGATCGCACGTTTCACTGGAATGCAGTGTTAATTTTGTTGATAAATAATGTCAGTTTTCATTCACATTTTTCCACTGACAAAAACAAGACACTGACTAAGTAAAAACTAATTTATAATGACAAAAACTATGAGGAAATCTACCGACATGTTGAACGAACAAAGACGAGATGAGAATGTTAAGTAGGGATGATTTGGGAAGAGATTCAATTACAGCTAATCTCTTTATGTGGAATGCAGGTTAGATGCACACAAGCATAAACTTGCTGCATATCTCAAACTGTACAGAAATGTCAACGTTTGGAAAAAAGAAGAAGAGACGTATGGATCAATTTCACATTCGATGTCAAGGAAAACAAAACATGGAGCATCAATCATCGGTAAAAACACAATGAACTTGAAGCGACATTTGCAAACGAATCATCTGGAAATTCATGCAAGGTCATGCTTAAATGTTGTTTTTTTTTTCAAGCTAACATTATTTTATCAGCTAACCCAAGCTGGTACAATACAAATAAAAGAAACCACCACTGTCCTGTACTGATTAGAGAAGTGAATGACCCAGAGTTGCTAATTTCAGACCATAAATGAAAAGATCAATTGACATGCTAAAAATACTAAGTGTAAACCTTTACTGACCTTAAACTGAAACAAATATGAAGGAAAAATAAGAATGCACGTTTGAAGAAATGTTGAATATTTAATGTTAGACATATGATGGGAGAAGGGGCAAAAATGAGACAAACTGGAGCTGTGTGTGAGCCTGTGGATGGAGTGATAGAGGGGAGTGGGTGTGAGTAAAATCCAAACTACATTTTTTTTTTTCCTTATTCAACCTCACAGATTTAGAAGACCTTCAATTACAAGGATTGACCACTGAGTGCAAATAAAGTTAGTGCATTCCAGCAGAATATTTCAGCAGCTCTTCTAAGTGCTTCAAAGTTCAAAAGTGACTCCAAAGAACAACACACCAAGGAGAAGGCAATAAGAAAATGGATTGGGTGTACAAGATTACCAGTCACAACAACTGAGGACGAGGACTTTGTTCTAATGATGGGGGACAGTAGATTTGAGGCTGACTGCTTCGAAGAAAACTTAAAACAAGCAATCTGATTGACAAACATTATGAAGACGAAAGACAGAAATTCAAAAGACTGGCTGTTGTCCAGAGAGTATCTATTGGCATTGACTTGTGGACGGAAAAAAGGACTGACAGCCTCATTACTGTTGAAATTATTAACAGTGAATTGATAGTTCTTCCTATAGAAATAAGCACAACTCATTAGGATTTCAGTATCCTCTTTCACTTTCAATAATTGGAGACCATGTAATTGTCCTTGATTCACATTTTTATGCACTAATGGCATTTCTGCCTTCACAACATTTCATTCCATTGCCTGTGCTAGCTGGGGAAAAGAGCACAACCCAAATCTATTTCACTGGTCTGAGTCACTAGATAGTTGTTTTCATTATTAACCAAGGACTGTTGTATTTTATATAATCAGGCATTGTGTACAATGGCATTACAGCCAATATAGTCTCTAATATTTGAGAGTTGCACTTCTGCCTGAAAGAATGAAGAATTTCATATGCAAGTTCTTACAAACAATGCATATCTATTTATTGGTCTTCTATGAAAAAGCTAGGCCATAATGTTGTTTCTTTATGACATTTAGTTTTATGTTTATTTAATTTTAAGGTAAATAACGATATTGCATCTCTGTGTCTGTATTTCATATTCAAACCTTAATCCTATTCCATAACAAAAAGGTTAATTTATATTTCTTCCAGAAGAATATAATGAGTTTGGAAATTCCAGAGAAACGCTTAAATGATGTATTCAACTTTCACTTAACCTTTTATATGATGTTCAGTTAACTTTAGACTGCTACTAAAACAATTCAGATGACTAAAATATGACTAAAACTAAATCAGCATTTGCTGTCAAAATTTACTCTGCTGGAATCATTGCAAAGAGTGGTTTTTGTTATTGTGCCTACAGCCAAGGCTGCAATTTTAAGACTCTGTTAAGTGTTGTTCGTGGGTTTGTTCTCTCTGTGTTTTTCTCTCCCTGGTAAATTCTCTCTCTCACACACACACACACACACACACACACACACAAAAGAAGGAAACACCTCAGGATGTGAATAACCTTCTTTCTGAAGGTGAGGACATGCAAATTTAACCCCCAAATTTAATGAGAAGGAAAGGAGTTGAGGCAAGACAGATAGCTACATTTCAGAACAGCATGCAAGTGCTCAGACACACGGATGTGGACACACACGCATGCACACACACACACTTAGAGAAGACTAGGAAAAGCAGAGAGAGCTACTATAAATGTGTCTTGCAGCACATAATGCCACTAAACACAACGGGCCGTGTCTAGATGAGCAGTGCCAAAGGTTCTCCTCCACTGAATGCAAAATGTACTGCGCATTCAAAGCATGAAACGATGCTCATCACACCAAGCGTACAGGACCAATATCACTTACGTTATCAAGACTTGTAGCACAATATGAAGCCCATATATCAATGCACCCCGTTAAGCTGTCATAGGCGTGACATAAGTTATAACAGTGCTGCACACATGACAGAAGTCATAAAGCTGTCTGCTAGTTTGACTCCATCATAAACTGCACTAGCCACTTTAGCTTGGCTGCTTTGATAGTAACATATGTCAGTGGAGCTGTAGCACAAAGTGTGAAGGCAGTGTGGGTAATGACCTCCATCGCAGTACAAAGCTGTAATACTACAGAATTTAAGCTTTGAAAAATGTCAAACTCAATTGGACACAAAGCGGTACTTTTCCGATTGAAGTCCCAGTTCTCTGTAACAACTAATATTCAGATTCAACATCAAACATCATGTGAAATGATGATTTTGTTCCTAACTAAACCCAGAGGAGTGCTAAAGGTCATAGCTTTTTTTTTTTTTTTTTTTTTTTTTTTTTTTTTTTTTTTTTTTTTAAACTGTCATACCTTTCTCTTTCTGTATTACTGTGTGTACACTGTGTGCAAAATTAAAAAGCTCAGGAGCAAGGGTTGCCTATTCTCCCTTAAAATAAACTGTTTGCACTTCATGTTCTGTATCTGCTGCCTTCATAGTTCGTCACAGGGACCAATAAAACAGACCACTGCTATCACTTCAGATACCACATTGTGGTTGTTTTTAATTGAATGACTCAACAGATGTCCCTCTGCAGGAGCAACAGACTCAGTTGTTGTTTTAAATAAATGGTGTGACAGGCTAACTTGACAAGTGTTTGTTTAGCCAATGCAACTTGTTGAGAAAAATACAAACCATTGCTTTTCACTGTGTTGTTGAAAAACAAAACAAAATCCATACATACCAAATCCTTTACTGCATTTTAAATACGCCGACCTACATCACAGACAGTTTGAAACACCTTTCTGCAAATTCACTGCTAAATCACATATCAGTGGTTTGAATATAAATAACAAATAGGCTTTCAAGGCTGAATAAAAGCATGATATGCAATATCATAGACTTTGGCTGAGTTACCTGAATATAGCTTTTAATTGCTTCATTGATGTTTGTTTTTGACATTATATAGCTAATATATCTCAGACAGTTTCAACAAAATGTGTTCACTATTATCATCATAAGAAACGTAAACTTGAGTACTCTGAGTATGGTTCCAAAATACAATGTATGTGCATGTAAAGCAAAATTCCAGGAAGATATAGATATATTATGTAATGGAATAAAGACAAAGACTTTTTTCTTTGAAACATTTGAACTTCCATCATTACATCACTTTTTCCGCCCTTTTGTTTTTAAGTAACAGTTGCAGTTCAAAACAATTGGTGATTATTGGGGTCCAGCTGTTTCAAAGACACTGTCGAAAGGCTGCAGAAATATGGTCTGTCTGCTCACCATTAACAGCGATATCCATATGCTTGCTCCAGATGCCCAGTGTCTCTACTTCCCTCTCATTATCTGCTCTCCGTTTACGATCTGGCAGAATGGAAACCGTATCTCCTTCTGAGTGCAGCTGAGAACATTTGGATGTTCAGCTGTCCATTTAGTTTAGTGCATGCTTTGCTCATTACAAACACTTCAATATCACATAAATATATCTGTTTCGCAAAGAGGGAGAAAAACCCTTTCATGAAATATTTGCTTTTTCTTTAATTTCCTGTGAGAGAGTAAGAGGGAAACAGAAGACATTCCGTCTTCTCTGCATGTAGTCACATGCCAATAACAGTGTTTTCCACATGTTGAATGTTAAAGGGAGAAATCAAAATACAAAACAGAGAAAATCAGGACCAGTAGAGATATATACACATATTGAAAATGAGTTTACATATCTGTTGATACAGATTTTTGACCTCAGAGTTTGTGCATGAAATATAGTTCCACTGGTACTGTGAAAGATATATATATGTATATGGGTCAGTCAAGATGTTCAGCAGTATGTTCCCGCTGATGAAACTGAGATGCACATATGCCCCTCTGTGCGTTCTGATTTTGCTCTATACATATCTTTACAAATAGATACAACAAACACACACACTAACAGACAAAAGTGAGAATCATCATCAGTAGTCCTTGTAAAGGGATGAAAATCATCTGCAGCCTGGATGAACCCACCTTATTTACTAGAGATGAAAAGCTTGTTGGTTGGTGTAATTAGGTGCTGATCTGCTGTGCAGAGTGGCAGGGACACGCTTTAATAAGGAAGGCTGGCACACACGCTCACATACACAAGTACAGACAGTGTCACCTCAAGGACAAATCAAGATATTCACTTTGAAAGTTGGACAGTAGTGTATGTGGGTGTTAACTCATATCACATTCATGTAACATGATGACATTTTCTCTGATAATTAAAACCACAGCGGGCTCAATGATTGAACATGACTACTGAATAATAAAACAATGTTTTGTTCAATAGTTAATAAGCAAAATGTTTTGTTCCTCTCTCAGCCTGGAAACAGCTGACATCTTCATCTACCTAAAATAATAACTCTTGATATAAAAGGTCCCTTTGGTAAAACTTGTATGGTTGTTGAATAACACTGGCATGTTTGGCCTATGAGTGACTTCAAAAACCTTCAAAATATAAAATCTGGAGGATATTTTTACTTGAAATACCACTGAATACACTTCGCAGTTATGAAAGGTGTGATTCATCATGCTGCTAGTTTACAGTGACCTGTAATTTCATCTTTTCCTCAAACAACAGAACAAACCATTCCAATAACTAATTAAACTGTGATGGTCGGTAGAAACAAAACAAAAGCCTCGTGTCTTCCAATAAAGTGATGACATTTTCACATGAATACTTTTATCTCCTACACACCTCCCTTGTAAATGTTACACTGATTGCCACAATTTGGCCTGTTTTTCATTATGGCTCAATTTTTCTTTTATCAAATAAAAAGCCTCCTGCTTGCAAAGACCAGCATCAGTCCCTTGCTTTTAAAGAACATGTGACCGATAACAGTACTGTGCTCAATTAAAAAACCTCTTTGTCAGAGGAAGGCTGATAACTTTGACCCTGCTGTGAGAGAAATTAAAGGCCAGGACTGGTGCCGGGGGATGCAAAACACCCACTTCCTTCCCACTGCCTTGCTTCTTTCCTCACGCCCTCTGTCCTTGCATCCTATTTGACAAAAGGATATTCCTCTTCTACTATTCTGCAGTCTTTGTGTCCCCTTTTGTCTCTCTTCCTTTTGAGTTTTGCCTTCAGCAATACTTTTTGAGCTCTTTTCTGTTTCCTTTCATTCCCTTCATCTACTTTATCTCCCCTCCTCTTTGTTTTTTTTCACTGCATCTTGTTTTGTTTTGCCTTTGAAATTTGTGCTTTACAGTGCGATAATAAGCTGTCTGTCTAGGCGTGCAATGGTCCCCAACAGCCACTTTCAGTGCCTTTTTGAGTGTTTGTGGAAGTGTGAGTGTGTGCATGAGAGACAGAGAAAGACAGCTGAGCGTTTGCATGAGAGTGACACAGTCCCTGCCTGTGTGTGTCTGCCTGCAAGTGTAGACATGTAATTGTGTGAGAGTGTGTGATGCGAGGGAGAGTGACAGTGACAATGTGTATGTGTGTTTGCATCACATCCATGAGTTTCTCTCAGACTGTGAAGGCGACCCACAGAGCAGGAAGCAGGGATAAGGCGGCACACCCCCCGCTGGTAAAAGAGAGAATGAGCAGGGCAGATAATGCCCTCTTATCTCCCCCCACCACCCCCCTCACCTCCTTTTTCTCCCTCTAACCCGCATCCTCTGACTCCCCAACACACACACACACACACACACACACACACATTCACAAACTCCCCCTTCCCCTCCCAATACACTCTCTGCAGGGGGGAAAAGCTTTAAGTTGGATTTGCTGGTGGTGGTGGTGGAGAGGGGCTCTCATGGTCCAAGATGCCAACCCCATAACACAGTCGAACAAACCCTTTTAGTCAATCAACACAAAAAACAAACACGAGTATATACACACACACACACACACACACACACAATCTCTCTTTTTAACTTGTGGCAGAAGTGCCTGTAGGAATTTTTTACGCTTGCTTTAAGAAGGCAACTCAATTAAGTGTAAAATCTGTATTTACAATAATTGGTCTGGCAAAAGATTGAATGTGTACATGTGTATAAGTGTGTGTGCAGTCAACACAGACAGAACCTGAACAATGTAGAGAAATTTGTCATGATGACAGCTCACTTGGTAGAAAGAGTATGGAAAGTATACAGAGTACAGAAAGTATAAAGGCCCAAATCCAGAAACTTTTAAGACCCATAGCTAAGATTCATTGTTAGGTGACCTCTAGCGACCTCAGTAATTATGTTAGGTGATAGGTGATACTATAGAGAGCGACAAAGTCTGCATGAGGAAGAGGAAGTTGGGTTGGACTATTCCACAACCTTAACCGCATGTTTATTATTGTTACCATGACGACAAAGGTCCAGTATGCTTGGCACTGGCAGGCTCCTATGGGTCATATTATTGTTACCATGACGATAAAGGTTAAGTACGCTTGCCACTGGTACGCTCCTATAGGTCGTATCTGAGGGTAGGGACAAGAGGCGTCTCTGTTCATTTAGTTTAGAGGACTGGTCATAACCTTTCTAGGAACACAGGAACTTGAGCTGCATTTTAACTGGAAGAAGCTGGTTACAGTTTTAGTTCCTGAGCCAGAGTTCCTGCCCCTGCAACAACTTTATCATTCAAACTGGAAGAAAGCCCTGATTATTGGTAGAATTAATATAAGAACTTGGGAAGAAAAAATCTTAAAGGGTCACTGACAAATTTCCTAACTACTCACAAGGAGGGAGATTCAAAGAAATAAAGGACTAACAATACTAAGAAAACTGAGGGTTGCATACTGAAGCAGAAACCTATAGAAAACACTCAGCAGGTCATACTTTGCAGACAAGAATCTAGTCTCTTGTTTTAGTCTCCGTTTTTAACCACCCCACGTCTCCACCCCACGAGTACAACTAAAAAGGAACTTCTCCGACTCTGATTTAGATCCTGAGTTTAGTTCCTGGAGCTATTTGGTCAAAAAAAAAAAAAAAGCCATAACACACTTTTTACAGATTGGTTTGTAGTTCACGTAAGGTCACCATCATCCTTAGTTACATACAAAATGACAAAGGCTTTTAATAATATATCAGACTAATATCAGGCTTAATGCAATCTCTCAGACATCAACCCCATACAATGGAATTGTACGGTATCAAATCAGGCAATCTTTCGATAAAATTAATCGCTTCAAGTCTGGTGATGCTAATAATCTCCTGATTGTATTATCTTCACAAGCACGCAGTGGGAATCTGTATGTATTATAACAGTCATGATTATGTTTATATCTGTGGTTGGTGGTGAGGGGCAAGCTGATTTTTAGAGACATTGTGTGTGTGTGTGTGTGTGTGTGTGTGTGTGTGTGTGTGTGTGTGTGTGTGTGTACACAAGAGATCTTCAAAACATAGCCTAAGGTGTCCACAATGAGTGCCATTATTGTTGTTAATGACAAAGATAATGGGATACACGCGCAAGCATGCGCACGCACACGCACGCACACACATACACACACACACACACACTGAAGCTGACTTCTGGCCTGCATCTCTTCCTAATTGGGAAGGGAATAGTTGTGGTGTGGGCGATCACACTAAAGCCCCTAGCTCATTGACACAAGGTTAAAGACCCATTAACTTGACCAGTAGAAAATGTGAGGAGAGGACAAACGGGAGGCCAAGTAAAAGAGAGGGAATGAGAAGGAGAGAGCAACACAGAGAAATACAGAGGCAGGCACCTCTTTAATGTCAGAACCTGCCTGCCCACCAAAAACTATTATAATGTACCAGAAATGTAGTGCTGGTTAAATTATATGGCTGCTGACAATCAAGGCCTTTTCAGATCATGGTATATTTTTGTTATACTGCCCAACTGAGCATACAGGTGCCTTCATTGTGGCATCTCTATGAACACATTAAAAGGAAAAACAGCAACCCTTTCTCCTAGTCCAAGTAATTACACTCACTGGCCGACGCTAACGTTTAGAGCAATGCAATAAGCGGTTTGTCATTGTCAAAAGAAGCACGATCAAACTTGATGTCAGTTTTGGCGAATGCATCCTTTCTGTGACCATAAATACCATGTTTTTCAGATAAACATGACAATGACCTTTCCTTGACCTTGAGTACTTTAGCTTCGCCACTTTACCACAGTTGCAATAAAAATAGTTGGCACTGGCATTAAATGTAAAAACACTTTGTCATAATCTATGTTTTTGCATAATCATCCGGTACAACATTTTGCTCAAGTTGAAAATACACAATACTATATCTCCTAAATCACCAGGTTGCGACATACCTAACCAAGTGACACCTCCACCTCTGATTTTCATTAAAGAAAATGAGGAGGGTGAATCTATGTGACCCTGTTGAGGTCTTTTCCTTGTGTATGAAATGAACAAAATATCAGTACTAAAAACAGCCCTGTTCTAAAATGTGTGAAATTATATGTTTGCACATCAGTGTGCATGGGTATGTGTACACTCACATTGATCTCCCCATCCATCTAAACTTGACATTCAGTCCATACCCCACAAAACAGGCTAATCCTTTTCCCCCTCATTGTTGAGAGAGGAACATTCCAGTGAGCACTCTGTGCAGAGGAAGATTCATTTTCCTTTTTTTGATCATCTGTGTAACACTGTGCTAAAAGCAAAGTGGTTAAGTCCACAGGGTGAAAGCCTGGGTAAATCAATTCTTTTTGAGCTCAACTTTTGCGTGTTGTGTAATAAAGATGCATGTTTTGGTTCTGAAATCAAATGAGAAGGCTTATCAAAGGAATATTCATGTAAAGAGAATAATTAAGAAGGAAAAATAATTTCCTAAGAGAATCTTAATATGGTCCTAATAAGTCCTGATTCTTATCAGACTGAGTATGTTTACACACATAATGCTAAAATTAAACGCCTTCTGCAGTATGACAAATAAATCTGGAAACCCAAACTAATTTCATCAGTCAATTTCTGTTTTTCTTTCTACCTCTCACCCCACAACTCTCATTTTTTTCTCTCTTCTCTTAAATCTTCTCTCATTCTTTTTGATTTTCCTCCTCCTTACTCTTAAGTTTCCTATATTTTCCTTTAAGCCTGTTCTCCCACTTCTGTACATTCAAAGTAGGCCTTCGATCATGATAATTATTCTTAAGGTCTAAAAGGGACCTTTTACAAAGTATATATCAAAAATATTGGTATAAAATGTATATATCAAATATTAGTGATATTGATCAATATGAAAAAAAATAATGTGATAACGTTTTTGGCCATATTGCCAACACCTCATCTAAACTCAATGAACAGTCATCTTGTCTTGTACGTTTTATTTATGCGCTTCTGAGCAAAATATATTGTCTGTTTCCCTTAAGTCCAATGAACAATGAATTCCCTATACCTTCTAAAGCATTTGAAAAGCCACTTTTTAAAATGTTTTGAAATCTGCATCATTAACATTAGCTAGGAATCTTGTTTTACCCCACATCACGAAACGTGGAACTGTACGAAACTGACAAACAGCTTCTTTCATTCATGTCACTGCCAGACTTCGAGGTAAATGTCAGTTTCACTTACCAACAGGCGATCTGACATGTAGCCCTAGCAACTGTTGCTGTGTTTCCAGAGGAAGTAAGAATTAAAAAATTCTGTTGCCATCTATATCACATCTCACATTCATACTTACCACCTTATGCAATTAACAGAAAGGTGTATCGTGTCAACCCTGTGCTTTGTGTGTGCTAGTTGATGTTTGTGCTTCTCTACATCTCAGGATCTCATTAACAGAGTGCATTCCCAAGATCAAAGCCCAAAATCCAAATTTAAACCTAAAACTTAAATAGCCATTTTAAAGAAGTGGAGGAAGCCAGAAAGACACACTAGAGCACACACGCACATAAACACACAGGAATATTAATACATATATAGTCCTTGTGCTGTCCTATTACAACTTGACATGTGTTGGAGTTCTTGTCCCTGCAGTAAGCAAACAGGTGCCAAACACCCACTTAGCTCTCAAATACACGAACGCACACAAGCACAAACAGGTGACAACCTTCCTTTCAGCTCCTTTACTTTATTTGAAGTGACAAAATCCCATTGCAACCATACATACCGGTCTCCCACATGGCATCCGTCTGCTAACACATTACACACCTTCCAATATGCAATCACAGACACATTCCGTTGCACATATTCTCAAAGCAGTGCCAAGACACAGCAAGTGTATCTGACATAACTGTTCTCATGTAGCCTCTAATCTCTTTCAAAGGAAACAACTGTACCTCAGCAGAAGTAGCAGTGACTCATAACACAAGTGGTCTTCATACATTGTTAAGAAACAAAAAGAGTATGAGAGAAATAAAGCGAGAGATCATGAGGAGAAAAAAGTCGAGAAAGGGAGAAAGAAAGAAGAGGAAGACAAACAGTAAACAGGTTGAGACTCTTTGCTCTGCCACCACACACAGCATTTTATTAAAACACTGCCCAGACACCTTTTTTTAATCTTTATATTTTTTTTTATTTTCATATTTCATTGTGTGTTCTGCAAGGTTAACATTAGATAAAGGATGTCATAGATACAAAGAATAATTTTCAAGTAAATTAGGATGAACTGAACTAAATTAAATTTTAATGAGGCAATAAATTTGGCCCCAAAACCATTAAATACAACCCTTTATCTGCTTATGGCTAAACTACCTTTGTTTATCAAAATGTAACACTTAAAATATTGTTCTCTGTATAACAAGGAACAAACAAACCTGACCTCCCCAGGAGGCATTAGCACCTCATACGCTTCCATCTTGTTTTCAGATATAGTGTAAAAATAAAAAGGAAAGACAGCTGCCACTAAAAAGGTCCTGATTTATCCCTGCCAGATAAATCCTAATGTTGTTCAATTTTTGAATCCAATTAAACTACAAGATAAACATTTGACAAATGACTTAACCTTTTGAATTTTTTTTTTTTTTTTTTTTTTTTTTTTTTAAAGAGGTTGTTTATTAATGAAATGGCCCATTATTGACAAATGTACATAACCACTACATACAGAAAGGAAAGACAATCATAAAATCCTATTTTTCACGTCTTCATAAGTGTGTTTCCTGATGGTAATAATTGTCCTGAGGGGATCCTGATGGATTTAAATTTATTCAGTGAAATGACTGGAGTGAAGGTAAGAGAGAAAAGGAGAAAAGATATGATACTGAAAGATGGAAGACAGAGGAAGAGATGCATTGAGCAGATGGTAGTGTACTCTCAGGTGTACAAAGACCTGCAGAGAAAGATCTGTCGCACAGAGGGAAGGAGGCAGAGATGGAGAGATAGGTGAAAAGTGGGAGGGTTGTGGGAAAGCTACAGAACATGGAAAGAGTAAAAAGGAATAAAAAAAATTAAAAAAAAGCATGGAGGAAGAGGCAGACGGAGGCTGGCAGTGAAGGAGAACAAGATCGGAAGAGAGGACAGAAAGAGAACGGAAGCTGGCTGCAGTAAAGGGACGGATGGAGGCCTGGTGAGCAGGTTAGAAGTTGAGGTGAGAGGCAGCAGGATGCAAGGTGACCAAAGAGATGAAAGCTAGTGCTGGACAGAGAGAAAGTTAGCGACTCAGATCTGCTCTAGAGGAGGAAGGAAGGGAGGATGGAGAGGAAGGAGGGAGACAGAGATAAAAGAGAATAAGTTTTGGAGGTCAAACAGATGAGATGAGGCCTCAGTGATTTCTTCAAGAATTTTAAATAAAGTATATCAAAATGGCTTAAAGGATAATATTGGTGATATTCTAATTCTCTTATCGTCAACAAATCCTTCGAAAAGACTAAAACCAAGAATGAATTGATCCTAACATGTTTTTCTGTGCCATCGAGCTCCACTGTTGTCAAAAACCATTAAAACATATAAATAAGCCACACCCTTGCACTGGGTGACATGGTCCGTCATTACAATGAACATGGACAATGAAGTTTATTTATTTTCAGTAAATACTACACACACTGTTCTGCTGCTGTGAATATAGTCACTGAATCTGTATTAATCCAACACTGAAAAAACACATTTATTCCTGTTTGAGTGGCACTGAAAAAAAAATTAATTAAAAAATAATTTATTAAAAATATTACTTATTCAATTATTTATTTATTTTTTTAAATCTATTTTAATCAAACTAAATTTGTCAGCCATTTTTAATGAGAGATGGGCTGATACATTGATGTTTTTGGTCTTTTCATGAGATTTGCTGACCTAAAAAAAATGTGGAATAACACCAGATTTACCCTTTAATACAACATGCTCTCCAGAGTTACTGTCAGAAACCTCCCCATTTCCACCTCAAATGCCCTGAGAAATACACGGGAGACCAAAACATGTTTTCTCTGAAAAACATATGCACTTTTGACACTTTCAACCCACTGCTCCCTCTCTTTCATTCACTCTCTCCTTTTTCCTGACAGATGATGAACTTTTCAATATAGTTCTCAGAAAAAATATTCTACATGCCTTGTCTGTGTGTCATGAAGACAAGGAAGCAGGAGAGAGAGTATGAACTAGGAGAAATCCCATCATGTGTTCAGCCTGATTATTTGCCTTTTATCTTGTTCCTTTTCATTTGTGAGAGTTTGATCAAAACAATTACCGACGTGGCTATTTGCACACAAACACTGCACTTTGATTTACACACAAACATAAGTCATAAAGCTGGACACACACACACACACACACACACACACACACACACACACACACCAAGTTAGTCCCACATGAAGGCTGTCTTAGAGCATGAGGACATGCTGATTGATTGGCGCCTGGAGGAGACTGTCCCTTCCCATTAATATCTCCCTGTCTTTGGAAATGTGTGAATAGATATTTTGCCACCAGCAGAGAGTGGGTCTGTATGAGCATGTACAAATGAGCGGTGTATCTCTGCCTCTCATTTGCAAGCCAGCACTTCTGTGTGTGTGTCTGTTTTTTCACTTTTTCTTGTTTCTTAAGACGTTAGCACTTTGGAGAATTTCAATTAACAATTATAATCAAAACAATCTCAGCACAAAATCCCTTTGGGAGCTGTTCCGGAGCTTTCAATCAGATCACACAATCTTCATCAGCAAATGGAGTTTGCCCAGTAGACATTGAATAGTACATGTTTAAATTTCTATTGTTCTGAGCACTTCAGAATTCATCTGTGTTGGCTGAAGAACTGTGATTAAAAGTTCATTCTTGACCTTGGCAACAGCACTGTAGCTGACACTTTCCCTGAAAAGCTTCAGAATATCTACTAAATGGACTTTGTGTTGAGGAGGTTTTGTCTTTTGTTTACAAGGTCATGAATGTACTTTCGTTCTCAAAATCATAATCATGTGTTGAACCATCTAAATAAATTATCATCCACTAAAGTATATTTTTGGCTTCGGTTCAAATTTGTTGCCTCTCACCAGCATTATTAATAAACAAAAAAACTGCCAAGCACTAAAAGGATTTTTAGTAAACTCCTACAATCATAAATTTATTACACCTTTGGCACCCAGAATTATTTGGAGCCCGGTAGGTATAAATAAATAAATAACTTGTGCCCATGTATAAGTAATTTGTCCTCGAAGCACTGCAGTGCGGTTACATTTTAGTATAGCTATGTCTTCATGTAATGAATGGATCTGCTGAAATAATAACATTATATCATTCATTACATTTGTTCTTCTCCCCTCAACACTCCTTGTCATAGTTTGTATTGTACACTCTGCCAATTACTAATTAAACTGTGTGCAGTATGTGTCACAAGGGCTTTGCGGTATTGCTACTTTAGGCTACACCAACAAAGAGCTGTGAAGTTTGAAATATGGATTCACGGTTAACATGATCGGTTTGTTCTGTATTTAGGAAGTAAATAGTATTTTGTAACTTGCAATATGACCGCAAGTCAAGCTTCTCTGAACCTGAAATAATCAAACTGTAGTAAAGTATATACTTTATACTTGAGGGGAAGAAAGAACATTTTGCACACAGCCCTGTGTAATGTGCAAAACTGTGGGAAAGCACACCCACACCCCCAGAAGGTGAAAAAGCTCTTCCTATCTACATGTCAAATTTATATTGCTTTGACCTTTTCCCTCAGGTCCTCCTATTTCTCAGTGCACGCAGAGATTCACTGAACTGCTGATGTCTGCACCACATTGCCTCTTTCTACACATTTGGATAAAGAGGTGGGGGCGATATAGGGGTGGGGGGTGGGGGTAGCAATATCTACACCAGCACTTTCAGCTCTTAATTCACGCAGATAGGACACATGAATGGCAAACTGCACTCCCTGGAGCATTTTTCTTCACCGTTCAACTGTTTGTTCCACAACAAACAGATGGAAAAATATATCAGTAGCTTGAAAATTGGTTTTCTATTTTTGTATGTGTGCACACTGTGGTTTTTCTTCCATCAAGTGAATCTATGCGGATTCTCAAGGACTTCAAAGGACAGCTATAGAGAGTTTTATGCTTGTTTACCGTCAGTTATTATTTGTAATGATAATGTTGTGGGTATAGAGTCAAAGTAAAATGGCGTCATGATGACCTGAAGTTGTCTAGCCAACCAACATTGTAAAATTATTCAAAGGGGTCTTGGAAGCAAATAATTGGCTTCCAGGACAAAATGGGACAATTTCTCCCTGCGCCCACACACCCACAATTGAACAGCATCATTCTCTGCTGTACACCTGAAGGTCACTGGATGGGAATATGGTAGGGGTACAGTAATTAAATATCACATTTTGACATAACGTCCAGTCAGAAGAGTGGCTCCAAATAAGGGAAATTTAATGAAATATAAAGTAATTTAAAGTTGAGGCAATACAGATGGATTCTGGGCAAAGAAGTGCAAAGTGGATGCCTGTGGGTAATGTATTTGCATTTTTTTTTTTAAACACCAATTAACTTTGTTTTCATGCCACTATATTACTGACTACATATATGCATACTGACATCTGAGGAAGAGTGATGTAAAGGTTATTTTCTGTGTTGTTGATCAAGTTGGAACGAAGAGGAAGAACATGGCTGTCTGAGTCAATCTGTGTCAGAGATGACTGTCTCTCTGTGTCCTTTGATTCACTGTCCTCTTGTCACACCCTCAGGGACAAGTTAGCACATTTGTGCCTATATGTGCATGTGTGTCTATGTGTGTGTTTAAGTGTTACCTAAGGCAAGTGCCAGCATCTATGACCAGATTTCACCACCTCCAAGCGCGACACATTAGCCAGTGGCAGCTGAGGGCAAGGACACTATCTAAGGGTTACATGAAGGTCTGTGTGTGTGTGTATATATGAGCGAGTGTGTGTGTGCATGCTCATATTCCTTAGCCTTACTGTATGTGTACATGTATTTGGCAGTGTACTATATGTGTCTACATGGCATAAAATCAGTGTCAATCATTATTCAAACTGTGCTGCTGCTATAGTGATCACTCTGCATTTTTTCTGGGAAGCAAAAAGTGATGTTAAGTAGATAAACTTCAACAGCAGAAGCCTATATAACACTTACATTTATCAAATCAGTTAAAATTGTCTCTTTTATAAACATTTATTAGTCACCTGCCAGAACAGTTCTGTTAGAATTTAAAGGATTTCTAGACCCATATGCAAACAACCACAAATGAAAGCTAGTAGGTGCAAAAAAAAAAAAAAAAAAAAAAAAAGAAAAAAAGAATTTTAATAAACACCAAGGTACTGACACATAGACAGGAAGATGGTAAAAACTGACACATAGACAGAAGGGAAGAAGGAGACTTAAAGACACAAAGCAGTCAGGGATGACTAGACACAGGTGAAACGCATTAGGGCAGGGCAGACAATCACAGAAGCGGGAACTAGACAAAGACAGGACATAAAATAACTGACAAAAAAGGAGGTAATATCAAAATAAAAACTACAATGTCCAAACATTAAGTCCTTATAAAGTCATTATGGGGGCAAACCATGACATGTTATCTGTTTGTTAAATAAGACAAGGCCAATCCATCTCATTCGCCATCTTTGATTACATGCTACTTTTAACTACCATTACATGTATTAACCATTAAGGCTACAGGGGTTTTGTCCTAGTAATGAGTCTTACCCAGATAAAATGTCCTTCCATAATTGATCTGTGCACAACTGCATTCAAGAACGACGAAGTGCTGGGACAGCAAAACAGCTGTCGTCCTTGTTCCACTCAATTTTGAGAATTTCTACAAGGTAAAGTTTGAATTTGTGGATAAGTGTGTGTCTGTTTTTCTCTTATGAATCTATCTTTTAACTGACAATTAATTATTTCTGCACGTTAGGACCTTCAGTCTCAACAGATGTGGATTTTAAAGAAATATGTCTTAAGCGACTAAACAAAAATATTAAAGACAAACATTTAATTCAAAAATAACTAAGATGACATAAAAAGAGGGAACAACATTACTGATGTAAAAAATTCAGGAAATGCAGAAAATGTTAGAGGGCTTCAACCTTACCAGACTAGAATTTCTGGTAATATAATAATTGTCACTGAGGCACCAAATTACAAATTATGGAGGCTACAATTTTTTGGGTTGGAACACTTTTTAAAGTGTTCGATGATCACATTTTATGACGCACCAAATACAGGGCCAAAGTTGTGCTGAACTGGTATCACAAGATGAATAGGAGTCATTTATTTGCCCTTTTTGGAGCACACTATAGCCCACTACATATTATATCAGTAATCCTCATTCCATCTGTTAAAAATGCCAATCTGAATTTAAAGACACCCTTTGGCTGACATTGACCATTGAGGACATATAGAACCACTTTACCAGCTTTATTCACCTCCAAATAAAGAGATCTCTCTGCAGCACACACTGAAGTTTACCGTAAGCCACAACACACACTTATAAAGACAGATCCCTGAGCACCACATAAACACCGCCGGATCTTCAAAAGCACTCAGGCTTTAACCAGCCAATAACACTCACTAGTACGCACACACAAGCACATAAATATATTAAAAGACATTCACACATATGCATGGGAAATACATAGACAATATGCTGCTGAGCAAGGGAAGATTTAAATACACACACACAGACATAATAGAATATGTACTCCTGCCAGTCTTGGCTCACACCAAGGTTATGAAGCGAGAGGGATGACTGGTGAGTGAGGTGTAAGGCATATAAATGCCTTGGTTGAATTGAATAGATCAAAGTAAGTGGGCCTGTTACACTACCTATTCTGATCTATTGTTAAAATGAAAAGACTTGAAAATACATGTTAGGGGCTGCTACAAAAGAAGAGAAGAGAAGAAGAAACAAAAGGATAGAAAAATCCACAAAAAAGCTGCAGAAAGGCATAGGGGAGAGAAGAGGATATGCTGGGCAGGTTAAATGTGGTGTGGGGATACACTGTAATAAAGACGTCTTGCCTTGGAAGCTTTAGAGCTCCTGTGAGAGCTGCAGACACAAACAGCAGGAGGATTAAATACAAACCTTAGACCTTTCTTCTGCTCCCTGTCCTCTCTGTCGCTGGTTTTATCATTTTGTGGCTCTTCTCTTTCTTCATGTCTCTCTTTTTACACTTGCTTGACTCTTGTGTTACGTTTTCAAATGCCCCCTTCAAAATACAAACAGCTAAGCTGCTTTCTATCTAACTCGTCTTCTGATGTACTTCTCTTTAATCTTCTTTTCCCTCTGTCTCTTAATACAGCAATACTCCCTCCCTTGAAGTTAAATGAACATAGCAGCATGCGCAGATGCTATGGCTTTGTGCTCCCTGAAATTATTACTGGTTGTTTTGATTTTACGATGGCTTGTTTTGGACTATAAAGTCAGAGCATGCTTTAATTTCCTACAACTGCCATGAGGTCCTGAATCAGCACTACATGCAATCACCTCACATTTGACTACAAGCACATACCAGCAGAGATTGTCAGATCACTGGGATCAGTTTGGGCAACTAACTAACTCTCACTACCTTTTATGTTAATGTTGGTAGCTTATAAGCCACTAATTATACGAGTTGAACCAACTAGCAGAGTAGTAAGAGTTTGGACTGAGACAAGCAAGTATGCAAAACTATATTTTTAGATACAGCAGTATCACAATCACAGGACGGCTTTGAGAGCCCCAACTGGAGTCTTTTTGCTGAAAACAACTCTACACCTCATCAGTGGCGTTCTATATCAACCTTTCCACAGAAAATGTTAACATTGTTAAGGATATCCAGGTGTTCCCTATCCAGAAACCCTGGGTGAATGAAAAAGTCAGAAATCTGCTAATCTGCTCTCAGTAATTTGCCTATTTACTTTTATTATCAACATACTAATGTTTGGTCAAGACTGAAATCCCTCATGCAAAACTAATGACACTCATCCACTCCTGCAATTTGTAATGTGTTGCTAATTAGCAAATATTAGCATGCTAGCACTAATATAGTAAACATGGTGAAGATGTTCTCCTAAACATTGGTGCATTAGCACCGTCATTGGGAGCATTTTAGCATCAAGCTCAAAATTCCATTGTACACTAGTACACAGGGCCTCACAGAGCCGCTGACATTGCTGTGATCTCTCAGTCGTCTTTAAATTGGTTTACATGAGCCACTGTGTATTATATGGTTTTCATACCACTTTTTACCAATTAAAAATAGTTAGCAGGTTCTGTAATTTAATCAAAGAAAAAAAATATACACATAGAGTTTCCTGTTACAATGACACTGGCAATTCCATTTAATTTGGAGGAAATAATTCCTCCTAATTTAATAATTCATTTATGTATTGACTGAGGTGTAAAATGAACTGTTGTATAGAGACAAGATATATGTCATCCTAATCGAATTGACTCATTTCCCGCTCATAGTTTTGTGTGTGTGTGTGTGTGTGTGTGTGTGTGTGTGTGTGTGTGTGTATCCCCCATTAACTGTGGTGACAGCTGATAAAGCATATATACACACTATTGATATCACACGAGCATTCTCCTTCTCCCTTAGATAAACACAAACGCAACACACGTCAATTAAGTCAAGCACTTTCACCACACACTCACACACACATACTCTTACACTCTGTCTGCAGATTACCTCTACAACACAGGCTACTTTTTATTATTCTTTCCTCTTATCTACATTTGGAATTTACATTATATTGTACATGTGGTGTAATTACTGTTTGGTTGTTTCACCAAAGCAAGGGTCCAATTATGTGCGTACGCAGGCTATCTGTTAACAAGTTCTCTTATCGAGTTTCTAAGAAATCTGAGCTCATAAAAAGTTTGGTGGTAGAAGAGAACAGCCCAATAGTGTTCTCCCCCAGGAGGCTTGACGCAAAACAGGCACTTGGCCAAAGAGACACAGAAAACCAAACTTTTTATGTGGGGACACATATACACACACACACACACACACACACACACACACACACACACACACACACACACACACACACACACAGACAGAAACATTTTTGATCAGAACAGCTTGTCTTCGTGACTAATACACAAGTCTTCACGGACCATTAACTTGCTCCAATTAAAACATGAAGCAATATGTTGTTTTCCTAGCAAGAGTTTTTGCATACTCCTTCATCAGCCCTCTGGGATGACACCTTGAGTCTATTTCTGCATCTTATGCCTCTGGTCATTCACATATGGTTGTTTGAGGCTTTTCATTGCTTACAACATTCTTCCTTCAGAAGAAAGGTCTGGTTACTTTTAAAAGCTTTTCAAGTGTGACAATGGCATGTACATAGCAGACATAGGTAGCACTGCCACTTCAGTGAACAAGAGAAGGAAAATATTGCTTTTCATTCTGAAGTAATTATTACTATTATTATTATTAGACTGTGCATACTTTCTGCTAATCTTTAGTCCAACTGAGGAGGAACAAATGTTGAAATTACTCAAAAATGAATTGTCACCATACAATATGGCAGGGTTTAACATTATCAAACTGTAAGACATACCATTGAATAAAAAAGCTTCAGATATCTTCATCAGTCCTTTGGGACAACACTGACAGCCCACTCCTTCTGCTGATCCTCCTGTTGTTTCACATATGCTTGGATGAAATCTGGCAACACTCATACAATATGTTCACATGTTCACATTCATGGTTTGAAATGGCATTTAAATTGCCCATATAGGATAATATGGTGTCAGATTTCTTCGCCAACCCTTTGAGACATCTGTCTGGTGGCTTGTGCTGCTTATTAGGTACTTGATGTTTCATTTATACGTGTTTGGAGAGTAACAGAATGCTAACATGGTATGAACTTATCAAACAATGGTGGAGATTTGTGATTTAAGTTCACATGATTTACAGGCACATACGACTACTTCTTTATAGGTAACGTGTGTTCTTGTAATAATTTACATGCAGTCTAACTCTAGCTCCTTAGTCTTCCTGCAGGCAAACATATTGTGATGACATTTCAGGTAATCAGTCCATATGACATCACCCACATCCCACTCACTCCAGAGCCCTAACACAGTCTGCTCTTCCAAAGCAAAATTTTACTTATGACTTTTTTAGCTGCTGTAAGCCAAACCTATTGATATTTTAGTCTTGAGTTCATGAGAAATTATTTAAAGTATCCATGCACTACAGGTCTTACATGTTGTCATCTACCTTCTGAGACATCAGAGTAATCCTCCTTCCTCTTTTAAGGTCTTATCACCTAACCTTCAACCAGGACTGTTTCCTTCAAACCAGGTCCCGTATAAGTTTTAGTGTTTGCACATAAAAGGACACATAAGTTGCTGTAGTCACCACCCAGAAACTCACCAGAATGCATGTGACCCAATTTTGTGTCCTGAATCTAATCATTATTTTAATCGCTGGCTAGAATATCTCTCACTATGCTGTTCATTATCTGTCATAATCACTATCATTATCATTTTTCATTATGTTTATGAAAGAATTTTTGATATCCAATAGATGATTAGATAACTCTTACAATGCAAAAATACAAATTATGACAGACAGAGCTTGGTGTCACTTTGCTGCTGTTAAACCTCTATATTAACTCATTTGATTTGCTGAATCACATCCATAACTTAAGAGTTCAAGCAAATGGCTTTTTTGCTACATTTCTGGAAAATTAAATTTGTCAGATGGCAATGTCTTAATGCTGTCATAAGTTAAACTTTAATTAAAACTGTTATTCTGAAATGAAATGTGCCATGCACTACTCTCAAAGGGACATTATTTTAGATCATCTTAAGATATATAACTGCATCAGCGCACACATCTACAACTATAAGATGCACAAAGAAGCGATAGGACAGTGGTTCCCAATTTTTTCCAACTCATGGCCCACTGGAAAATCTCAAAAATGTTAGGGCCCACAACTGACCCCCTAACAACATGGAGGCCAAATAATAAATTTTCTTAGAGCAGTTTTTATTTTAATGATAACAATCAAACATATTATACGATCACTTGTCGATTCACCATCTGTCTCTTAACTCTCTGTCCTTTAATTCTTCCTGTTGCTAACCACCTATCCATAACCACTTATGCATTGACTCTCTTGTTTTTGCCATGGATGTAAAAATCTGTTTCAATTTAAAAAGACTAGTTGAGGTGACATAACATTTAGGATTCCGATTTTCACCTTAGCCTTATATGGAGCCATGTGTATTGCACCTCTATTAATCTTTTTATTTACATTTTCAACTACATTTTTTTCCCTCATAATGTCACTTTGATAGTATTTTGCGAATCTCCTACTGTCAACTGATGCTTGTTTGCATCCATCCTGTAGGCTTATTTACAGCCCACTTGTGGTGACAGCAGGGTATTGTCTCTGAGAGCTAGCCTGACTATCAGCCATTGCATCTATTGTGTCTGTTATTTTCGTGGGTGTAACTGTGTCCAATTAATAAGGGCCAGAGCTTGTCAAGAGGACAGCAGCCTTTTTTGGTGGTTTGCGCATGCGAATTGAGGATAATCCTGGGATCTGTGACGGGTGACAAGCGTGTGCTCAGGCAAGACAAGTTGTCCTTGACACAGCTTCTACTGTTCTGAGATCAGTTATGGTATTGCAGAATTATACACAGATTTGTGTATTAAGTGCTAAAAGGCAGCAGTACCATCAAAGTGAGCAAATTAGACCAGAGTTCAGTAGTTAAGATTGAGAAGTTTGAGACAAAATATTATTACACAACTAGTGCAGCTCCTTTCAGGAATGGCTCAGAATAGCTCAGACTGAGGGGATGGAGAGGGAGGGAGAGAGAGGGAGAAAGAGAGAGAGAGAGAGAGAGAGAGAGAGAGAGAGAGCGAGAGAGAGAGAGAGAGAGAGAGAGAGAGCGGTGATGCTTAGCCAATTGGTTAGAAGTTAGCAGTGTAGCTCTGAACATACAGTGCGATGTATTTGCACTTTAGGCCGTTTGGGCTAAAACTACAATATATGCTTGCGAATATGCTTTCCAACACAGAGGCAGGAAAATACAATATTCTGCAGTCAATGATATTATTTGGTAGAAGTGATTTTTAGATATTTTTACTTCATACTGCACATTTGATATTTTTACTGTCAATTCAAACAGAGATAGATACATCCTAATACTCCTTCAGCCAGGAAGGATAAAGGTGAAGATGTCCAGAAAGAGAGCAGCAAGATGCAGGAGAAAGACTTTCAGCACAGGAAAGATAGGCAGCAGAAAATCATGAAACAGGACAGGAGCTGAATTTAAGAGATCTGCTGCTACTACTGTCATGAAATGATGTGTTTTAGCCTTGTCCATATTTTTGATGTTGTAGTAAACAGCTGAATCGCACACTCAGTTGTCCACCTTTTTCAAAGTTTTGTTGGTTTCTCTGTGGGACACCTATCCTA
Organism: Seriola dumerili; assembly: GCF_002260705.1. Taxonomy (NCBI): domain Eukaryota; kingdom Metazoa; phylum Chordata; class Actinopteri; order Carangiformes; family Carangidae; genus Seriola; species Seriola dumerili. The sequence goes on along the minus strand of NW_019174545.1, from coordinate 917,607 downwards.
GATTATACTGTTCACTGTATATGTAGGGTTGGAGCATATAAAACATGTGCTTGCTACATGGTGTATTTAAAATTCTGTAAGATTTTATTCATTGTAATTGTCCTATTTATACAGATTGGCTTGCACATGCGGATGCCCAGAAGCTTTATATAGAATGTGCTAATGGAATAAAGTCTGCACTAAGCATAACTGTAAAATGTGCTCCTTCCTCTTTGCAGCTTTTTATGGTTGTTTGTTACCTACAATGATATATATGACAATAGTGTTTGTGCATATTTTGATGGATATTTAGGACAAAAACAGGTATCTACATTGAGCTGCAGGAAATGTAAATTATTTTATCAAACTATATGCTAGGAATTTTCAAGGTTGTTTAAAGAATATGGAACAGCAGAGCACAGCATGCAGTCTAAAGCCATGGGAAGACTTGAACCTGTGTGGATGTGTGTACTACCGAAGAGGGTGCACAGGGTTGTGTTGAGAGAGTGTGTGTGAGAGAGAGAGAGAGAGAGAGAGAGAGAGAGAGAGAGAGAGAGAGATCATGTGCAGTGTAATCTATCTGAGAGGGACAGGTCCGGGGATTTACTCCACACAGAGCTTAGCTCTGCAGGGGGTTTGAGGGCCGTACAGACACATACTCCCTGCAGCATCACTGGCCATGATGAAAGAGGCAATTTGAAGTTACAGTCTATTTTTTTTCTGTATAATTCAATATGCAACAGGAAACTGGACAGAGGAGAGAATATATTTGTCCAAACAAGCATAAATAGTGGGTCAAAGCAGGAGAGGGAGAAAAAAATATGAAGAAGAGCAGAGAGTTAGAGACTTATAAATTTTACAAAAAAATTTAAAAAAAATTAAGAACACTTCTGCAGTTTATAAAGTACAACTTCATTCTTCAAGATGAAAAGCTCCACAAATTGTGAAATACTCCTCCCCACGACTTCCACTAGCTACTTTATCATGCTAACGTTGTCTGGATCCTTTACTTCACATTACAGATTCAGCACTGCAATGAAATGCAGCAAAACTACACTGGAGTCAGTGAAGATCTGATTGACTGTGTAGTGATGTATGTACAGGATGGTAAAAAAATAGAAGATGAAAATTAAAGAGTTGTGGATACAGTGTAAGGAGGGAAATAGTATCTAATAATACATGTATAAAGTAGATGAGCCAAACTGACAAAGTAAAAAGCAGACAACATAAGGAATGCAGTGTACTTCATGAGTAGACTGCTGTCATGTTTCCATTGATCCCATGCCTTGGGTCAAAATTTAAAGATTAATATTTAAAGATATAACAATGTTGTACATGTTTAATTCTAAATGTGGTATCCAGGGTTAGTTTCCTTTTTCTGCTTGTCATGTGTCTTTGAATTTAAACAACACAAGTTAGTGTTATTAGCGGCACTGGTGGTAGTTGAGGAAAGGTGATGAAAATTCAAGAGAACATGCAAAACTTTCAGTGGTCATATTAATGATTATTAATGACATGTCTGAAGTAACAGACGAAGCCGATGGTAAAGCAGTTGGTGTAAACTTGAAATAGTGGGAGCAATACTGATCCCATTCTTAAGCCTGTTTTGCACTGGTCAAAAAACCTGCTAAGGCCCGCTAACATCAGGCTTTTGTCAACAATGGAAAAGAGTTCAATCGCCTTCAGACACGGGTCTGCTGTAACGTATTTCAGAGCACAGACACTGTAAACACACCTGTCACCTGTCCTGCAAGGTGCTGTTAAACCAGAAACACTGCAGCTAAACTGCACTGGGAGCTGCAACCCAGACAGTTTCAAAAATACACAATCACTGATCGAAGCGTGTCATTACAGAGGCTCTTATGAGCTTTTATGAGCAGATTTACCTGCATTTAAAAAAAACAGCTTATACCCACTAATTCTGGTGGAAAATAGGTATTATTGGTATTATTTTTAGAAATAGTACAACAACCATAATGGTAAAGGTATTTATATAAGCACAAATAACAGCACCAAACCCCTGAAACAAAATATCTTCATCTGCAGTCCCTATATGGACACTTTAATGTAGGAATCCATATTTCATTTATCACATTTACCGACCTTCAGCTAGAGCCACTGCCTATTTCTGCAGTATGTAAGTGCTTGTGTTTCTGACTCTACCACACTTATCGAATATGCCTTATATATAGTAAAGGCAGATCTGAAACAGATAACTGGTCAAGGTGTTAAAGGGTTGTTTCCTTGGTCAGATCATTAAATTTCCAGGTGCCCAGGAACACCTGGCTGGTGATGAACAATGGGTGGTCCCACATCAGCTATTATTATTGCAAATGCTGTGTTACAGCTGGTTGGGGTAGTAAAGGGCAGATCCCACATCAGATCATTAATGCCACCTGCAGAGCTGAACCAGAGAGAGGGGGAGGGAGTGAGGAGGAGAAAGAGGGCGAGAGCTATTGAAGCAAATAGACAAGAGGATGATGCCTCTTCAAACCTCTTCTCTCTCTCCTCTCCTGTCCTCGCCTCTAACCTCTATTGTCTGCTGCTCAGTATCCCAGCAAAAGACTCATGACCTCTAAGCCACATTTACACATCTGCCACAGGACTGGCTGGTTAGAGACAACCAAGGTTCGCAAGGTTCCTTACAATAATACACCCACCATATAAAGGTGCAGTTGCACCTTTGTCACTGAGACCGAACCTTTTGATCCCCAAAATATAGGAGAAAAGTAAAAGGTAAAAGAGGAGATGTACAGGTCAGCACAGTCTTAATCTAAGAAAAGCAAGCATGAGCCTAGCCAGCCCCACCTAAACGAGGTTCATACTATCGGTGGGACAAAATATTGATACAGGAATATATTGTATTACTTCCTCTTCCGATATGTTATTGATACACTGGCGTTAAATATTCATATTTTTATAAAAAAAAAATGTAGGGGCTCTGAACAGTCCCTACTAATTCGACTTACCAGAGTCACTACTTCATGACTCCTCGTGGTGGCACCTATCAAATGAATGACGGTCAACTTGCCATGAAGAAGAAGAAACATACAAGGGGAATACAGCAGGACAGGAGGAAACAAATCACAGTGCTATCTTATTCTATCAAGTTGATTGTTTGGGCCCGCTTCGGCTTTTACAACGCTCATTGCACAAATAAAATCGATAAAGACAACACAACATTAAGACCCCACACACAGAGACACACACACAAAAACACACACCCATACAATTGAACTAATCAGGGCTTTGTACACAGCCAGGCTCTCTTTCTTCCGACGGAGAGAGCAGGTCTTTCACTCTCGCACACTCACACACACCTGGGCATAAACACATGCAGGCTTCATGACGAGGAGTGAGTCGCTCAACAGTCTGCTGCTAATGAGACTGAACATACACACAGATACACACACAAACACCTAAACACTGGGCATTTTTCTGTCATCTGAATTATAACTGGAATGTGACTGAGGCAGTGTGTATGAATGTTTTTAATATGCATTTATTATTTTTTCTTTAACTCCACAACTGTTCTGCTTTCTGACAGTTCAGCCTTTAGAAAAGCCTACATTGGAGTTATGGCACACATTGTCATGGACAAGTGTGTGTGTGTGTGTGTGTGTGTGTGTGTGTGTGTGTGTGTGTGTGTGTGTGTGTGTGTGTGTGTGTGTGTGTGTGTGTTAAAGAGGCATTAATCTAAGACTCTATGCACTTTGTTGTACATTGTTAGATCTCAGTTGACAAAGTCTGTGAAACTAACACCACAATGCAGTGACCAAATACATGATTGCTGCTTTTTTCCTTTTTAGGGTTATTTTTCTTCTTCACTTAAATGGATCTCATGATGTATTGTAGATGATTGTCTTGCAATATATCGAGTATCGCAGAGTCGCCATATCGTGATACCATCGCTATCGTGGGCAATGTATTGTGATAGTATCGTACCTCGAGTTACTCTGTGATTCCCACCCCTAGTTCAGACCAGAATTAGTTGCAGATGATAAAAAAGCCCTTACAGTGATCAGTGGGGGTCAATGAATATGCTCGTGTGGAAGTGTGAGTGACTCACGATACAGATGGAGAGAGAAAGAGGGAGGAAGAAAGGAGGGGGGTGAAAGAGAGAGACATCAATCTTCTCTGTGCCCCCTGTGGTCTGAGGTACCTGTCCTGTTTCTGACATCAACAAAGCCAAGCCTTCTGGGTAGTAATCAATCAGTCACACTCCGACAAGCTGGCGGAACTGAATGGTCTGTGTGTGTTAGTGTGTATGCATGAGTGTGTGTGAGTATTCAAGTCTACGAGTGTGTGTTGAAGTGGGCACATTAGACAGGCAAAGGATGAGTAGAATGAGAGATAATGGAGTGTGGAGGGTGGGGAGAAAGAAAGAAAGGCAAGAGAGGTTTGAATGTGAAAGAAGAGAAACTGACGGATGAATTTAATAGAAGAAATAAAGTGAGTAAATGATTCAGAAATGAGAGAGAAAAAAGAGAAGGAGGAAAGGAATAGAGGGAGGGGGACAAAGAGAAAAAGTATAGACTGACTTAAGAAAACTGAAACTAGCCATGTTTTGCACATTAAAATCAGACAACCACTCATAGCTTTTTGAAAAGCCTTACTGTCATTGACCTGCTGTGCAGTAATAGCAGTGTTGAAAAAACACTCAACTGTGTATATTTCACCATCCAATTTACCTTCACTTCACAAGTGCAATTATAGGCTTATAGGAATGAGCAAAATGTATTAAAAAGTAAAACATACAAAGAATTTACCACAGATTTCATTTATGAACAACAAATCCTATCACTTTCATCAAAGACAAATGCTTAATGATTATACAACATTTGTTAAGTTTTGACTCCTAATAAGGTGAAGAGACATGAGAAATGTATTGGCTGTGTCCTCTGAGTACCCTTATAGTTGCTCTAATCTGACCATGTTTACTTCATATTTGTCTGTGTGCAGATGAAGGAGAAGGATAATCACAATGACAGACTGTGCCCAAAATAAGATTACTCATGATGCATCATTAGAAATATTAATATCTAATTCTACTGATTATTCATGCCCAGCAACCATGGTTCACCCACACAGGTGTTTCCACTTATTTTGTCTGATTAGACCTCTTCTTGGGAGTGTGTCTATATAGACCATACATACATAAATTGCCTGTTAGTTATGGTGCAATACCTGTTAGCACAGAATAACATCCTTTTTGGTGGATAAAGCACAGGTGTTACTAATAACATTAATGATAGCTCTGATATATTCATTTGGCCCAGCAGGTCATGACAGTGACAGCACACACAAAACCAGGATTCTGACACCAAAGCAGCTACGTGAAATTCAGCCACGTTTTTCCTGCTGTGCCATCAAAATATCTTGAGTGAAAAAGTCCAATTGGAAAATTTACTTTGGTGACCGAGCTTCAACATGATCAGAGATCTAATTAGCCACAAGTGAAAACACCTGTGTGGGTGTTTCAACATTTAAAACCTCATTTTGAGCTGACCTCACAAAGTGCTTCTAAGAACAGTTAGGGGTTTCAGATGAGCCACATTTGGAAATGCTCTTACTAGTGTTCAGGATCGGGTTGCAGTTATTTGTAAATCCATAATGAATTAATTTTTGTGTAAAGTTTTTCCAATGTCCTTTGAAACAAGTATAATTTCAAACTAGTGATTTACTTAATAGGGTTTAAAAATTTAAATTTGAAAAATATCTCCTCCTATTTACACATTGTCCTACAACTTAGGCAATATGTAAATAGGTTGCTAGGAAACGTGTGTAGTGCCATTGCTTCTGTTTTATGGGGCAAAAAATTAGACTTATGCTCCAATCCGTTGCATATGTAGGTATGACTGTTGATATGTGTTTCAGAGTTAGTTGTATTTGTGGCAGTATCATTATTTAACAGCATTTTTGTCAAATAACATTATTAATATTCCTTATTACATCTTTTGCTCTAAACAGTTCATGTATTAGCAAGTTAACATGAGCTTTCCCAGTTAATAACTGCCAACAATTACTAATCTCTATGTGAAAATTATTTGTTATCTAAACCAAACTTGTGAAGTACATAACCCAAATAGAAAGCTTTTGGAAAAACACCCACACTCCTGCTTCATCAAAGTTCTGCTATAATCTGCCTTTTGTCTTTGATATGTTATTGGAACAGTATTTTTATTAGACCATAACTTAATTTTATACATGATTTTCTTTGTTCCAATACTTTTCTATGCTGTTTTCTTTACAATAATTTTGTATTGTAATGGAATGTGCTCTGATCAATGGGTCTCTGGGTAAAAACAGCTATAAACGGTGAATGTAAAAGTTTGTTTCAAGTTCAAAAGATTAAAAAAAAAAATCTTACAAGGTTGTCAAATATTAATAGTGTTGTGCTCTGTTGAGAAATGTTAGTTTAGATGTTTCCTGAGGTCTCCTTGAAGCCCCTTAGTCATCTCCCACTGAGACATCGGACCTCCCAACCTGGCACAACAATAAACTGGCCCTCGTAAATCACCAAGGATCTCTATTGAATTAGCTCTGCAGCCAGATCAAATCTAGCATAATTGGTTAAATGCATTATGTTGATTAATCAGTTCCGCTAGCTGTAATAAAGTAACAAGCAGCACAAGGAGAGAAGATCTTTGTTTTTCTTTCTTTCTTTGTTCATTAATACACAGAAATCTTTATAAATGACCAGACAAATGAGGGTAGGTTTCTCCCTCCTTCTTTTACTGTCAGTCTCTCACTCAGCTCTCTTTTTTAATTGCTCTTCCATTCTGTATCTCAGGCTTCTGGTAAAAGCTCTTTCTACCACCACCCACTTCTATCTCATTATCTTCCTCTCTATCTTCTGATGCATAGGCTTTTAGGAATGAAAAACTTTGCAAAGCAACAAAACTGTCCCTTCTAATGAAGAAAATCACATTCTTCTTCTCTCTAATCACAACCAGTCCATCAGTGAATGCTCCTCACATGTCACCTGTATTAAAAAGGAATTGCTGCTGCGCTCTGAACAATGCCATAATTACTGAGCACATTTTAGAGAAAGAGCCACCAAATCTTTTATTCCAAAGACGCTCAATGAATTTGTGTCACAGATGAGGAAACTATTTACAACTGTCAAGTACGTCTTCAGCAAAAAACTTGAGAAAATGGCAAAAAACCTTCCCACTGGTTTCACATTAATTGTCGCATGACAGTATGCAGTTATTTTATGCAGTACGAGATAGCTCTGCACTCAGATTAGACCTATTCAAACCATTTGCCGAGCTGTGGTGTTATTGTAAATTGATTGTCTCAACATTTGTGGTTATGCAATGAATAAGAGAAAAGGTGACATACAACTGTTGGTTAGAGTTTAACTTATTATCATTGACTTATTCTGGTGTTCAGCTATTAACATCAGTGTTTTGTGATTCACTTACTTTTGCGGTGATATCAAAGCTCTAATTACTGGTTACGTTATCGTGTTAATGCAAACCAGAGTCCTGCTGCTGCGCCAGATTAAACTTTTTTTTTTTGCAAACCACTTGACAACTTTTACTGTGAAACAAATAACTAGGACAGCTAACTAAAGGCCCGTTCTGACTGAATTTATTTCTCTAGGGGAGATTTGGTGATTTCAACATTACCTGTAATGGTCAGTGATTTTAATCCCTTCCAATGCACGGATTTTTGTGTTTCTATGTGTTGTCCAGTGGATGTCCAGAACTATAAGTTAATTTACTGTGGAGCACAGTCAATATCTTATTCCCCACCTCCCCCTGTAATGTTAATCCTGTCTGAAGGGGGCTTTAGTCTCTGAGGCTACCAACTGACTGCTAACTACTTGTTAAAAACGTATCTGTAAAATGTGGTTTTGGTCTTTTTTTCGTTAGAGGGTCAGTTTTAAATGTCACAAAGAAGAAATGGTAAAAGGAGAAAAAAATTGAGAGGTTATGCAAAGAGCTACAGGTCACAGGTGCTTCAGTTTTCAGTTTTGGCAGACTTTAAATGTCCAACAAATCATCAAGATTAACACCAGCTTTTACTCAGCCGTTCTGTTGTTTGATAAACTGCATTGCTTGTCTGAGGAAAAGTTGTAGCAGTGTAAGCATTTGTGACTTAAAGCCTCCAGTGATACAATTTTTATTTCTTGGAATGAATGAAAATCAGCCTAAAACCCTGACAAGTGGCTGGAATAGTATGTGTTCCCCAGCAACATTACTAATGAGAGCAGTTGGGGTATCAGCAATTTGGATGCCAGATAGAACCAATTGGTTGGTTCATGAGCCAGTACCTAGGCGAATGCCATAAATCCTGGCTTACAGCTGCAGATTGCAAAGCAAAATTGAATAGATGGTCAAGCATGATATATACATACATACTCTGTCATATTGGTTGTATGTTTTGGAACTGTATAGTTCAGCGAGTAAGCATAACATTATTACTGCCAGGTTTAGGATGGTTCATTCCCACTTTGGACTGTAAATGTACTGTATGCACCCATGGTACTGGAAGCCACTTTTGGTTAGAGCTTCTTCTAAATTCTGGATGTGTTATTAATGTGGAACAGTTGAGTATGTTGCACATTTGATATCACAATTTGTAAAAACATTTCTAAATGTCTTTATAGGACATTATTAGAAGTCATTGTACTGTGTGTACTGTGAGATATGATAATATGCAGCATGTACAATACTCAGGGTAAAGGTTTGTATGGGTAAGTTATGTTTTCCCTGTAGCTTTATTTATTCAAATGCATTTGAATAAGTTAATTCAGGTGCTACAGGCAAATCTGGCCTCTTCTATTACCTCAACAATTTTGCTGTAGCGTTCACATGATGACACATTAAAATTAATATTTATCATGTATATGGAACATCAGGCCTGTGACAGACTGGCAACCTGTCCAGGGTGTATCCCATCTCTCATCCAATGTCAGCTGGGATTGGCTCCAGCCATCCTGCTGCCCTCAAAGGGACAAGTGGTATAGTAAATAGATAGATGGATGGACATATGGAACATGTCTCTTGTCCACAATGATAGTTACAGTCTGTTCCTACAGCAGTAATGAAGTAGCCAAACATTCATGCTACTATCCAACATCCAAAATATTAATCTCTCAACTGACCCAGAGTTGCAGCACTGTTTCTGAAGTGGGAACTACATGTTTTGGCACAACCCTGAGAAACGGGCCCATCTCTATCCATGTCCTCACATGGTAGTGTTGCTATTTGATAGATTGTGCTTGTATCAGGGTTCTTAAGTGAGATACCACAAGTAGCCTATCTTTTCCCTGAATTAAAGCTTTTAACAGAATATCCTTCTCCACTTTAGGCTATATGCAGCCCTTCAGTAAGATTACGTCCATACTGCTTCTTCACTTTTCTCTTATTATTTTGCAGCAGAGCACAGACAAATAGGGATGTTTCATTAGTTGGAATGGGACACATCTAGGTCTAATGTGCGTGTCTATTATGTGGAGAACAGTCTCTCTACACCATCTTTCATTGTTTGGAAAACTGTTGTTGCAGTTCATTTTTACATCATACTGGATGTCATTATCACCTCTGAGTGCTGTTGGTCAAATGGGATTGAGTTCATAACTATTGAATAGACATGCTCCAACCCTTCCGCTGCATCACACCATAAATGAAATTCTGAGCAGTAACCATTAACAGTATGCTTGAAAGGTGGTTGTTAAAAGTTTATATAGTTGCTATATTCATCTTAGTTCCAATGGCTTCAATAACCCAGATTCCACATGTAAAAAAAAATGTCCCTAAAAAATTTCTCAAACCACTACTGCAGCACAACCCACTGCTGTTCATCCTTATGTCCAGTATGTTCCAAAGCTCCATATTTTTGTTTTGCCAAAAAGTTTCACTTGTTGTTACTGCTGTTTGCATTTGTCAATCACAACCAATGCAAGTAAATGTAGTTGCTGCAGGATTATTGGCTTATCTCTCCTAAAATCTCAATAAAGAAACAAGCTTCTTAATGGAGCTAAGAAGTGAAAGTGCAATGTGCTTGAGTGAGAGCATCTTATGTATCTATACAATATGTGTGTATAAATTTGCTGATACCAGAAAACACCCATACAGTACATGCACAATATACAGTAGTATAAATATAAATACAATATCACTGTGTGTACAATTTGTTCACACTGCCCATTTTGACACATTTTTTACTAAGAGAGAAAAACACAAGAACATGCACACACACACACACACACACACACACACACACACACACACACACACACACACACACACCAAGTGGTCCTGATTCTTAGTCTTAGTGATGATATATGAGCTGTCAATACTCTGTCAGTTCCTGGTCTTGTTAGCTAAATAAATGTTGTAGTCAGCCAAATGATGAGTGCAGTTGTAATACAAGTTGATATTTTCACAACTGTGAAACATAGTTGTCTTTTAATTACAACATATTTGTCATTATTCAACCAACATTGCTTCTGTGTTTGGCTCAGCAGACACGTACTAGTGCAAGACATGCCAAAATTTTAATTGACATCTGTTGTTTGTTTAAATTTTTGGTATTTTCTATTTTTCTGCCTCATTTTCCTTGATTCTGTCTCAATTTTTTCAATTGTTTTTATTCTGCTGGATCAGCCAATTACAACACAAGTACAAGTGTTCAACCAGAAAGAAACTTTTTCTGGTTTTAGCTTTGAGACATAATTATCTCATCATTTGACATTTTGCCTGACTTTAATATTGAACTTAGAGAAGCTTTGTATTCTCTTTTAGGTGCTTGAAGTAATTTGAATTTTACATCTGTTAAAAGGAAGATTCCTCTGACAAACATTTCATGTTATTAATTGTATATCTATTATTCCTTCTGATAAATTAATCTGCGGTACATAGATGAGTCAAACATCAAATTCTGCTGTCTAGAAATAGTGACACTAATGATTTGTGGTGGGAGGAAAAGTTAGTATGGCATTTTCTAAACAAAGACAAAAAATGTTCAGAATTTAAGTGGTTATAATCAGTATTTTCATACTAACAGTGGATGACATACATATAATGTGAAAGGTGTTGCTCATAGCGACAAAACCTCAGAGACCTGACTCTGCAGGTCCCAGCAGCTCTATGGAGCATTTTAGTGTCTCTCACATCAGCTTTTGGTTTTTACAGCCAACAACTTTACTGGTTTGGTTTACTCGCACCACTCTCATCAGTATCACTTCCAGCGACAGTTCTAAAATCCTACCTAATGTATGATTAAGTTAGCAACTAGCTGGTTAACACAATGGAGCATTTAGCAGCTGAAGAACAGATACTGCATTTCCTTTAGGAATTGATGGAGACCAAAACAGAGCTAAAAGGAGAGTGAATAGTGGCTTTTCATTCACCAGGTGACCAGACACATGACTTCAACCTTGTTGCTATGTGCTTGATATGACAGTAGACAAATGTTTGCTAATAGGTTTGCAACATCAACTTAAAGAGTTATAATATGTTGGTTTGGTGATCAGCTTATCGTGTCTGCCAAACAAAAATATTGACAGTGCAGGTTTAACACCAGCCCCCCTTTGCATTCAATATGCACAGAGAGATTTCACCTTGAACTGAGCTTTATACAGGATCAGTGAACAATTATGAATCAAATTAGAGTTTTGTCCCAACAGTGATCAATCATAGAGAAAGCTCTCATTGTATTCATCTCAACCTGTGAATCTTTGGACTACAGGATGTATACTGGTGCTGCCATTGACACACAGGAAAATTGCAGCACCTAGTCTATTTTATGTGACACGAGGTAGCCAAGCATGACCAAAACTGAGAACATTTCTACCAACAACTCATTTCTCCACAATACCTGAATTAAACACCATGTAGTATCACAAAATCTGCCTGGACATTTGTCAGTTTGTAGTTGTTATAATTTTATATTTTCATCATTTTGATAATAATTTTACACATTATTTCTTTAATTTATTTATTTAAGATGAAGGCCAAAACTTGATCAGCATTCATCTCATCTCCTTCACAAGAGCAGCCAAAAATCACTGGGTGATGGCAAAGCAATTTTGGATACAAGACGATTGAAATGAAAAACATTTCAAACAAAAACACCATCTGCCAAAAAATCAAAGTTTAGAAAGTGCATTGTTGTGACACTGATGTAAATTATTTAGCAGCTCATGTCAGTACTTCTGACTTCTTAATTATGGTCACAAAGGCAGTGTTTATTTATTGTTAATCCTGAAATCAACCTCACACATGATTGCACAAGTACATACACATTCAGACATTCACAGATGAAATCCAAGAGCAGATGGAAGAAGGGAAAAAATAATTGTGATTGCTGACAGCAAAATTAAATAATCAGAGAGGTTGAAGAGAAAATCACATCTTCCACATTGCTTGGATGTGAAATAATGAAATTCACTTGACCTTCAATCTGTTTGGTGCCTTCAAGGCCTTCATGCCATCTCTGTCCATCAATCTCACATGGAGAGACAGAGAAATTGATTAACTTCATATTTCTTTTCAAGTACATGTTGCTTTGTGTTTCCACAGGAACATTATTATCTGGCTCAAGTTTCCCTCAAGCTCCCGAAAATGATAGTGAAGTCACTTTTACCGTGGGATGGACATAGAATTGGAAATCAGATCAATGTTTTGCAGGTATCGTGCAAGTCCATGGCTAATATGTATACAAGTTTAACCTGCAGAATTGTTTCCTCCTGTCTTAACATTTCACATGCAAAGACCGTTATCCACTGAATCATTATTACCGAGGGTAAAGGGCTGCTTTTCCTCCTTTCTAGCAACAGGTTCAGCTGACCTAACTTTGCAGATATGTGATGTTTTATATTGTCCTTTATCCTTGAGCACCTACCCTCGCTACGTCCTCTAACTCCTACTCATATGCTGTATTCCTTTTCATAAAACTCTCTCATCCTATGATCAGAAATCAAACAATGTAACCACGCTCTCACTGAGGCATCCACGCTACACTGACACGCGCTCACCTCTCCACTGTTTATCATTAATTAATATGATTTTTTCTCCCACCTGTTTTCATCATTTCTATTATTCAAGCACTCTTCGAGCATCCCTCAGCAAACAGCACAACTGTTGTTTGTTGTTTTGACTCCAAGTGTGAACTAAAGTGAACTTGGTTTCTCACTGAAGATTCCCATCTGTCACATAACTTGAAAGAGTCTGAAAAGAGCTTTTTATCAGAATGGCAGATGAAAGTCATGTTGAAAAGGGAATCCACATACACTAAACTTCTAAACACACATGCACACAGCCATGCACAAAAATGAAACGTTTGACTTTTGCCAGTCCTTCCTAAAATAAGAGGCATGTTGGCGTCAGTGAGAAGCGCACAGCAAAAGTAAAGGTTCATTAGCTGGTCTCATTTCTGTGAAGAATCAAGTAAAAGGTTTTCAAGATATTCAAAGCAAACAGTAATCAGTATATGTTAATCAGAATACTATTTTTGTTTTTATTTGTCACATCCCTTGTGCAATTTATTTGAGAAGACGCTTTGATAATGACATCGAGATGAATACTGAAGACTGCAAATGAAATCAGACCTCTATTCTTTAACTACAATCTCATGATGAAGACAGACAGGCAGAGAGAGAGAGGGTGGAGTGAAGAAAACAGACCACTTCTCACAATGTGAAGCTCATGGTCAGGGAGAGAGAAATAGAGATGTAATGATGTGAATAAAATAAGGAAACATCTCAAAATCAATCTATACTATGAATTCGCTTTTCAGAAGTTGAAAAACATTGGATCATGCTTAGGTCGATTGAGAGAAATTAAACAAAACACAATTTCGAGTTTCAGGTTCGAGCACCTCAACTGTGAGGATTTGCTCCTTTTCTCAGGGTTTTTTTTTCACCAAACAAATCATAAAAAGAAAGGGGAAAAAAAAGGGGGAAAAATCCAGATTAATCAATGATGAAAATAAATTGCAACGATACTCACTTAAATTACTTGAAAACTTACTAATAGCCAAATTATTAGAAACTGTGTATTCTTGTCCTTAGGGACAGAAGATGTATCTTAGACAGTGAAGTAACTAATAGAGATGTCAGAGGTGTTTAAAGGAAGTCAAACACTTATCAGCAGATAGGTAAGTAAATGCTTTTGCTATTGGATCATGCTTAGGTCGATTGAGAGAAATTAATAAATTACTATTATATATATATATATATATATATATAAATATATATATAAAATATACAATAATTAGTATATAATTAATAATTATATATATATAGAGAGAGAAGAGAGAGAGAGAGAGAGAGAAGAGAGAGAGAGAGAGGAGGAGAGAGAGAGAGAGAGATGGTGACTGGTACTAATCTGGTCATCCAGCAACTTTTTAAAGATTTGTGGTTTTTTCCACAGAAATGTTCTGAGCCCTGACTAATAATGACGAGAGAGCAGCAGTTTTCATAATCATGTAGATTTGTTTGTGTGTTGTTATATTGCCATCTTCAACCTCACACCTACAAACAGAATGTCTCTCCCAATAATTCACTGCTTTGCATGATTTGCCATGATCAAGGCTCCTACTATCTGTTTGAAAATGAGCCTTGATAATGACAATGAGGTGAACGCGGCAAAATGTGGAAATGAAATCAGACGTCTATTCTTGAACTACAATACCCCGACAGGGGAAGACAGAAGAAGAGGAGGAGGAGGCGGAGGGGAGAGAGGAAGAGAGTGCACAGGTAAATTAGATTGAAAGGGAGAAAGAACGCCAGGCAGCAGAATGTGGAAGAAATAGAAATAAATCAAAAGTGTGAAAAAGAAATGATATACTGTGGTAAGGTGGAAAAAAGAGAGGAGCAGGGGGAGGAAGTGGGAGAGAGAGGGCGGTAAAGGAGCTCTGAAGAGGAAATCAGTTGCTTTCTAATGGGCGCTGATTACATCTCCTCCTAAATGTCAAGTACATTTCCATTTAAAGTGCCTTGCTGCTTAAAAAGGCATGAAAAGAGGCACACCCAGACCACACACACACATACATGTGAGCTGATGTGAGGCACACAGCCCACAGCTGCACAGGCGCTTACAAGGATGCAAATACACATAAGCAAACAACACAGAACTGCACAGTCAGTTGATTCAATAACTTCATGCAGACTGTGACTCTGTGTGCATGTATTTGTAAGAACATGTGTCATTTCTTCAAACCTCCCTCTTTGTATGTCCATGAATCACAGCAAAGTGACTCAGCAGCCAAACTACACCTTGGTCTCATCAATAAAATCCCCACACGTACACACACTTCTTTATCCTTCATTTCAACCCACCCTCAAATCTGCTCTGGACCAATGAGGCGTGTCCTCCCACTGGGGTTCGGTAATGACTGCCAATCAGGATCACCGTCGCTGTGCCCAACAGCGAAGACCAGGAAGACAGATGACTGGCCCCAAGGCCCCCGCTGCACTGGAGCGAACAGAGCTTAGGGATAGATTCAATATGTCACAATAACACACACATGCTCCAACACTCCCGCACGCAGGGAAAAAACCTGGTGTGTCAGAACACATTCTGGCAGTTTCATGCCAACGTGCAAACACAGAGGTAGCTCTTCTTCCTCACCTTCTCTCTTATATATGCACAACATAGGAAGCTCATAGGCATTCGTAAATGCCAATGACACGAAAATAGAGCACTGCATAAGCACGACGTTTTAAATAAAATACACTCAGTGTTTAAATGAACCTAAACTAACTGGAAGCTTCTGAGAGGCTCAGAAGCCCAGTCAGACAGAGAAAGATCAAGTTTAAAGTTTAAAGTAATTTTACCAACTACATTTGCAATGCTATTTCATTGTGGTGTAAGATGACAAAAAAACATAATGTTCACTTAATAAAACAGGTTTACACCTCGTGATCAGTTTCTTAGTTAAACCTGTAAAATTTAACGTAATCGTTCTAATATATCAGTCTCCTGTTTGTATATGGGATGGGCTACACATCAGAAAAACCTCAACATAGTGTAGTCCAGCTTCTCACCACTGCAAAATGCAACCACTGTGAAGCTTATACTCTACAGGTATGAATCAGTACTGAAAACTAAAAACAAAAGTGTCAAATACATTGCACTAGCTACATTATGCTTGTCATACAAAAGGAAAGCATGAAAGGCCTAGCTGTATTCTGGTTTTCATTAAAGCTTTTTATAGAGCACCACGTGAAAAACAATAACAAGCAGACTTGCACAGTCTCATTCACAATTCACACAGTCAACAGGTGTCTGCAAAATCAATAAATGCAAATGTGTAGGCAGCAGCCACAACACAACAGCATGTATAGTACAAAACACAGAACAATAACCTCAACAAGAATGCAGCGAGGAGTTAAAGACACTCAGACACAGAGAGACATTTAACCACCAGCAAAGAAACCAGCAAGACAGACATACATTGGCTGACATACAGTTAGATAGAAGATGTATGTGACTCACGTTTTTTGACCTTTCCTTCATGAAGACGGAGTGGTCCAGATCCATAATGTCCAGCTGCACGTGTTGCTGTAACAGTCATTTTGTTTGTTTGCTAGTCTTCATCTCCTCAGCTCCTTATCTCCTCTCCTCTCTTCGTGGCTGCTAGCTAACCACCCGTACAAAACACAGTAGCCGTTAGCTTTAGCAACGGTCGTTTCATTTAAAATATTATATTAACTTTCTCTTATCTATTGTAAAACTATAGTGTGACTGGCCTCACAAGTTCAAGTCAGAGTTTCGTATGCAGAGTCCATTTACAGCTTCAAACGAGTAGGACATGCTGTATACCGCATCAAACTATTTGACACTTGGCCTTAATCAAGGAGTGCTGATTTCACCTGTTGTCTCCTGGGAGGACTTCGGTGAGGGTGCTACACCGTCTTTGACCACAGAGCCTTGCTAACATTGACCCGTCGTTACAACCCAGGGGGGCGCTGTTTCACTAATTTTAGGAAACGGTGACTGGGGAGGAAAATCTTTTCATTAAAATAACAGTGGTAGTTGTTTTTGGAGAGCGAGAGAGTCCTTAACTTGGATCCTCTAAAAGGTACGTTTTTTGAATATTTTAAGACTTTTCTATTTTCATTATTACGTATTTACATGGAAAATATTAATCTTAAAATATACTCTAAAGTTGAATATCTCAGATGATAAATGTAAGTAAATAATGAGCAATAGTAGCTATTACAGTATATAAATTACCCTCTTAAATGTTTCTGATGCTAGATACACATAATGATTTGGACTGTATGCTGTGCCACTATGCATCTACAGTAACAAGACATTGTGATATATATAGCAGTTTTGATCAGAATTAAAGGTAATTACCCGAGAGACATGGCTCATTATTGTCACATCAAGTGTAAGCTAACTTGACACACCTGTTGACATATTGCAAAAAGTAATAGCTCACACACTGAATATCAAAAAAAAAAAAAGGCTATAAATTAGTTTCAAATTGAAGATTACAGATCTTGAACGGTCAGAAAGGGCACTTCTGGAACCATCATCTGAAAAGACAGGCTTTTATGACAGCCTTTATTATCAAATCTACTGTTTAATATTCACTGGTTTGATTTCCAGGATGAGTTGTAAAAGTGCGAGCAGTAAAATGAATGAATTAACCATCTCCACTCCCCTTGCAGTGTCTTGTACAATGTTTTTAATCGTTAAACAGTCCAGAGAAGCTGTCTGAGGTTCTATTTGTTCTATACAGCTCTATTGAATTGTCGAACATCTTAACAAGTCATACTTTCCATAAAAGTGGTAAATCTATGCTTCAAACAGCTTCAAATCGGACAAGTCTCAAAACATGAGGTGCCCATTATGCCCTTGTGCACTACATTAAGGAAAGAATTATCCACAGCAGGTCTGGGACTGAAGGTGGATAGAAGCAGGGAGCAGTTGCCACTGGATAGTAACCGTGTCTCACTCACTCTTCTCATTGTATCTAAATGAAGCCTCGCTGTCTCCTCTGCCCTTGTCAGCACTTGTTAACCTCCTCATTGATTCTTCTGCACTACTGTACATCTCCTTTAATTAAAGACACCGGCTAATCTGGTTTTCCACCAAGCTGTATTTGCGAGCGTGTAGCTGTCATGTCAAGATGATTGTGGCTAAATATAGCACTTTAGATTTACATGTATTGACGAAATGAGTTTTAAGGTCAGCAGAGGATTGATAAAACTAGTTTGACCTCTGGTGAGTTTCACCAATGACTTTCACTTTTAATAGAGAAATACTTGTGTGTACAATGACCTGGGCTCAGTCATGGTGGAAAAAAGCTTCAAAACATCCACAGACACTGCCAATGTATCATATTCTCAGTATATTGGCAGGTACTATACTATAGTACCTGCCAATATAGTAACTATAGATAAGATAAAGGTGGATGACGATTAAAATATTTTCAAAATTCACTGTATGTATCGTAACTTTTTTTTTTATTGTGAAGCTGGATTTGAAGTTACTTTAAAAAACAAACAAACCCCCAAACCAGAACAAAAGCAAAATTCAATGCAAGATTGTATTTTCTAAAAGTAGGACATGACATCAGAAATCATTTTTAGATTTTTTTTCTTTTTTAATATACTCTAGATTTTGAAGGTGAACAAGTACAATACTGCTTACAGTAAGAAAAAATGTCAAAATTAAATAACTTTAGTTACAAACATTAAATTATCACAACAAGACTCTACAGTTGCATCTTCAAACTCAACAGCTGCTGTTGTCATAGCATTAAAATGCATATGTAATTTGAAACCGAATATAAATCATTGGATACTTTGATATAAAAACCAACTATTATTTGCTGGGAATAAAACCTTTATCCTTAACAATATGTCAAGAGGAAGATAAAAAGACAGAATCTAATAAACCCATTACAATCATGGAGTTACACAGAGATCTGTGCTTTGTCTTTAAATGAAATATTAACAGTTAAAATATTGTGCCTTTACAAAACTATGATTATCATGGAATATGAATATTAATTTCATGCTTAATTGGGCCAAAAAAATTATGCATTTCCTAACAACATATTTGGACAACACATGCCCAAACAATTATGTCCTGGAAACAAACTGCAGCTCTAGCAGCTGCTACTTATTTGCATGTATTTCATGTATTAGAGTCCCAATGTAACCAGTAAAAACACTGATCAGCTTACCTCTATTTTACAATTATCAAGAGATCTCTCAGGGACAGCTTCAAGGTTTGGCAGAGCTAATTAGATTTAATAATGGCTCAGCAGCAGAGACAGAGCGCTTTAGTAAATGAGATAATAAAAATCCTTCCTTTTGGATGCTTGGGCACAAAGACAATATAAATAGCCATCATGAGGGGACAGTGTAAGGACACAGTACAATATGTCTTCATCCCACACAAGACATGTGTAAGTGACGGTGCTTGGTGTTCTGTGAGAGATGAGAACAGAACAGAAAAAAGGGCCCATTTGAGCATCGATCACTTTTATGCCCCTGGTCTGTTTGCATATTTTAGACCTATAAACAACATGAATGATGTGCCGTGTAATGCACCATAATCGAGATTTATTCAATCTTGGGTGGAGGAGTTGGTGGGAGGAGATGTTCACAATCCCAGAATCAGGAGGGGTTGTTGTGGCTTTGTGTGTACTTGTATGTATGTGTGTATGTGTGTGTGTGCACTGTGATTTATTTGATTTAATTAGATCGCAGATGTAAAACAGCTCCCAGGGAAAAAAAAAAAAGGTAAAGACGAGTACCAAGGGAGGCATAAATAACACCAGGCTCTTCCCCCTTCCCCTCTGCCTTTCTTTCTTCCTTTGCCTCCTGTTTTCTTTCTACTCCCTGATCTTTCATCTGCCCATATACTATCTCTTGTTTTTCTCCATCTTCCACTAGGCTCTTTTTCACTCCATTTTTTTCTTTGCTTTCTTCTGTCTCCACTTTGCTCTATATCTTACCATCTTTTCTCCAAACTGCCCCCCCCCCCCCCCCCTCCCCATCCCTCTCACCCCTCCGTCTCCCTCTGCTCTGCTCCCAGCTGAATAACGATAGGGGGTAAACACCTCATTAGGCTAAAAGGCCCACAGGAGCAATCAGAGACATCGTTCTCCATCGAACCTGTTACTCTGAACGTTTACAGCGACATTTTGAATAGCTGGGGGGGGGGGTTATTCATTGGAAAGGTTAAATCAAATCAGATATGACCAAAGAGAATCATAACAACAAGATCTGCAGTGTCATCTGTGCATCTTCTGTTGATGCTTGAAAACTTCTTGTTCACACATTTTGCTCCCTCTCTGTTTGTCTTTAAGGATTGACAACACACACATTCACTCATGGCCATGAATAGCTGATTTACGGTTCCTGATCAGCAGAGAAAAGGAGCATAAATCTAACACTCTCCAGTGGTAACGGCCAGTAAAATGGTTTATCTGACACTTTGGACCGCCTGCATCACCTCGTCACAGACAACCATCTTCTCCAACACTCTACTCAACTTCTCTGATGCCACATGTACAAGCTCGGGGACGGACTTCACTTCACCTCTCAGCTGTTTTCACATACAGTGCACTCTCTTAAAGCAACCTTTTTCAGGCTTTCTAAACTTTAAAACTTGACTTTCAAACACATCAGTGTCCTTGTTTTAAACAAGGTTTGTTCATCCCCTATTGGGCAGTGGTAGACCTTAAGATTTCAGAGGTCTCTGAATCGAATGAAAAACTCTTATGTGCGCCCAGTCAGTTGATCTTACAAAGATCAATAAAGGTATAATTAAAAAGATGTATTTCATATTACAGTGAGGCAAATGTTTCTTAATTTCTAATCTAGACTTCAACATTTCTTGATGAGAGTTAGAAGATAAGATTGATACCGCTTCATGTATGATTTGTATTGATCCCCTCTTCTATATTTCTAGCTTGGAAGTGAATTTCCCAAGATGTCTATTAAACTATTCCTTTAAGGTTCATTTTCCTCCATCACTGCTTTACAAAACGTTTGTCTCGCCCCTCCTCTTGACTCTCATATTTTGCTCCTCTGCATGCTCTGCTACAGTAAAAAACCAAATGGAAAGCACCAAATAATGCCTCTAAAGGTCAGCCATCACACCTAAAATTCATGTGTGTACTTTCACATGCAGGTGCTGCTCTTGGTTTGGATGTGTGTTCCTGTACATTGTACAGCATGGGTATGTGGATGTGTTTGAAACAAAAGGTGAGGCTAATTTGATTAATGAGCAAAGCATATCAGTGTACAACAAAACTGGAACATAAGTTATGAGTCTTCTATGTGACTTTCACACCTGTTTCTCTGGTGGTCAGCACAAATATACATAATGAATGGCTCCATGATTTATGCATGCTAAGCAATAATGTATGGCTACGAAACTTTAAGAATTCTGATAGCATTTCTTCCTAATTGTCTCATGCACTGGTTCCTTGTCATTAAATAAAACATGATTTTGGACGATCTTGGCCTCAGGATGTTAAGATAGAGACTGTGTGAGTTCAAATCAAGCTTAACACATATGATTATTTCACCCAGCTATCCTGTCATTAGCCAATCCAAGCAGTACAGTAAAATACAGATAGCAAAACCATAAATTTAGTCTCATTTATATCAGACTGGATATTTTTATTGCTGCTTTAAGTACCCTATGGATAAGATGTTCCTTTTAAGAGTAACATGCGTTCGAAAGACTTCTGGCAGTATTCATATTAATAGCTTTTTAATTGTTATTGATTCACAGAGTGGTGTATACAGAGGGAAGTGATCCACAAAAACAGCTGATTCAGCGTGCCAAGATTGTCATTAGCAAAAGTAAAGAACGAGGGAACCATCAGCTGGAGATGCAGAGTCCATCTTCATCCAAACTGCAGCCTGACACAGTCAAAAAAATGAATGAAAATAACTTAATCAGTGGTCATCAAGCTCCAATAAATTTTAGGTTTAAAAATTCACAAGTTATTAGCTGCTCTAATTACTAAATTCAGTGTAAAATTAACTGCAAGGGCAGGATCTACTGATAGCAAAATTTGGGCTTTGAAACACACACACACACACACACACAAACACATACACACAAGCAGTAGACTAAGTAAGCTTCAAAAGCTGTCAGAGAGTAGAAACAAGCTATATAATGCTTCAGTGATGATTGTCATTATCAAAATTAATCTAAAAACAGCTTGTTTTGAACTGGAATACTTATTACACTTATTGCAATATCTAGATCTAAGCACATTTCTGTTTATTTATTTAAAAAGCTTCGGAAAGTTACAATTCAATAATTGAAAATAAGCTCACTCACTATCTATTATACATTCAAGAGCAATGGATATAACCATAAATATTCATGAAGATTCTTCTTTTTACCAGAATATGAATTGAAATGTGATGACCTTAAGATTGACCTTTTACCCCACTCACCTTTCACCTGTAAACTTTGACCTTCAACTTTGACACTAAGAAGTGCTGGTAGCGATGAAGGTGTTGGGCGTTGCAATAGCATTAATGGTCTCATGTGCCCTTAAAGGGCCAGGGGCCACACGAGGGGAGCAGCAGGGGCCCAGGGGGTTGTCGAGTGTCACATTGAAGGTGCCCTTTAGTACTGTGTTCATGATACCTGGACTCAACTGCAGATACACAAACAGAGATGACGAATGATGAAGGAAGTAAAATACTGTATGTCTGGCACACAAAGCAGAAGAGAACAATTCCACAAGTACTGGTACAAATTTACATATAAACACAAATGTCTTTGTGTAATTTAAATGCTGAAAATGCAGTCATCAAAATTTATTCAAAGCTGATGTTACACTATGAAAACAGGGTGATGAAAACAAGTATGAGGAGAGAAATATTCATTTACAACTGCAAAAACATGTAAACAGATTTTGCTGTTGAACAGGACAAACTCTATGGCAATGAAGACTTACAAAGTAACAAACAAAAGAATGAATAAATCAGTGAATGAATGGAGGCGAATATGATGAAGTGAGGAGGGATGAGTGCTTGTCCTTTGACTTTAAACCAGGAATAATCAACAGTTCGTAGCATTTTCAACAAATCACTCCAGTTTTTATTGCACTTAACAGTCTGATAAAACTTCACATAAACTGTATCCCTTCACAGTGTGTGATCCTGCTTACTAAAGCTAGCAGCCTCACGTGAAACACTTTCACAGTGTCCTCCTGGAAACAGGAGACAAAAACACGCTTTTTTTTTTTTAAAGAAAAAGTTTCCCATCATTTTATAGCCATGTTCCAATGTTCCATATTAACATCCAATCATGTATTTCCATGACTTATCTAGGTGGTCCTCCACCTGAGCAGTGTCTTCCTGTATTAGCATTTAGTTGTAGATGAATTTTGAAGGGTTCTTTAATATTTTGCTTATATCAAACTGCTGCTAGTTGCTCCGATTTGATCCTTAGCATAATCTGATAAATGCATATTCTTGCAAAGATAAATGGAAAAAACCCTAACATGACAGTCCTTACTCAAACATGGAGTTGTCCATTATAGCCAGCTCACATATCTTCATATCGTTCTTCAAACCTCATACTTTATATGTTTCAAAGTGTAGAGTGAAATATATTATTTTTGACAAAGAAATCAACAGTGATTTTCAGACTTTTATTAATTGTCCTCTTCTTTGTTTGGCTCTTGGTCCCACAGGGTTTTTGTTGTGTCAGTGGAAAAGGAAATTTAACCATTTTACCATTAAATTTACCATTTATTTATAAGATATAAATCAAACATAATGTAGAGGATTAAACTAAAATGATCACCTCAAAGTACAATGCATGAACAGCGGGCTTCAACTCTTTCTGCTATGCTTTAAGAGAAAGAGGTCACTGAGGTTGAATTCACAAACATGTAGCTAACATTCAGCAGCACACTCGGATGATGGGTCTGTCTGTTCCAGGTCTTACGAAAAGATAACAGTACATAAAAAAAAATACTACATGTCAAAAATATTCAAAGTCAAAAACAAAAGAAATTCTCTCTCTCACAGACAGACAGACAGACAGACAGACAGACAGACAGACAGACAGACAGACACACACACACACACACACACACACACACACACACACACACACACAAACACTCCACCATCCCTCCCACTCAGGTACTGCCAGAGGAATATACTTCGTCTATGTCATCAAAGCACTCTCTCTCTTTCTTTCTCCCTCACTGCCTCCCCTAACCTCCCTGCAAACAGACGCACATCAGTATGCCAGAGGTGCCACAGCAGGATTTAGGCACATTGGCGGGGCCCCTCAGATCTCAGTATTGATCCTAATGGGAAAAGGGTTGCGGGTTCAACTCCAGGTCACCCTCAGGGTTGCCCAGGAGGTCGGGGAGATATGGAAGAGCCTTTGGAAGTGGCGACACCATCGGCATGGCAATGTTGAAGGAGATTATGGGATGTTTCACTAGGTCAAGGAGGGGAGAAGGAAAAAGGGGATATATGCAGGGAGCTGGTGGTGATGTTACTTGGTTATGTATGCACATGTGTACAAGTGTGCACACAAGCACAGAACAAAGACTGCTGGATGCACAGTCTTTCCCACAACAGACATAGACTGCATGACACACTCAGAAAAGCAACACATACACATATGCAACACATATGCAGAATTGGTAAAGGATGCTAATTCTCTGTAGGTGCATGCATATGTTTGCATATTCTCCACTAAGCAACAACATAGGTTGTTCATCAGCACCTTCCAAAGCAACCATCATTACCAGTTCATATGAGTGCTGTCTTATCTGCCACCTCTGTAGGTAAGTTTGGTTTAATAAAGGCTGGACTGTAGGTGGAAGACGGGATGTGAACCACATCTTAAACCATCCAACCACAATCAACCACAGCCTCTTCCATAAGAGCGCTGCAACGTTCGAACAATTTCACACTACCTCAACCTTTGCTTTCCCTGAAAGGACGCTCATGAGGTCGCTTACCAGGACCATGTAAACACACAGGTTACTCAAAGAGTCTGAACAAACTACAGATGCTGTTGCTTTTCTTATGTAGACATTCTTGGGTAATCTATGCAATGGAGAGAAAGAGAGATTGTTCAGCTCAAATTTAGGGTACAATACTGTCCAGTTTACCTTTTTAGGTTATGTCACAAAAGGTAAACAATTTTGTTCCCACATTGTCAGCACTTAATTTTGCACATAAAATCTAACTGAATTAAACTTTAAAAGTAATGCCATAAATAATGATAATAAAAAAAAATACAACATGAAAAAAAGTAAATCACATTTTAAATTCTAGGTTCATTTTGTGGATGGAACCACAGTTCGCGCACACATACAGTATAGTCATTCAAACTCAAATCTAATTATTCTCCAAATGACATGCAAACTTCACATGAAAAGCATTAAAGTAGAGGAATTCAAAGTCTCACACAGAGGAAGTACATGTAGTGACAAAGACAGCACATCATGATGAAGGTTTGATGAAGTGTCAGCTGTGTTAAGGACACCTTCTGTTCTGACTCATAATGAACATTAAATAAACTTGAGCTTCTCCTTTTTTTTCTCTGTCTCTGTATGTGCTTTGCACTTGGCAGCAAAGATTACAGCATTTAATTAATATTTGTTTCTGCTTGACGTCTGCCTCCCTGTGTCTTTTTATATTCCCGTGTTCCATCCACACGCCTCTCTCTGTTAAATGAAGCTCAACCAATAAGAACAGTGTTGTGAGTGAGAAAGGTAATCAAGGCTACTTTGCAGAAGTAGGTACCTCACATGGTGCATTTAATGGGAACACTAAATGAGCCCTCACTGTGGCCTAATGCCACTCAAGTAGACAGCTTTGTGACATTACACACACAAGTGCGGATGGACGTACATCCCCACACACACACACACACACACACACACACACACACACAAACACTGATGCTGAAATAGCCACTATTCCATTACGTGGCCGTCTGCTTCAGATGGCGGGGCCTCAGAACACATTTTCAGCTGTTGAATTTAACTACCCTCTTAAGCTGCTTGATTTGGTGCTGTCTGTCTCTGTGCTTCTCTCCCTCTGTGCTTTTCTACCACCTTTTTGTCACTGCCTCACCTCTGACGCCCCCCATCTCTACTTTCTCTCTCACCCCTTCCTGCCTCTCTCGCATCACTACCATCCCACTCTCTCTTTCTGCTTGTCTTCCACACTCTCTTATCTCCCTCCCATTCCGTGCCACTTCACACCATCTTTAACTCTGTATGGCCTGTGGTGTCGTATAGATTCACAGTCACACAGCTAATTACTGAGACAAGAGCTTAGACATGCATTCCATGGAAAACAAGCAAGAACAGAACCTCCTGAAGCTAAACTGAGACATGGGATGTCTTACTCACAATGCAAGGCATCAGTCTCTATAAGGTTCGAGTCACAGCATGTCGAAGTCTTTAAACTTTAAACTTGAGGGTGTAAAAGCAAAACTGCACAATGCACCACAGTGCACACTAGCAGTAACATATAGACACAAGCTTGCTTAAATGTTGCATTACTGAAAATGCTGCAAAACAACATTAAAAGGTGTTTTGTTTGTATGACGCATATGTGTATTTGTGTATTCATTTAGTTTAATTTACAAGAGGTGTGCTACTCCGTCTTTGAAAACAGTTTAATGATGTCTGGAAGGAGGTTTTCAAAGTTTGAAGGAAATTACCCAGATGATGTCATTAGGGTAATTTTCGTTTTGGTTTGATACTTATAAAAAAATTAAATTTCAAACAGAAAAGCCTGTGTTACAAACTGGAGGTGTGGAGTTTGAAAGACAGAGAGGAAGTCAGTCTATCAAAGGTCTGACACACAGACAGACATCCGTTCACACCTACACGCAGTTTCCAATTCACCTGACTTGCATGTCTTGGGGAAAACCGGAACACCCACATGAAGCTCAAGCAAGGGCCGAAGGAACATGCAAACAGCTTATTTTCATAAAACAGGCTGTATCTAATCATATAGTTACACAGGTACAACGTTTAGCTAACCTAAGCCATTTTTATGCTGAAGCCAATTATCTCCCAACATTAACTCTCCCCACTGGTTTGACTAAAGTGCCTACAGACAAACACTTGATGAGCAGAAGTAGAGGATTTCACTTTTAATTTACTGCCCTAGTTGAATACATTTTTTTAAACTTCAGATACCCTGTGTGAGAAGAGGAGAGTAGAGGATCCTATGAGATACTTCAACAGTTTTATTAGCTACTGTCAGTGTAGAAATCCTCGCTGGTACATTCATACATAAATCTATCAAAAACCTTTTCATAATGAAGTTTACGCAGAAAAGACAATTAAAAGTAGGAAAAAAAGCAAAATTCCAATGAGATGGTGGATTGAGAGATGGAGGCATCACATCAAGGACTGTGAGCTCAGCAGAGGAGAGAGCTGGAGGAGAGCGAGTTCTATATGAGTGAGGTGAATTTGAGGTGAGCTGTGGCTCTGTACTGAAACCTGATAAGGACAGCTTTAGTTCAGGCAGAGTAATGAAGTGATGAGCTTCGTTCATGCTCCACAATCACAGTTCTTATTCATCTTCTGTTTGGCTACCAGATGATTGGTAACATTCAGTCATATTTAAGCAATCAAATCCTTTGAGAACATGAATTCTCACTCTCACATAAATCAAAATCATCATCTGTCAAAAACTGTTTGTCTTGCAACTTTATGGTACAATTTGCATATACAAGGAGAAAAAATGCTAAACTAGACTGAGAAAGGCAACGCAGACTGTAGACTACGCAGAGAGAACTGAATGGGTTCTCTCTGCAGAGCTTCATAAGGGAAGGTGAACTTCCAGTGAGCTGTGGCTCTGCTCTGAAACCTGATGAGGTGGAATGGAGCATAGTGTTAGCTCAGGCAGCACTTACAGGTGCCCTATGGAGTTTTCTTGTAAACAAAAAAAAAAAAAGAAAAAAAAAAGTTAAGTTTACATAAAATATTACTCACCAAAACACATCATGTCTATCCTTCAGGTCTAACAAATACAATGAATGCAGGATGAATTCCTTCCTCATAGCTTGAAACCTGCATTGTTTACATGCAAGTTTACAAGCAAGACGTCTTCTTCTTTCCCCGCCTTTGCCAGTACATTGCTGCGTTCTGCACTGCCACCACGGGTAGATGAGTGGAAAAGCAACCAATGTACACATACATGTGCATCCTCTTGCATGTGCACAGAACAGGGACCCATTTATAGATAAACCGCCCCATAGCGCAAACTAGAGGTCAAAAACTCAACAGCATTCCTATAGGTCATGGCTGCATTGCCTGATTAGCATCAGCTTCTTCATTCAGTAACTGTTTGGCAACCATATGACTGGTAATATCCAATTATATTCAAGTGGGTGTACAGCATGACCATTATAATGTTTCTTACCATTACCATGGTGACACGCTCATGTACACACTCTCTGCTCCCTCAGCTCCCTCCACCTCCTCGTTGTCTTTAATGTCCTTGTGTATTTATTAAGGCTGGTTTAGTTCTCCCAGCAGAATCCTTTGTGTCTGCTTGTATTGTTTGAGAGCTTTAAAAAGGTAAATTCCTTGATGTGTTTGTTTTAACGCTGTTGTCTCTTAATGGCTATTCCTCCTATGACACTCTTTTAGAGGTTGCAAATCCCGTCATAAAAATTAAACATGTTTAAAATAATCTACATGTCTGTGACGGGCAACAAATAATCAGCCCAATAATCATAATGTGAGTACCCAGATAAGAGGAATGGAAATCCAAACAGCTGCAAATGGAACTGGGGAGAATAGGAGGAGGAGGAAAACAAGTGGAAAAAGGCAAAGGCAGTCAGAAGAGAGAAAGAGACAGTGAACTGTAAGAGAGAGGAGAAGAGAAAAGTTGAGGAGATGAATCCACACTGAGACAGCAGACCGACTGGGAGACAGGCAGACAGAGAGAAAGAGAAGAAAGAGCTCTGTGATAACATTACACCCATGGACATGAACATGACGATGAACTGTGTAGCGAGGTTTAAATCAAACTCTTGCGGTTTTGTCTTTGATGTTCACCAGTCAAAGTCAGCTGGGACTGGAAGCAACATTAGCTCTTTCAATCATCTTACACACACACACACACACACACACACACACACACACACACACACACCAGTAGCTGTAACCCAAAGCTGTAATTCCTATTAAAACACACAGAAATGGAGCAGAGAGAGATTAGGTTCTGGTTGGGTTTCATTACAACTGTTTTATGCTTCATCCATAAAGTGCATTTGTCTCTGTCAGTAGTCTGAGGTGGTTGCATTAAACAACATTGCACTTAATAAAACTGCACTCACTTTTCCCTGTTTAATTTAATCAGTCAGGTCAATTAAGAACAAATTCGCCCACGAAGTGAAAAGCTGCTTTGAACAGGAAACTGCATCATTCAACCGTGTGTTGCATCAGTGGAGAAACAGAGATTGGGTGAAACAACAGAAACTTATTGAAGTTTGAATTTTTTTTTTTTTTTTTTTACAAAGCAATCAATTTCTTCTGCACAGCTCAAGGTCACAGAGAGAAATATGATAGATTCTCAGAGGATTACAACATAAGATAATGTCAGACATACAGCCTCACGTGCATGCACCAAACACACACACACACACACACACACACACACACACACACACAAGGATGAAATATAACTTTAACATCATCTTTACCTGATAAGTGCCAGGTCCAGGGTTTGTGTTCATGGATGCCTTGAATCGATCTTCTCTGGAGGAGATCAGAGCCATTTGAGGGAATGATTTCACACTGGGGTTGTACTGGCCAGGGCCTAATGAACGTACACACACACACACACACACACATACACGCACACACACTTATGACCACTAACTCCATTTCAAACATATCTGAAGGAAATCACAGGTTTTTAGACATATCTTGTAAAAGTTTTTTCTTGTCAAAAGTTTTGTTTTTGGCTAATACATAATTTACACCACTGGTATGTTTTTTTTTAAAAGATTTCAAGTATTACATTGAGGGCTGGGTTAGATTTTCCACGAAAAAAGTTACAGCAGTACAGTATTAATCTGTCATGGGTTTCTATCATGAGCTGCACTGTAATGTACCTGAACTCTCTGTACTATGATCAAAGCTCAGGCTTCCAGAATACTGAACTGCCCTGCTGACCAGAGCCCAGATGTGGCAAAAACACAGTCCTCTGTGTGTCAACCAAAAACTCTGCAGGGGTTTTGCGATGCTTTTCCACAGTGAGGTGCTTGGGGGAAAAAAATCCCCAAACACAAACACACAAGCTGGCGTACAGAGATCCATGCATATACACATTCAAACACACGCTGTGTGTAGAAAAAAAAAAAACTTTTACAAGTCCATTTTCATTTAAAGAAATATTAACATTGAATTCTGAAATACAAAAACTGTTCTTGAAAGTTAAAGTAAGTTAAGTTAAGCCTCAGGTTAAGCCTCAGGGGTTTCACCATTACAGAACAATGTTTCCATATACTTTTTTTATTTGAAACCTCAACTGCCAACTTTTCAGGAATTACCGAAACAACTTTTATAGTTGATTTTGAAAACGTGTAATGGACCCCAGGGCTGCAGATCGTAGTCAGTGCAATAAGAATTAAGATAAGGAAAAGAAGCCATCACCAGTCTAACATGGTTTTACAGTGATACAGCAGTAGCTGCTTGTCTGACCTGGCAGCTAAATGCAATCAGCTTATGACTGCAGAAAAGGAGGGTGACTTTCAAAGTTACACACAAACATACACCACAAAACCAAGACACTCGCATATTAAAAACACCTTGAGCAATTGCTAATGTCACAGACCATTATGAGTAACGCTGTCATTCATTTGTGCATGTGTGTGTATCTGTGTCTATGTGTGTGTTTCAAATATGTTCAATAGTTAAATGCTCTTACCATTATCTGAAATGTGATCGCAAGGGACCCAAGCATGATGAGGAATGTAATGTTCCCTAATGTTCCATATACTGTATGCCTATTCATAAATGCAAATTCAATAATGGGCAAAATGATTGTATGTGTGCAGATATCAATGTGTGTCTGAGTCTCTGTGTGTGTGTATATGATTGTGTGTACATATCTGCTTCAGTGTGTGTGTGTGTGTGTGTGTATGCGTGCCTGGGTGTATGAAGAAGAAACACTACTGCAAACAGTCCAAATCTATTTATATGCAAATTGGATTTTGGTTAAACGGTTTGGGGTGCCTCATGGGTTGAGTCCCTTGGTGAAATGGGGCTAGTCATAAATTATCCAAGTAAGTCATGAATCTATCAATTTTGAAACAACATTTTTCAATGGGAGTGTAATTGAGGTAAATATTAGGTTAGAGGCCCACAGAGATGGAGCTAATTGTACTGCATGATGGCTAAGGGGTGGAGCTGTACAGTTTCCAAATGTTCAGCACTGACAAGGATCATTAGATAGATAGATAGATAGATAGATAGATAGATAGATAGATAGATAGATAGATAGATAGACAGATAGATGTTAAGTGCGTGTTTGTGTGCGTGACACCTGGCACATTGGGGTCACATCTTCTGAAGAAACTGTCCCGCGGTGCAGCAGAGAGGAAGCAGCTCTGTCGTCTCTTGGCTCCTTCACTTCGGGGTTCTAAGTAAGAGTGGCCATTAGACTTCTCAAATGTCTGACTCACATTGTAACGGTTGGGTGGAGGGGAATCCTACAGAGAGAGAAGAGGAGAATGTTTTGGTTTACATGGCTATATTCACATATCATTACCACCTTGCGGTTATGTGCCTCCACCAAGCAGTCAAGTTGCAGGAAATATGGTCACAATCTCCCCTTCCTGAGTTACAGCACTGAATAATAGCCAGAAGTGTTTTCCAACATTATGATTGAACATCATGATGTCACAGTGAAGTTGACCTTTGACCATTTGGATATAACATGTCATCACATAATTTTATCCTATGAAAACATTTGTGTTAAATTGTGTCATAATTAGCATAAGAATTTGTGAGTTGTGGCCAAAAATGTGTTTTGTGAGGTCACAGTGACCTTGACCTTTAACCACCAAATTCTAATCACTTCATCCTTGAGTCCAAGTGAACGTTTGAGCCAAATTTGAAGCAATGCCCTCAAGGTGGTCTTGAGATATTACATTCAAGAGGTCAGAAAAATGTTTTGTGAGGTCACAGTGACCTTGACTTATGACCATCAAAATCTAATTAGGTAACTGTTGAGCCCAAGTGAATGTTGTACCAAAGAAGAAGAAATTCTCTTAAGGTGTTACTGAGAGTGTTCACGAGAATGGGACGGATGAACAGCCAACCCAAAAACATGATGCCTCTAGTTGTCGCCGGTGCGGAGGCATAAAAAACAAAAAATGTTAACCTCATGGTGGCACTAGAGGAAAAGTCAAGGGGATTGCCAAAATCAGTGGGCCAAAAACACATACACTTTGCACATAATTTCTAAATACTGGAAAGAATTGAATGATAGTGAAGGAAACAAAAGGTTGAGTCACAGTGTCACCTTGCACTGTCTGTAACACTCAGGGAAATGTCTTACAATGTAACACACAATTACCCACAAAATGTGGCATTTCTGGGGTCCCCTTATTACATCACACAACTGACAGGTCCACAGCATAACAGACACATGCTCATTATGAATAACAAATGACCCGTTCACCCATCTGTTATCAGAACACTGTCAGACTTGTTACAGTATCACCCATGACACACATTCATGCATGAATATCACTTGTGCAGACACAAGGACATATAGCGCATGTCACATAATCTACATGCAAATGCAGACAAACACACATCCACATACACACACTCACACATACACTGATATCTCCTCCATGGAACAAATGAGAGCTTGGCTCACCACTTCACGCTGTTTCCCCACGAAGGGGGAAGCGATGATAAAAAAAAACAGGCAACATATAATAGCTTCCATAACAATGTCATTACAGTCTTAGTCATTAATGAATTGCTAATAATTAAGCTACACACAGAGGCACAATTGCTGATGTGAACATGTAATGGATCCCAGTTGAAGAAATTGGGATCTGAAAAGGGAAACGGGTGAATCGTGTCACCTGGTTAAAAACTTGCACTTGCACTACCACTGCTACAGAGGAATCTGAGTTACTGGGGATTTGTCTTGTCGGTGGTACTCTGAATAATGGATGGCGTAGGCTGAATATAGCTGCACGATCCATTTATCCTAAACATAGCAGAGCTGTCATTTACCTCAAACTGTCATTTCCCGACCGCTGTTTTCTCCTTCTCCTCCTAGGTAGCCGTCCATCTTTAATCATTGCTAACCTGGGCCATTTAGCTTTTCATTATAGACACAGTGGGAGGAAAAGGAGTCAAGCACAACATGTGCACGACGATACAACCTCACACACACACATATACAGCGATACTGTTGTCAATTTACAGGCAAACGGAGACACAAACATATTCTGTGTGATGTTAAATAGCAACTGTAGCCTTGGAGGAAAAGGAAGATAAACTGAATGATGGTGAGGAAAACTTGTATCACCTGTTACTGTTTCCTGTGGTTTGGTTTGGAGTATGTCTCATTGTGGATTTGACACAGAGACACACACACAAACCTGTCACAGATATATCGAACAGTGCAAAGCAATCA
The DNA here is from genome assembly GCF_002260705.1 of Seriola dumerili. Classification (NCBI taxonomy): domain Eukaryota; kingdom Metazoa; phylum Chordata; class Actinopteri; order Carangiformes; family Carangidae; genus Seriola; species Seriola dumerili. Next base: position 883,991 of record NW_019174545.1, on the reverse strand, counting down.
TCCTCCAACCTCTGCCACAAAATGTGCACACACCCACCCTTCGAGGAGCCCTATGGTCTGCAATTATGCCTGAATATGGAGCAAACCACTGTTCCCAGTAGCAGTCATCACCTACTGACAGCACTCAGGTTTCCTTTAATTACACACCCTTGACATTTAGACAGCTCAGTACTTATCTTCCAACACACACAAACACTTTTTCCTAATGATTCTGTCACATTGCCCTTGACTGTCTGAAAAATATCTCAGAGCACATATACTGTATACTGTATATACTGTAGATACCAGATACACATCTGTGGCAGGCAGACAGTGACACAGAATACTTGAAATTGAATATTGATGTGATGCTAGCACCAAGACAGTTTGTCAGACCTAGACAGTTTTTTTTTTGTTTTTTTTTTCAATAAAAGGAAAATGAGAAAAATTTACACAAGAAAATGATAACGTCATATTTTTGATGCATGCAAAATGGTTGATACGAAAATAAACTTAAAGTCATAGTTCTAGTTCATCTAGACAATGTAGAACAAGTGACCAAGCATGCTGTGAGAGGAAATCATTAAAACATGAGGTCATGGTAAGTACTAAATAAAGTAACAGGTAAATACTAAATTAAGTAAAAGTGTACAATAGGAGGCAGTACAGCTGAAGTACAATGACTGTATACAGCATTGTATGTGCTGAATGTAGTATTGCAATGGGCAGTGCAGCTTTACAAACAGTAAGATACTGTCAGGAGACACACCATGCATCAACAGAGTCAAGTCCAGCTCAAAATCCATGTTAAGTCACATGTCATAACAGACACAGAAGAAGATATAAAAGAAATTAGTGTTTACAAAACAGTGCATCTCCAGTTCAGTGTCTGTCTTCAGGTCAAATCTGACATTGTTGATGGACTTCTCTAAAATAATCCTTTCTAGTCAAAGCACTCTGTATCTGCACCATCATATTGCCATTATACTGGAGTTCCCTGTACAGTGCACAGTTCATTCACAACAAGTGTTTGAAACACACAGCTCAGAACTGTTACCTTGACCAAGCAAAATGAATTTGCAGGAAGGACTTTTTCTATTTGCTTAAATGTTTGTTTAAAAAACACGTTAATATTTAATATTTTCTGAGCATTTCTTTTCCGATTGGAAAGCAATGTCTGCATCACTGGTAAATTATTCAAGATGATTTATGTCTTTTCATTGTCCAAAAGTGACAAGTATTCTGAGGGCAATTTACAATTTAGTACTTGCAAAATTTGTCCATGTCCTTAGGTGGTTGAATCAAGGTTTGTGTTATCCATTTGGGAAAACACTGACGTCCTTTTTCAAAACTGATGTCCACCCTGATTGTGGTATTAATTATATTTTGTCCAATATTTTGCCATTACTAATATTCAAAATAAACAACAATGACTCCTTAACATAAAATAATGTATGTAACTTTGTAACTAATTTAAGATTATTCATATACATTCACCTCCCTGCACAATCAAGTAAGAAGAACATGTCTAGCACCAGCTTCAGCAGAATTTAAAAGAAACAAAATGCAAACACAAAATAAGACGAAGAACTTTCTTATTATCCTCTTACAGAAATACCATGTTCTCTCACACTAATGACCACTCAAGCACACCTGACAGTGGCCACACTAACGACTTGGCTTAGTATGTATAGTGACAGCTTTGACTAATGGCCAGGCATAACACATGAGATATCTGTGCATGTGTGTGTATGTGCGTGTGTGTGTGTGTGTGCGTGTGTGCATGTTACCTCCACATTCCATTTTTCATCCCCTCATTACTCTTAAAACTTTTCATTCTTCCTCTCAGAGCAGAATGCTATTTTCAGACTCAGTATTTCCATATTTCAGATCTTTGTACTATAAATAATATATATTCTGAGTGTGCATATATGCAACGTGTCAGTGTGTGTGTACCTACAACATATACACATATGCATTTTTTTTTTTTTTTTAATCACCACTGATGTTGCTCTGGCAGGATTGGCTCTGATTCAGGTAAAAAATAAATTTGGTAGTGTGTGGTGAGCTGAGAAACAATCTGGCTGAACAGAGGCTATATTATGAATCTCGTTGGGAACTCTTTTGTACTTTTTGTTCCACAGTTACAAGAAAGTTCAGCACACTTGAAATGAAAGTCTAAGTAACTTGTACTTCCACTCTGGAAATGTGTGACAAAGATGTTACCGGTAGTTTCCATTTTAAAAGCTGCACATCCTTAAACCAGTCATTGCACTAACTCTGTCTTCTGTCCTGCTGGGATACTATGCAGATAATGAGCAGGTTGAATATCCCAATTTAGAGTCTAATAAATGATAATGGTTACTTGGGTTCTGCCTCTTAAATCCAAAGTGTCACTTGAGGTTCATCTGTTCCTGTTTACAATGAACCATGCTGGCAGCCCAGAAAATGCTGCATATTAAAAAGTGTACGCAAAAGTGTACACTGAACAATAAATTCTGTCAGTGTTCTCCTCTTTTCAGTTTATAAAGGTTTTTTTTTGCTCGTTTAAGATACCCTATTTTATGTTTTAGTCGTCTGCCCTTAAATAGAATCAAAGGAAATCATATACCAGTCCCTCCAGGATTTTTTTGGGATAGTTGCGGGCTAAAATACATGATTTTCGCAGCAGCTTGTCTTAAAAATTGTGATGATTTCTTAAATATTGCGATGATTTTAGATGTTTCTTTTTTTGCAATGAAACTTTGGGAGCAAATAAAAATTGCAAAAGTTGCCGCAATCTTTTTTTATATACGTAATTCATTAAAAATCAATGGCAACATGTACCAGTGAGAATAAATCCAGTGCAGTGCAGTTGGTGACCCAGTCTTCAAATCTTATAGGGAAATAGATCAAGCGATTATGCTCCTCTGCTCTGTCTTCGCACAGGTAGAGCTGATCTTTAAAATCAGTCACATAGTCACATATGTGTGCAGCTTCACAACATGCTTCAAAACCAGAAACAAGGAAGTGAGTTTGGTGACATACATCAAGGTTTTGTGCAGGGAATGGTATGATTGGTTCAATGATATGATTGGACAAAAATGCGAGGTCGCCCGAATTCACGGGGATTGGTTGAATTTGTGTTAATTGTTGCAATCGCGACATTCTGGAGGGACTGGTATACCATATTTAAGTCCATTTAAGCCTACTCCTTTCAATGGCAAAAGCTTTAAACTGGGACAATTCTGTGGAGAAAAAGAAGCTTTGTTTCCACAGTGAGTGAAAACGTTTGAATTTTGGTCGTCACAAGTAAGAGTTTTGCTTTCTTAGACTTTTTATTGCCAGTACAAAAGTTCCTCTACCAGATACTGTCCTCACACTCAATCAGACAATGCTTAGCAATTCTACTACAACCATGACATTGAAAAAGTCTGCTGTGGGGCACCATTTTTATAAAATTAAGCAGCACTTTGTTTTAACTGCCTAGCTGTGTGTATGTGTGTTGCTTTCTCTTATGTAACAAAATAGAGCGTTTGTGCTTAAATGAAAAGTGAACACAGCATTTGTTTGCTTGTTTTACTCCCAGAATCTAAGTCATTCTGTGTCATAAGCACAGCTGGTGTCTCATCATAGAGCCTGATAACCATCTGTCTGATTTCAGTAACGGCGGTATGGCTGGTGTCATAAGGCCTTAATGAGGTTTTAGACAGGTCTTCAATATAGATGGAATGACAGAGGGAAACCATATGGGTCCCATTCGCTTCCTATTCACACTTTATAGGCAGCAGTTATTCTAACAATTTGCTGACAGCTACAGTTTTCTGCTGTGTTGTGTAGTCTTGTAAATCTTGCTTTCTCCTTTATTTATTTTTACTCTCGCCGTATCTGTTTAGTATCATCTTGTCTTTCTTTGTTCCTCCTTGTCTTCTTTTCTCTGTCCATCATATTTTGAGGTCGACTGTTCCTCCTTTCTCCTTCTTTTTTCACCTGACTCTTCTTCTAGCAGTTAAAAAACTGCATCCACCAGCACGTCTTTGTTTTTGTTTTGTTTTTTTTATGTCTATCATATCAACTTGCTATTTTTGCTTAACCTCTCTTCTTATCTCACAAGTGCTCGTTTGTCTACTTTTATCACAAAGCCTCAGTTCTCTAATTTCCCTTCATCTTACGTGGCATTTACATGTTCACAGACACACAGCCAATCTGCATTTTGGGCAGAATCAGTTTGGACAAGATCCCAGCTTGGATTAAACAGAGTGGGTCTGAACCCACAGTATATTGAAACCAAGACTTAACTGCCTCTTTTTGACTGATTTATCTAGTAACCAGTAAGCTGTCTGTGGAGTCTGGCAGGTAGAGAGTCCTGTGTAAATACTGACAGCCACAGCCGGGGCCCTCCTGAACAACCAGCCATCCAGCAAAGGTCCAGAAGGCCTGGCTGAGCAAACACCCAGTCCAGGCCTACTTACTTCGTATTGGACCAAGGTCTCCCTGTTGTCCCCCCTGGCTGCCTGCCTGGCTGACTGTCTGGTTGGCTCCTGAAATCATCACCTGCTACCAAACAGCTGTCCATAACCAAACACACACAAAAACACACAGCAGCTGCCTAAAATGAGTAGGTGCCTACACCTGTATATGGGTGAACACACACACAAGGCACTACACACACAGCTGCTGGCCACAGCTGGTACCCATACTTTGGACAGAGAAATGTACATGTAGTCATGCACGAGCACACATCAGACACAGCTGCTTACCACATGTGCTTACTTCATCCACATGAGGAGTGGGCCGTACAGAGAGACAGAGAGAGAGAGAGAGAGAGACAGAGAGAGACAGAGAGAGAAACTTAAGAGATTTATTAATCGACAGAGAAAAAAAGAGGAGATGCAGAGCAGATAACAACAAGACACAGAGAGACAGAAGGTAGAAATGTGAAAATCAGAAGGGATCTGGATCAAAAGGCAAAAGAGAAGAAAACTGCAAAGATTTGGAAAAAAAAAAAGAAAAGAAACAAAACAGAGAAAACTGGAAACATAAGTGAAACACAGCCCTCATAATAGACAAAGACAGGATCAAATTAAAGGACAAGGCCTGGTCACATCTCACTTCCTCTAATCCAATCTACAAGTGGAAAATAAGTTTTTAATTTGTTTAAATACTGATCTCTATTCTGGGCAGCGTCACAGGTTCCACTGGTATCTGCTGACGATTCCATTATTCTCAGATAAATAAATATAAATGGGATCCAATCTCTCCCATGCTAGTGAAGATTTTCAAAAGCAGGTCAATACAAATGAAATTTGACAGACGGAGCATGTGGCAGGTTCTGACACTGGACAGAAAAGGTGCATCTGAAAGACTTCATTCATCAAAATGATGGTATTTTATCATCCAGGACCACATAAAAGCCGCTAAGTGACTGTATTTTTTAATTTGTGTGTTTGTGTGTCTCTGTTTTCCTTCAATATGACACTGAATTTAAGACAGAGAGGGAGAGAGAGAGAGAGAGAGAGAGAGAGAGAGACAGGAAAGGAGACAATATTTCCCGTGTATACGTGCCAGCTTTTTCCAAGAAAGAGAAAAAACAGCAAACAAATCAGTTTAGCCTAAAAAAAAAAAACAACTTAATTCAAGGTTCCCTCACTAGGTTTTTCCTGAGCTTTTAACCATATCCCATTATCATCCATCTGCATCAACAAGGAAAGGTTATGTTTACAGTCAGTGTTTCTGACCAAATGCAGCGTGCCTGTCCTTGGGGTCTAACAAATGTGTTGAGTGCATTTTTTTCCTCATTAAACATTTGCAAAGCCAATTTTTAAAAATATTTTCAATCCTGCATTGTTTACGTTCAAGTTTGCTAGTTTGTACTCATCTTTCTCATCCCTTTGTTTGCACAGCGCAACGTTACTCTGCGTGTTACTGCCACCAACTGTAAATCAGCAGAACAGCGTGAAAACTAAATGTGTGCTGGCACCCGATAAGGAAAAAAACGAAATGACGACCCACTTGTATAAACATTGCTCCATAGCATTACTAGTGGTCAAAAAAACACAGGGCGCCTTTAACCAAATCTTAAAGATAGCACGGGGAGATTAGAAAAGGCTCATGTGAACAGTTTTTGTAACAGTCATATGAGTCACACAAAAGACCTTTTTTGTGTTAACATGAGGCCTTTTCGACTACACTTCAATTTTGGCTTGAAAGGTTAACACAAACATGCACCCTGGCTACCACTGTGTATGCAGGATAGGTGTGTGATGGGTGATTATCGAAACGGCAACACAACATGGCATACTAATGAAGCATACAGTAAAAGTACGCTCTTGATTTGTGAGAATGCAGGAGAAATCATGTTGTTTTTATCCACCTTCACTTGTAAAGTGTCTTTTATTCTGAGTCACAGGCTGTTTTTGAGCAAGGGCTGTTATTCAGTTGACTTGTTTTATAACAGCAAGACAGCAGGGAGGTAACAATAACCAGGACTTCACAGCAAGAGAGGAAAAGAAGGAAAGGGAGAAATACGAATTTCAGTATGTGATCTCTTCCTCCGAGCAATAACTTAGAGAGCATCCACACATCAGAAAACCTGAGAGTGCTACACAGACAAGTTCTCCATCTGTGCCTTATCACACATTTTAGGACTTACTTGTTCTACTCTCTTTTCTCCATCTTTTCCTCTGCTGCTCATGCATGCCTCCTCATTTTCCACATTTCCACTTACCCTTGACGCTCTCCTTTTAATGTCTACAGTCCACTTTCACTTATCTTTTACTTCACCTTCTCTCCCCCTCCCAATGGTGTCTTTTTAAATCAAAACGGATTGAAACAATGTCCTAGTGCTATTAAAAGATGTCAACATTATATTTTCATTAGATATGAATCGCTTAATATGTATCTATTCCAGTCAGAGCAGGAAATTAAGCTTACCACAACTTAATTAGAGGACAGGTGAGGTCAGAAGTAAGAATCAGTCCATTTAGCAAGTGGCAAATTAAAAATCTTGTAGAAGATTAATACTCAAACCATATATTAGGTGACATTTTGGTCACTTTCTACCTATACTCACATTATGCCAAAACCACTACAAATCACTGTTGAAAAGAAAATCTGTCTTATGACTTGACACTGGTATGGTTAAGGTTTGGTTAGGTTTAAGTAATGAATGTCTTTGTCAGGTTTGGGGAAAGATCAGGGTTTGGCTTAAAATTACTTCTTTGTTAAGGTTAAGGAACCTTCACCATCGTGGTTACAGTAACAACCACTTTCTAAAGGTTAAGGCAGTAAAGAAAACAACACTGACTGTCGATAGGAAACAGGAAATGAACAGCAGTCTCCTGTGTTAAATTCGGACGCTTTGCTGACCCATCCATCTCTATGGACCTACAGCTCTATACCAGCATCATAATACTTCCTCCTTTGCTCCTGATGGAAAAGAGAAATTACTATACACATCAGAGGCTTGTATCACATGGACATAAATAAATGTTATATTTGGGCATTTACTGAAACAACAAATGTTGTTTCGCTTTGGAGGACGTTCTCCAAATTGCTATATAATTTGTTGAGCGTATTCATGCTCCTTGCTTTGATTTTAATGACACCCATGGCCTTCCCACAGCGCCACCATCAGGATGAATATTAGTTAAGAATAGAAAGATAATTTGCATGTTTTGTGAGGGGTCGTGAATAGCAGCTTTTAGAAGTCACTGGCACAACTTTTGCGGTTGGTCTTTAAACTCTTTGTCGATCATCATCTACCACACAGCTTTTTTTTTTCTCTATCTCTGTTAGCTAATCAGGCCATTATGATCTGAGCATTAGACTTCACTTAGATCCAGCAAACTGTTTGAATTAGAGACTTTTTTTTTCGACCCGTCAGAGAGTCGCACATCTTTTAATGGACAGCAATTTAACATCATTTTAGCTGAAAAATAAAGCAGGAAAAGAGAATAAAAGCCCAGACAGAGTGGCTTAAAAGGTCTAAACTAGTCCGTAAATAATATGTCTGTGAGTAAAAAGGAGACATACAGTAGATCAGGCTGAAGCACTAGACCTGCAGCTTTTACTTCAGACACTCTTATTCAGGCTGTATTCACATAGACATTTGCCCTACATTAAAACAACACAATGGGGTGGTGGGGACGTGTTGTTTCATGTACTGGACAGATAATGTAATGCCCCGCTGTAGGAACAGATTTATATGTAAAGAAAAAAAAAAAAAAGTTGAAGCTTTTTAGACTTTTTTTCAAGAAAAACTGGACACATGGCGCAAAAAACCTGGCTTGAGAGAGCTGAACCTGCAGGGGCACAACTGAAGCCTGAAGGCAGCGTGTTTAACATTAAGAGCTTTTTATTTGATGCCCTCACCCTCTGTTTCACAAGGTGTGAAGGAGAAGAGCAGGTCTTTTCTGGCCAGGCTTTGGTGTCAGTGTTACATAAGGGAATGGATTTATGGGGTTTTCTCCCTAAGCCAAGAGATTCTCTTCATTGTGTGAATTTATAGAGTGATAGTTACTAATAGTAACTCTAGCTCAGTGATGACAGGTGACAGTGCTGCTCTGCAAGTCACTGAAGACTTAGCGTGTGTTCAGACAAAATGTAAAGCAAATTTTAGCAGCGATGCGAGTGAATACAAAGTCAGTGGAAAGACAATTTGCCTGGGGCTTTATGAATCTACTTCATAAACATACAGAGACCAGAGAAAAGAGGAAACTGCAACAGAAAGAATTGGAGTTCCTGGCAACTTCTGCGACTGAGCTGTATATTTGTCTTCAGCTCAATCAGAGGCTGATCTGAAGACAAATACACATGCAGACTCCCATAGACACGGCTGGTGCATCTGTAGATAACTAGTTTATAGCTACCGCACAGATGATACGCTATTTGGTGCAAATAAACACACAGTTCAGTGACCAGATTCTAAACACAAGCGATATTCAGACAGACATTAGAGCTGTGTTAGAAAATTTAGCCCCCTCATTCATATCACTGGCTGGGGGGCAGACATAGAAGGCTCTGTCAAAGAAAAACAACAACAAACCAACAAAAACGCAGGGTCATCCAGCCTAGTCTCTAACATGAACCATGTATTTTTAATGTTCACCTCACAATTGTTGTGATGCGGGATGAAACAGTTGTTGCCATGATAACCCAGAATTATAAAATCCTTTCTTACTTGCATTATTAACCACTGTGCAGTGTTGTGGCTTCTGATAAGCCTTCAAACTCAGGGATCTAAGACTCACATCGGTCAGTCTGAACTCCTGCTTACTGGATAAGGAGTTGTGTTGCTTGTGGCCTTTAGCTGTGGGGAGTCTAGATGATTTAAATATTGTAATGAACAGCTGAGCTGAACAAATCAAAGTAATGTTTTACTGTGACTTTACAGTTGAGGAGCAAGTGAAGAGGCTGAGGCAGATAGGCAGTAAAGACAGGTAGATGGGTAAATCAGCAGGCAGACGGACACATGGCCACAGCGACACTTTGGCAATGTGACTGACTCATGAGCACAAAATCAATATCATTGCCTGTAATTTCCTTTTCTATTTTGTTTATAGTCGAGAGCAAATAAAAGAGAGTGGGCAAAGTGAGGGAGAGACACAGAGACAGAAAGAGGGAGTAAAAAGCTCTTGTCAGAAACACTAGTCAATACAGCTACTGGATATGACAGCACCACTGCTCTCCTCCACCCCATCTTCAAATCGTTCTATCCGTCACGTTCATGAATTGTTCAGGACACTATTGTGCAGAGTATAATGGGAGTGTTACCATCTGAAGCCTCGGGGTGGAAGTGTCACTAAGCACTTCTTCTCATTCGGTCACTTAATTGTGTGTGTGTGTGTGTGTGTGTGTGTGTGTGGGTGTGTGCGCACGTGCATGCAACTCTGTGTGTATGCATTCACAACTGCATGCAAACAAACACATGCATATACATCTGCTGCATGTACACACTGGGTATTGTATGTGTATTTATTTGTTCATGGGCACATTTTGAGTGACTCACTTTCTCGTCATGTGTGCTGGTGTGTGTATGTGTCCGTACTCGAATTCTCACAGGGACTCACACCATCATCATTACCCTGACAGCTGACAGTAAAATCCATATCAAATCTATAACTCCATTTTCCTGTTTTTGTTCCTTTCTTTCATCACCCGAATCCCTTGTCTCCCATAAACAGAGGCTGCACCATGACATGCCATTAGCTGTCCATGGATATATCATAAAAATGCAATGAAACACAGAGACAAAAAGTCAATAAGTGACAAACCTTGGGCCTCTGCATATTTTCCTATCCCAGATATTTCAAGATATCTTGCCCATGGCATTACCGTCAATGTGCTGTCACGCTCTTTGTCTGGCTCACATAGCATTTATTTATTTATCATCTTGCTATCTCTCAAGCCACGGACAGCAATGTCTCTTCTTCTCATCGCTTATGCCTTTTCCATCTTTCTCTCTGTCTACATTATGTTTTTCTGTCTCTGTCACAAGCCTTTCTTTCTATCTGTCCCTCTTTCTTGACCATTCATTCATCCCTGTCTATCCCATCCCTCTTCACTCTTCACATTTTTGTTTTCGTTTAGTTCATTCTGCAGAGCAGGGGGTGATGCTGCTCTTCAGTTTGATAAATGTATGTTCAGCAAACACTCTAATTATCTCAACCAGAGCTAATAGGTTAGATAATTACACATTATACACAGAGTCTCTGTCTCTCTCTTACTCTATCTATCTCATTCTCTTTTTCTTTCCTTCATTCACTCCTGCTTCTTTCTTTCAGTTGCATTTTTTTCTCTGTCTCTCTCAGGTCTATTGTGTGTGGCATCATTTTCTGAGAGCAATGTGGAGCTTTTCCACTTGTCACTGACATTATTGAGGTTTTCCTTGACCGTGTCACGGCTTGTGAATGATGTCTATCTGTATTGCTGGACAAGAAATACAATACAGTAGCCACTGAGTATGATTTTTATGCAATATATGGCTTTTATGATGGCAACCGAGACCAGAAACAAGTAGGAAGAAAACACAGCGGTCTAGTCTCTGCACAGCCCTCATAGCTCTAACTAAAGTTTGATTTTCAAGCATGTACCTAACACAGTTGCATAACGCAGCCTTCAGGGTTAACAATTTAACCACTAAATTACTGTAATCTCAGCATGTCTTGTCAATCTCAGGAACACGTGCAAAATTACAGTGTACAATGAGTAACCATATAAAAGTACTTATAAATGTTGGCATGGCATTGGAAGTCAGTATATCACCTTCCCTAACAGCGACAGTTGCCAAGTGATGGATGGAAATATCTCCGGTTGAGAAGTCTCTCCTTTTTCCATTTGTTTTCCTTATTATTTTCGCACCATTGCAATATTATGAATCCTGCATCCAATCATTGTCAGTGGTACATGTTATAAAAGCCATGTTTTAATATAGTCTGTCTGATTCCATCAAGCCGGTTACACTGAGAAAGGAGAATTATGAAGTGTTGCTGATTGTCAGCATGACAGATATTAGAGCAGATAAACTGAAATATGTTTGACTGGCAGAGACATTATTACTTGGTTACATCAGCTTCAAATGACTTACATGGAGCCAGAGATCTGCGAACTTTATATTGTCAAATATTTGGCTATTGTAACAGAAAGCTGAAAATGGCTTTTTATTTACTGATGTTATTGAGGGTTATATAAGATATTTTTTTTAATTTATCAAACTTATGTGAAAAAATTTTCCCAAAATTACAATGGTAAATGTCATAAGAAGGTCTGAAACCAATTTTAGTTGAGCAACGAACAATAAGAAAATAACAGTGTAATCCCATATAAGTCACCTTTGGTTACTCTTACACTATTGTATCATGTGATGTCGTTTTGTTGCACCTAATTTACTTTAACATGTAAATAAAGTATAATTAGAAAAGAAACAGGTAGCATGTCATTACAACTTTGTCTACCACCTGGTGATGTCAGTGTTTATATTAACTGGGTGACAGCATTGCATAACCCGCCTGCCACAGCTACGGACCACATCCAGTCTAACAGTAATAACGACACGATGATCTGTCAAAATATTAATTCGTCATTTATGAGCAAATACCTGAAACTAATGGCATTCCCATCAACTTCAGCTGTACTCTGTGTGAGTGCTACTTAGCAAATGTTAGAATGCTAACATGCTAAACTAAGATGGTGAAAATGGTACACATTATACCTGCTTAACATCAGTATGTTAGCGATTTTATTGTGTGTATGTAAGCACTGATGTTAGCATTTATCTCAAAGCATCACTGTGTATAAGTCCAGACTCATAGTTGCTATTTGTTGTTATTTCTATCCATGTTTACCTCAGTAAAATCGTGTGCAATATATCAAACTTATCCAAGACAAGTTGAAAAATCATTGCATTTCACTGGATTATTTTGACAAAATTGCAATCTTAACCCACAATCCAAGACTGGGTATCTGCTGACACAGAGTAAGGGCCAATACTTATGCTTACTTAAGTGTTGAATGAATATGTAACAGACACATTGAAATAGCAGCTGTGGCCTACTTCACCTGACACACTTCTGTTTGTTAATGATATCTGGGATTGGAGCTCAGCTATGCAAACAGAACTCAGTGTCAGAACTCTGAGTCACTTGCCAGTGCGACCACATCATTTTTAGCATTCACACACTCATTTTTACTCTCCAACACTATCAGGCTGAGGTGGAGTACAGAAAAGAGGATTTCATTTTGACTTGGTTTATTTTAGCCAATGCCAGTCAATTAAGATATGCCCTGATTTAGGATCGACTCAGGACATCTCTAGCACTTATAAGTGAAAGTGCACCTCTTATTAAAGCTATTGCTAACACCTCATTATTGAACCAATGCCCTTGCCATTGACAACCCCTCACACTCACTCAGTGTAACAATAACTATCCATCAGAACCTCTATTAATCTCAACATCATTGGCAGCAGAACAAAATCGACAGAGATGACGACAGGCAGGAACATACTAGTAAAAACTGACAGACAGACAAAACGCCCAGTCAGACCTCTCTGCTGTCACTTCAAGGGACGGGGCAATATTTCACTCATCTATAGAAGAGAGAGGAATTCCACTGCCTAAGGGTAAAGCATAGGTCCAAATTAAATTCCACACTTATTCTCCGCCAGCGCTGCCAAAGGGTATCCCACGACCTCTGCAACAGAAAGGTCATCATCAGGAGTAGGAGGAGAAGGCGGGGTGGGATGGAGAAGAAGGAATGTGTACAGCGGGGTAGGAGGTGAAAGGAAAGAAGGAAGAAAGAAAAAAAAAGGGGGAGAAAAACATGAGGGGAGGAGAGAACACAACAAGAGAAAGAAGGGTGGCAATCAAGAGGAATAATACTGGAAAAAGGCAATGGATTTTAAGTGAGAGAAGCAATCTCTCATTTAAGCCATGCTGTACTCATAATCATCTCTGCTTTCAGAGCTGTCATTTCTCAACAACATGTCTGATTCTGTCTCTTCAACAGACAGGTAATCAACTCCTATCAGATCCAGACCTCAAGCTGAAGTACGGATCTGACATAGCTTCAAATATATGAACTGATTGAAGTGTATTTGATTTAGACTGTCAGAAAAGTAAGCATCCTTTGAATAAGGGCACAGCAAACGATAAGAAGCATCAACCTAAAAAGACCGTGCCATGCATGTTGTTCAATATGTTTTAACCACTGTTTGGCAATCAAATCAGTTTAGAGTGGATTCGGGAACAGACTGATTTGAAATTCATGGTGTCAATAGGATACATGATCATAGACTTCGCCTCAAAACAAAGCTAACATTTTGGAAACAAAAGATGTGGAGGAGGAAAGCACCTAACAGCAAAGAAAAAGGAAAGGATGTAATAAATATCTTCTGGAAGTCAGATAAGAGGTCTCCCTGCTGTGTTTAATGCACCTCAGAAGACAGCTTCTATCATTTCAACTGAGATGGTATGTCTTTTATATTTCTGGTTTCTAAATCCAATGCAGTGTGAATAATTTCTCCCACAAAAGGTCGACCTCCTCTGCTAGACGAAGCTTTTAAGTCAAAGTACAGAGGACCTAAACTCCCAAACATAAAACAGATAATAAAAACATACTATCTGCCTTTTTTCTTGGTTTTTCGTCTTACTCCCTTCTCATAATCATGATTGCTTCCTGATTAGGCTCTTTTAATATCCGTCCCAGTGGGGTGCCGTTTCCAGGGATACAGCATAGGCTGCAGCACGGCATGTGGCTAACTGTTACAGCAAAGACGTCCCCAGGTGATTTTTCATTAACTGGCCATAAAGGAGGCTCTGCATGGAGCCATTACAAGTGGCCTCAGATCTTCTCCACAGAGCACTCTGAGGTACCAGCCAGAAAGAAAAAAAGAGCCAGTGAGGCAGGGAGGGAAATGTGGAGGCAATATTGTGTCTCTAAAGTATAGTCAAAGTAATTGGGTTTCTTTGTGTTTGTGTATTTGCAATTTTTTGCCTGTTTTCTCCCAGTCCAGAGTGTTTGAAACACTGCAGTCCTCGTCAGCGCTAACCCGGCTGCAGACAGACATGTGCTACCTCCATGACATGTAGTGCAGCCAGCCGCTTCTTTTCACCTCGACCCCGACGGCTCCCCACCCGCAAACACAGCCAATTATGTTTGCAGGTACACACAACCGATCTGGAGGTACTGCGTCTGGGAACTGTACCCCGTTAAAATTTAAATCACTCGGTGTGTGTATGTGTGTGCGTGTGTGTGCGTGTGTGTGTGTGTGTGTGTGTGTGTGTGTGTGTGTGTCTGGCATGTAATGAAACTCTAACACTCATCATTTATACTTGCAAATGTCCAACATTCAGATCTTGATCCAGTCATTATGTAGACAGTGGTTAGTGTGGCTGTTTTCTATATTTTTCTACTGTCTACATTAGGATGTAGCACACCGTTGATCCTGAGTGAGCCAGCCATCTATCAGTACAATATACTGCAGCCTGACAGAGAACTACACGGCGCATTTGTCATGAAAAATGGCAAACAGTTCAGACAGATATATGAGATAGAGACTATTACACAGGGCGATCAGCACCAGAATTCTTAATGGATCATTCTCAGTTTTCTAATGAGTCCCATCACACTTGCTTAAGTTCATTTGTGATATGCAATAAAATATGATTGACGATGTAACACTAACAATGATGTAACTGTAGAAATACACATAACTCTGTGACTATGTTTATCCAAATTGCCATACAAAATGCTACGAGTGCAAAAACTGAAACTGTAACAGATGCCATGCTCTGCCCAGTGGTGTATTATTTGCAGAGACATATAGTACAATTCATGAGGACAGCAAAAATGATATTCCTTGCCATCCATATAGTTTCATGACATTGTTTTTCTAATATGTTAGAGGGTGGACCAGGGTGTAAAGTGATCATCCTTCACCCAGAAGAAGCTATCCCTGATCTCTGATGTCACTGTGTATTATGCTGATTATTGATGCAAGTTTATTTGATGATATTTCCATGTGTGTCGCCTATAGATTTCTCAGGCTGCGCTCCTCGGACATAGTAGCAGCAGCTCTCAATCCTGCTCCTCTGTACCCAGTCCTGCTGGTTTCATGTCTCACCAGGTAGTTAATTGCAGTCACTTGGTGTCTGAGGTATAAAACACTCCCTGATTAGACAGCAGCAATGAACACCAGAGTGGCTCTGTGTCCCGACACTGAGGATTGACAACCACTGGGCCTGGATGAGACATGAACATGGTTGTTTTCTTACTTGTGAAACATCATTTTCACAAGTAAGCATTTTTATCATCAATACTTTAAAAGATTTTTGTCAAAAAAAACAGCATTTCTCTTAGATATAAAAGTTCATTCAGGGATATTCAATACTAGATCACAAAGTGTCAGAAATTCCAGCTTAAACTTATTTTTTCCACATTGTCATTGGTCAGGGAATGTGATTTCCACTGCCAGATTTCTCCTGGAGAAAGCCAAATTCTTGTCCAGGTGTACATGTGACTGGGTTTCTAATTTGCTTTATTACAAGTTATTGTGAGGAAGTTAGTTATATCAGCAGTGTATAACTGAGTGATGGATGTGAATGAAAGCCATGATGTGACAAACTAAACCCAGTGACGTTGATTCAAGTCAGTGAAATTTTAAGTACATTTTTATTTATATCACAAATATCATAAATTTGCCTCAAGGGGCTTACTTGAGCTGTGCATCTACAATTTTCTGCCATCTGTGATAAGTGCTGAATTACCCTTTAAACTCTGCCTTTCTAGAGAGCGGCATAGTTTGCGGTGTTAAGATCAGTTCTGGAGACCTTTGCCTCAAGATTTAGATAACACTTCTAACCTTTGGAGTTAATCAGATTAAACAACAGCTGGTACCCAGAAGGGTACTCGAAATACAAATTGTGTATTTTGAATATTAAAATGCTGTAGCGTACACTTTAGCAGGAAATTTACATAATTCATTTTTTCAATACTAGTCGGTAAGATTCAATCGCTAACCCTCACAACCAGCTGCTTCTGTGTTTCTTCATTAGCACATTATTTATATGCAAGTAAACACCATCCTGTGTCATCCAGAGCAAAGAAATCCAGCTTTCACAATCCAAACATTGTCACTTGTTCAAATGTAGCACTGTTGCTGTTGTTATTTTTTTGTTGGCATTAACATCAAGCACTGCAGGCATAATGGTGTTGTAATGCAAAAGTGTAAAAAACAAGGGTTTTAGAAATATTTCCTATAACATTTAAAAATTATGCAATGCAATTATAAAACACTGCCCTAAAAATAAAGACACTCACTGAATCTACAGTGTTGTGCTGTTACCATCTCACAAGCACTTTTAAAAACAGATTCACTGTTCAGATTCAGTTTTGACACAAAGTTCTCAGCTGGGTGGGTATTTCAGGGGTAAGTCCTCAATGGCCAATGACAGTTTTCAGAGTAACAGCTCAACTGTCCACAAGCGCAACAAGTGGTGCAACTTTTTCTGTTTCTCTCCACCAACTGTGTCAGAACTGAAACTGAAAATATCATCAGCATAAATAAAACTAGAATTAATGCCTCGCCAAGTTGCAGGAAATAAGGTCACAATCTCCCCTTCATAAGTTACAGCATTGAATAATGGCCAGAAGTGTTTTCGCAGAACATTATGATGTCACAGTGACGTTGACCTTTGACCATTTGAATATGAAATGTTATGACTTCATTTTATCCTTATAGACATTTGAGTTAAATGGTGTCATAATTAGTGTATGAATTTGTGAGTTATGGCCAAAAATATGTTTTGTGAGGTCCCAGTGACCTTGGCCTTTGACCTTTGGGCACCAAAATCAAATCAGTTAATACTTGAGTCCAAATGGACATTTGTGCCAAATTTGAAAAGATTCCCTAAAGGCATTACTGAGATATCGCGCTCACGAGAATGGGACGTACGGACAGACGGACGGACAACCCAAAAACATAATGCCTCAGGCTCTGGCTATAGCCGGCACAGAGACATAAAAACTGGCAGCAGATGCAAAAAAAAAAAAAGCTATAGCAAGAACAAAGGAGAAACTTCAATGAGTGAAATGAGAGTGGAGAAAGTTGAAGATACTTTTTAATACTGAAAGTCTGATTTTGCTTTGAGACAGTTTTTAGGTTTCAAATAACTTTTACTCTCTCTCCATAAGACTTGAGAAGCTTTGTTCACTCATATTAAAACAATTCTAATTCCATAGGAATATAGGTTTTTTCCACTCTTACAAATGTTGTTGATATTCAGGTCACTGCTAGAAAGGAGTCAGTTGACTTAAATGACACAAATCACTGAAGCCTGTTTGGATATGAGGTTTAGATAAATGTGTCTCTGTGAGCAACCCTTAAGATTAATGCCCTGTGGCTGCAGAAACACCCAGCTTTTTATCTAAATAAGTACAAGAATATGTAAATAGAATATCTCTCTATAAAAATGGCAGATTCACTACAGTAATATTAAAATATTCAACACTAAATGTACTTAAAATCATACACATAAAAGTAAAAGCATGATGTCCTGTTGTTTTAGTTTTAGGCCATATGCATAAGTATTGATGATAAATATAAAAGGAAAGTAACTGTTTTGAAATACAGTTGAATAAAATTATACTTACAGGTGGAAAGCCAGAGTCAGGTATGTGAATATATTATTAACAACAGTTAGAAAGGAATAAAATCAGGGAAGTGGGCGAGGGACAGGAACAAGGAAGATCACAGGAAAAGGGAAAAGAACATGGGAGAGGAACAAGAAACTAATTATCATGAATTGTGACCTGTTTTCTTCATCATAAATGAGCATTAGCAGGAAGAGGAAAACAAAAAAAGAAGCAGTCAAAGAAAATTAACTGCTGGAAAACAGGACCCTTGGCGTAGTGGGTCAGATGCTGCAGCTGCGATGGCCCATTTATGAAAGGAAAAACTTGGCAAGTAATTCTGTTTTACTTCATCTTAGACTCTTCTGCTAAGTAGGTTTGAGCAGCTTTACAACAGAAACTTGGAGTGTGGATGAAAAAGAATAAGAAAAAGACAATAGTGGCGGAAACTGGGAAACAAAGAGAAAGAGGGAGTAGAGAGAGGAGACTTACTTTAGCAAGTAGTGATAATGCCAGACGTTCTGTGGCTGATTTGAAAACCGCTGTGTGCTGCTTTTTGTAGCGCTCCTCTGTCTTCTTCTCTGTCTGAATACAAACATTCAGCTGTCACACACATGCATACAAATACGGTGATCAGGATATGAACAGTTTTATGTAGGGCTCAAGTAATAACAAAGCTTTGTATTTCAGCCCAGTTAATATCAGGGTATATATATCTCCTCAAGAAGGAGTAAATGAATGACTACAGTATATTGATGGATCTTCCTACCTCATACTGTCCTGGACTTGGGGCCTCTATCGATTCCTTGTTGTGGAAGAAGGAGTTGCGTTGAGCAGAGGAGCCGAAGCCTCCCTTCCTGCTTTGCTCTAAAAATGCCTTTTTAAAACTCTCCTGGGCTAAACCTTGCTCAAACACATTATAGGATCCTGGACCTGGACAGAGTGCAGACAGGGTGATTATTGTGCGTGTTTGTGAAGAGTCATTTTTACGTTGTTCTCAATTTAGTGATCTGAGATAAAATGGTAAAGGGCGACATCCTAGAAAATACTTGTGGTACCACCATCCCTCTAACCAGTCAGTTAGTTCTGTCTAAACCTCATGGAAACACAAACATTAGACACATGTAGCGTAGGTGTAACTATGGCTTTGTGTCGTTAGTTTTGGCAGAGTGTGTAGCATTCATGTCGTGTTGGCGTAAAGTGAAAATGATGCCTGTGCCACACCTGTGATACACTAAATTTAATATTGAGATGTTTTTCTGCTATTTTGATTTGTCCCCTCAACAGTAAAGTATCATGTCTGCATGTGTGAACAGATGCTTTAGTGACAGCACGAGAAGAAAATTCTCAAAAACACAGAAGATTAATTCTACATTACTAATAATATTGCGGCCTAGAAAGACGTGCACACTGGGACTTAAGAAAACAGCTGCATCAATATGACAACACAGACAGTGTGCACAATTTATAAACATGGTATAAATACAGAAAACACAAGTTAAAACAGAAATGCAATATGGGGCAGCTGTGGCTCAGGAGATAGAGCAGGTCATCCACTTATCAGAAGGTCAGTGGTTCGATCCCCAGCTCTTGCGTGTCATATTGCCTCTGATGGCTGTTCCATCAGTGTATGAGTGTTTGTATGGGTGTGATGTATATACTGTATGTGTGAGTGAATGGGTGATAGTGGCAAGTAGACTAGAAAAGCTCTATATAAGTGCAGTCCATTTACCAACACAACTGAGAAACACTTGCTGGCAAAAATAAAAATAAATAAATCCAATGGTTTGGATTTTTTTTTTTTTTTTTAAATTGCACTCATCAGAATAAAATTGTAGTTTTCTCAAATTCCACAAGAATCATAAACTGATTGAGAGCAAACTATTTGTATGAAAAGAAAAAAAACTATTAGGCAACAAAATGCAAGTATAGCTTCTGTACCATGTCAAACAATGAAAGACCCTTAAAGGCAGCCACACAATACAAAATTATATTTTAGGAATAAAGTGCATTAACACCTTTCAATTCAGCTCCAAAGCCTGTCAAATGTGTCTTTAGACGTGCACTGAAAAACCAAACTAACATTTCATCTTTCCAGAAAAATCATGGAACATCCTCGAGTCCAGTCGTACTGAGAAATGTTTTGAGAAGAGACTGCAATCACAGATATAAATTAGTGCGGTCTGAAGTCTGAAGAGTGTTTTGACATAAATAGCTGCTGTTCAGTGTAATATGTGCAGTCCCTGCATGAATACATAAACATATAATTTAAGTCTTTATATTATTGATTATCATTCAGGGCTCTTTTTTTAATTTGTAAGATTAAAAACAGATAATAATAACAATTATCAACCTATTTCAGACTTTCAAAGGCTAAATGCATTGGAAACGACTCATGCCTCTACCAAAGAATGGTTCACTCATTGGACAATACAGTGTAAAACACACACACACAAAATGTTAATACAAGCTGCAAAGTAGTGCTTATTTTCTTAATTATAACTTGTTAGATTGAATACAATGGCCATGTCAAGTTCAAATCTGAACTTTTAAAGAATATGGGTTGTTTGAAATCAAAGCGAATGGGATTCAGACTTTAAAACCGCAACTAAAGCTAACAAGCACTGTCCTCAGATATTATAAGGTGAAAATGAACTGTCACTGATGTCTGACAGGCTATGGATAGAGCCGGATCCATTACATTAACACATAAAAGGCAACATTTTCCGCAAGATCTCTGTTAAAGAGAACACTGGACTGCATCTGTAAAATATAGCTATATATGTCAGAGAGGGATATCACTTTGAACAGCATCCGCACAACCCCACACACACGCTGACCTGGTATGGAGCATTTTATGTGGTTAGGAGTGAAGCGCGCTGCGGTTACGCCAAATGGGCTTTTCTTCACTCCTGTTGTCCTCTTCAGCAGCTCCAGGGAACAGCGTGGGTCATTATATACACCAACAGGGGGCGACACTTCTTTCACAGAGCTGAACCTCTAAAGGAGGAGATGAGAGGGAATGAGACGGACAAAGGTTTGCATGAGAGAAGACAGAGAGGAGGGAGGAGAGCGAGTTAGAAAAAAAATGCATCTTAAATCTAGTCCCTTGCACACACTGAAATTGTACAATTTAATGATTAATAGCTCTTTCTGTTGATCCAACTGAGATCAGCACTGTTTTAAAATAAAAATTATCCATTTATTTTGTCTACTCAGTGCCCATCTGGAACACAACAACAAATCCAGCTGTGAATATCTGCTTTGTCCACAGGAACAAAAAATGATGGCGCGCCATGTCTCCAAACTGTCAGAGATACCAAGCAGAGACAGAACTTGACCAAATACAGACATAGACAACATGACTGAAAGTCTGTAACCATGCTGTCTGCACCACTGACTGCTCCTTACACACCAGAAAGCTAAATTAATGGATGCAGCAATTTAGATTTGATATGAGGAAAGGACCTGTTTTTGATTGAATCATGTGTTTAACCTTAATCACCCTTTCCGGACATCTCAGGCTCAGCTTGAAATTGTCAGACTGGGTTCAACTTTGATTAGTCTAAGCTTTTTTTCTCCACCTTCAGCTGTACTTCTGCTCCATTCACCATAACATATACCCCTTGTCTGCCTATCCTCTGTTTTATCCCTTTACATAAATCTCAATGCAGAAACTGGAAAACTCTCCTCAGAAAATTAAAAACTCACTAACTGAGAGAGAAGAGATGAGACAAAAAGAAGGAGCAAGAAAAAAGAGAAAGACAAATGTGAGAGAGTAAGAGGAAAAGAGAGTAAAACGCATACAGACAGAACTAAATGGTAAGACGAGGACAACGAAAATGAGATGGAGTAAACAGCATATTCAACCCAAGGATAATATGCACACAATCAGGTATGTAATGTTCTTTGACTGTTTTGCTGATATCGGAGATGATTCAGTGCTGTAACTGCTTGGCAGCCTCACCTCCAGGGTACAAATGTGTTTATCTGATAGGCTATTATAACAGCACAGACAATCAACGGACCGAAGGAGAAAAGTTGGCTTTTCTGTCAAAATTACTGAAGGTGAACTGTGTTTCAATGTAACTCTAAATTTCTCTTCAGCCTCTCACAATTGAACCATTCAGCTGGCTGTTATTGAACGCAACACAGGCATAAAAAGACCTTTATTCCTTCAAATACAAGCATGACCATGCTAACAATTCCACACACGCGCGTGGATGCATGTGTGTGTATGGAATTGCACGCACGCACTGATGTTTAAATCATAAGAGTGATCTTAAATGTAACCCATTTTTTGGAAACATGCCAATCATTGATTTACACTTTCCATTTAAACAAGATGCAGCCTATGGAAAATTAGTTCTGGGGTAATAGAAATTGTGTTAGTAATGCACAGTTGAATTATTGAGCTTTTAGGCGAAAAGGAGAAATGAGAGGAAGAGAAGAACGAGTGAAGAGGTGTAGCTGGAGGACGAAATGGCCAGAGGAGAGGAAAATGACTGAGAGGGGGGAGTGCCTGGGTTAGAAATGGAGTGAGTGTTTGAGGAGAAGAAAGGACTGTAGCAGGAACTACAAGACATGCGGTTTCAAGGCCGAAACAAACTGAGTTCATTCAAAGTCAGTTGTTGAGCTGGGGTTTGTGACCATCTGTCAGTCCAACTCTGCACCAGTAGTGCTTTGGTAGAGTCTTATTCATGGACAATTTTTTTCCTCTCTAAAACTGACTGACTGAGCATTGTTGGCATTTCACATGAATCTATTCACCCAATCTATTTTGAAGGTGGATTTTTTTTATTTTTTTGGTTATGCTTCCTGTTGTTCCATTTCCAAACACACTTCATAAGAAATGCCAAAGGAATGCTTTTGAAAATTGTGCCCAGAGTCAAAGTGCTCTCAATGCAAGGTGCCTCTGTGGGCACCTCAGTGACAGAATGTCATCACATCTGTTAATGTGGATTAATGAGGCCACAGAGTGATGGAACAGCAGAAGTAATAGAAGTGCCCTCATGCTCTTCTGGCACCAAACAAAACTCCCAACCCCACTCAATGTTAAAGTGATAGTTCGGGTTATTTTACAAGGGGTTGTATGAAGCACTTAGTCAGTAGTTTCAGGTCGGCACCAGCAGTCAGGAGTACTGCCATAGAACCTGAGTGATTTACTGCTGTGGATTTGGACAGCACTAAAAAATGTGTTTTAGCCACCTAAAAAATGCCCATCGAAAAATCAGTGTACACTATATTTTGAATATTTTCACCACTTTATCTTGCCGTCAAACAGCCCTTTGGTTTGGCACTACAATTTCTCAACTGTTGAACTTCCATATTCCTATGTATACGCCACTGTATTATGCTGCATGTCAGCTGTTTGACTCATAAAGGGCTGTTTGACGCCAAGATAAAGTAATAGAAATATTGAAAATATAGAGGACACTTAAACTGATATTGGTTTTTTAAGTGGGCTTTTTTTTTGGTGGCTAAAACACATACTTTCTGCTGTCTCCATCCACAGCGGTACATTGCTCAGCTTCTGTGCCAGTACACTTGGTGCCTCATACAACCCCACATCAAATAACCCAAACTATAACTTTAAGCTGCATTTAGACTGAAAGCAAAGCAAATTTTAGAGGGGACGTGAAAATTTGCTTTGTGTTCAGCCTGGCTGAAAACACCTTTATATCAGTTTCACCCTTTAGGCAAGCTCTCATTGATCATATACTGTAGTATGCTGTATAATATCAATATTTGCCTAACGTTGCACTTCAGTTTCATGTTTTTCTCACCCACATCCTTTATATGTTTATCAGAGCTGAGAGCTGTCATTGCTGGAATTGGCTGAAATGTCATGTTACATTGGAACAACTCTCAGTCACACAAAACTCATTTACTAAACACTGGCTCAGACAGCATCATCACATTTTACATCACAGTGAACATTATTAATGCCTTTCATTTATTTTTATTATTTTGCATTCTCAGGAGGTCAGAGAGCACAGTCAGGATTCATGATTCGGTGTCTTTGAGTTTTGTGAATGGGCCTCATGAGCTCTGGGCATCAAGCTTATTAACTGTTATTTAGAAATCAAATATTTTGATTTATGTATTGATCTTTCACATCACAAGATTTTTATGTAGTTATTGGCTTTTAATGTTGCTCCCAAATCAAGAAGTACAAGTGTTTTCTGTTCATTTTCCATATAAAATGTTAGAGATCAGAGTCAAAAGAAAACTGAAGTGAAACCAGATGTGAATGGGGAGGACAAAGAAGAGTAGAACCATAAGTAAGGACAAAGGAGAGGGAATTGGAAATCAAAGTAGAAGAAAGGGAAGATAGAATGTTAAATGAGGGAAACAAGTTGATTGCAAGCTTTAAAAATATCAGGCAGGGGAGAAGTTTTAAAAAACAAAAGGGAAAAGGGGATTGAGTATAGCAGTGAGGGCAAAGGACATTGAGGAAAAGGTATGTTTTCACAAAGTGTCAGATCAATGCTTTGATATTTGGAAATTGGGAAGTCAAAGGGAGGAGGAAAGGCACGAACTGGAAGATTTCCAGCTGTCTCTCCTATCTTCCCCTCCCTCCCTCCTTCATTTACTCCCTCCTTCCCCCATTTCCTCTCCATCCCTCCACAGGCGAACAGTGTCAGATGGAACCGGAACCACAGGGAAACGAAGATCTAAGAAAACTGACGCTCTTAGTTCTGCATTGGAGATGACTTGTGACACGTGGCATCACAGGGTCGACGCACTAACACAGCATGTGGCCAGGGAAATTAGGTCAGAGCAAACTATGACACACACACACACACACACACATGTGCTCCCACACATCAAATAAACCCAACAATCTTGCATCTGTTGTTCTCACCAGGAAACTAGCAAAATGTTTTATGTTTCAGATGTTATTAAGGTAATTTCAGGAAACCTGAGTGTGTGCATGTGTGGTGTGTGTCATGCAAAAATGGGGGTGTGTTAATTTGCATGCATGTCAGCAATACTGGCAAACTTGTCTGTCTGGTGTGTATATCTGTCTGCAGATAAAATTTGCACACGTGTACGTCTGAATTTTTAATGTGTCTGTGTGTGTGAGCATACACCGTCACATTGTGTGCGTGTGTGTCAGAGTGATAATTAAAACATCAGTCAGAGAGTTTCACAGGAGTGAATCTGTGGGGCAGCGCCACAGAGGAGTTCAGCTATTCCTGAGACGTAAAACTACACATTTTCACATCCTTCATCTTCTCTCCTCTGAGCCTCTTAATAAACTCATCTTCACCCTCATCTGAAGAAATCTTCCACTCTCAACACATCAATTAAACAAGCAAAGCCTGACTCAGTGTCTTGGATCTGTAACTTAATCTTAAATATTCCATATTAACATCCAGCCTCCTTTGAGAAATTGTAAATTTAATATATTTGTCTCCTATAAATTATGTCTGAGAAATCTTTTCAATATGGTCTGATTGTTTACTCTGCCTGAGAGCATTATGTAGAGTCATGTATAAGCTAAAGAAGTTGAATTAGTTTTTACTCTGAATAGTAGAGTATCCGCTGGAGCTATGAGAGCTATGGGGTCACAGGAGTGTTTGGTTTGGGAGGAGACAAAGTGTGGTTTACTGTAGTGCTGTGCAGGGCCATTTCTATAACACATATTGTATATGCTGAAGTTCCTGCAGATACACATAACAACACTGTAATCACTAATATTTTGTTTTGGAATTACATGAAGAGAGTTCAGATGACAAGTGTGGTAATGCAGTCAAAAGATAGGATCATGTCACGAACACCTTTAGTGCTGCTAAGAGACAGCTAACTACTGCATTAGTACTCTAAAGTATCTACGTGCAGTTACAAACCTACATCTTGTTGCCCTGCCCTCAAGTGGCTAAAAAAATCAGCTGAAGCAGGTTTAAACAAAGAGCTGAGCTACATAAACTACCCAGGGTTCACTTTTCAACCAGTATGGGGGCTTCTAGTCCTCATAACTACGTAGGAAAAACACTAGTTTTTAATATTTATATAAGGTTATACTTGTTTATAGGTAATTATATAGTGTTTAATTACAACAATATTTCTGATGTTATGATTTAGATTTGTAAAATGTAGTAATATGACATCGGCCAGTAAAACATGACATACAGAGCAGCTCTACTGTCAAGCTTGACTCACATTCTTGTGTCACAACAATGAAATTTGAGTCAGACCCTGCTGAATGTACACAGATATTGAATCAATGCAATAGGAAGGCAAAAACAAAAACACAAAAAAGTGAAATAGACCCTGGTGGACAAAAGCAGCTCTAAAATTGCTTGAGAAAGAAACTGCTCTACACAGTACAACATGATTCACCTGAAAATGCACCCACAAGGCTACACGCAGAGCAGTGAATGGCTTTACTTTGAACTTTGCCTAATTCTGTTTGCACTGTACCTCAGTCTGAGAAAGGAAGGGGCAAGTAAATTTCGGCAGGCTTCCACTGGACTTCACAGGCTTCTCAAACTGACTTCTGATGTGGTACTGGCCCGGCCCCGGAACTCCCTGATGGGAAGGCAGCGAGAGAGAAAATATACAATAAATCAAGTGTAATATTTGTATTGAGATGAAGTTACATGCTTTGGTAATATTGCTTTTCATGTGTTAGTGCCAATTAGAAGATCAGAAGTGATTTGAAGAGCTTTAATTTCTTTCTGTTTTTGAGATAAACGAAGGGCACAGGGAGGTGAGCATTGAAAAATAAAGCAATGTCAGAGATGTGTGAGCAAATGCTGAAAACACACAGAGAATTCACCGTAAGAAGAAGCTTTTTTTCCCTCTCTACTCTGCAATTATGTCATTTATGTTAAAAAAAACTGTCAGACTGGAAGAAAAAAAATCCACATTCTCTTGTGTAGAGCCAGGACATTTTTGTATTTGTGGTAAACCCACAGGGTTTCTGGGCCAGAGGTAGTTAAACTAGGGCTGCAGTAAAACAGCATGGATATGGAGGTGGGGGGAAGGGAGTGAAAGTTTTAAGGTAAAAAATCATAGATCCAGTGTTAGACAGTTGTGCCAACTTTCTTTTTTTTTTCTTCTTTTCTTTTTTCCCCTGTGGGAGCAGTGCTACTTCTAAAAATAACAGGAGCTGTATACATCATCCACAATGTCAACATGGAATTCACAACATTGTAGAGATGAACTGACAGTGAACTTCATATTTATAGGGTCATATCAAGCATTGCATTGGTACAACTTCATGTGTTTTGCACGATAATGGTTTGTTTAGGTGGTTTTCTCCCTAGATGTCCTTGCCATGTCAACATGCCACGACACCAAGAGCCCCAAGCCATTAGAGGCAGACTGTCTGCTGATCTCTAGGAAGTAAAGGTGTTTGTCCTGAGTGTTTCCACTGTGGGTAATGACCCATCTGGACAGGGTACATGTGTGTGGGAGTACATGTCTGTTGAGGTACTAATGATGAAGGATGGAGGTGCAGCCATGATGTTAGGGGGTCCAAATATAGCATGGTGTACACATAAAAGTATATACTGAGGGCAAAGTTATTGATTCAAAGTCACAGGATAAATTATTGTGTTTTTAGTCATTTTAGTAGCCATATATTCTATAAATAGAGGCAGAACAGATGCAATAAAATGTCATGTATGATGAACTACGTACAAGCAAATGAACAAAAATCTAAAATAGAGGAGGGACAGCAGAGCAAAAAGGAGAGGACGAGAAGAGAGAAAGGTGTAGGTGCACGTCCTTGACAGCAGCGATGCATTCATCTCTCTCTCCACAAATCCAGTCCCACATTTCTAGACTCCTGGCTGACTCAAGTTCATATGCAGGTGAGTAACTCCCCTCAAATCAACCGGCTTCAGTGTGTGTGTGTGTGTGTGTGTGCGTGTGTGTGTGTGGTTGCCAGACCGTGTTTAAAGCTTGTGTTCTACTGCCCTCTATGGGTGAACAGATAAACTGATGGATCAGAATCATTGAGGGGGGAAGGGGGGGGTGTTGAATCATTTCATGTTAAATCAACTGTACTTGAATAAATCCAGAATAAATCCAGAGTACTTACCCTGACTTTGCTCTCACTGTATATCACAGTGCTCTCTTATAATTCATTTTCAACTTGGAGTTTTCAAATCCTATTGTGTTAAAAATCTATCTGAATCAACAAGCTATTTAACTGCATTAGAATATAGTTGGTCCTAATTGTTACAAAGTGGTTTACAAAAACAAATATAACCAGTTTGAGGCAAATAAAATGAGAATAAGACCAAATGAAAGACTATGACAAAAGAACATGAGCACAGAGGAAGTAAAACAATAAAATGAGTAAGATCAAATAAAGAACAATAAAACACAATAAATAAAAGCCTATGTCAAGCATTTTCAAACGATTTCACAAAGAAAAAAGTGAAAGCATTTAAAAGAAGCTGTAGACTTCATGTGTCTGAGCTCTGTAGGTAGAAAGGTCCATGGTGTGGAGGCTCGAATAGCAAAAGCTCAGTCACCCTTTGTCACAAACTGTGATTTGGGAATAACCAGCAAGGCTCCATCCATAGATCTCAATGGTCGAGAGGGCACATACAAGGTCAATAAATCAGAGGTACTTAAGAGCAAAGCAGTTTAAGGCCTTAAAAGTGAGCACTAAAATTTTAAAATCAATTCGAAATTTAACAGGGAGCCAGTGAAGTGAGGCAAGCACAGGAGTAATATGATCATGGCTTTGTCCAGGTTATGAGTCGAGCAGCAGCTTTTGTACCAGCTGGAGACGGAGGAGGGAGCTCTAGCTGATACTCCAGTAAAGTGCTTTGCAATAATCAAGCCAAGAACAGATAAAACCATGTATAACTTTTTGTAAATCAGTAATAGATAAAAAATTTCCTATATTTTGAGATTATCTTGAGCTGGGAGACAACATTTCTGACTTTATCATCAAAATAGAGGTTTGCATCAAATATTGGCCCCAAATTCCTAGCAACTTGCTTAATATTTTTTGACAAACCACCAGGATTAGCACCAACAGAGCTGATGGAATTAGGGGAACCGAACAGAATATCTTCAGACTTATTGCTGCTAAATTTAAGAAAAGATTAAGAGAAATGTGCTAGACTGCTAGGATCTGTGGATTTTAACACATGTATAAGTACATCATGACTTTGAGTGACCTCGACAAGAGGCAGAATGTATGTAGAAAACAAAAGGGGGCCAAGAACGTAACCTGCCCCTTCACTACCAACTACCTTGTGAATATAAGTGAGCATTTAGCAATGACAGAGCAACATGCAGATATTAGAAGAGTTGGTTGGGACCCAAAACAGAGCTAAATGGAGACTGACTCTTGTTCTTACATTCATCAGGTAAACATTACTCAGAATCAATGTTAATGTAGCTCTGTGTCTGTTTCATATTATCTACATTGATACAAACACCCACTAACGCAAACACATACTCACCTTCTTTTCCTCTTGGCTGGGCACCAGTTCATAGTAGCGAGGGATGATAAGTTCAGCTCTGCCTTTCTGTTCCTTTTTAAGATTTATGTTTTCATAGTGTGTTTCTGGGACTCTGAGAGAGACAGAGACAATGTCTTTGAGAGCAGAAGACACAGACAAACAAATAGACAAGATAAAAAACGAAACAAAAAAGGGACAGAGCAGTGGGTTTAAAACCACACAAAGCCAAATAGAGAAGGAGGAATGGGGAGAGACAATTAAACTGCATGAGAGGGGAAGAGAGATATATGATGGAAAGGTACATAAGAAGAAATAAAGAAAAACCAAAGCGTAGAGGGCAAGAGAGAGAAGGAATGAACAAGAGATGGAGGAGTAAAGGGGATAAAAGAAGAAAAGACTGAAATAATGGTTCTGTCAGCAACTGCAAAGGGTGTAAAGACAGACATTTCAATCATTTTTAAATGATTCCAATAATCACATGTGTATCACAGACACGTTTGTGTGGGTATGTAAATGTTTGCCTGCACTTATGTGTACATGGCATGATTGCTCACACATACACCTCCCCTTTTATTGCTCAGTCGATTCCTTCATGAGTAGCTGAACTTGGTGTGTGTGCCCACCAGTTTAGAAGTGCTGACTAAGCTCCATCCTCCATCAATAGAAACACAATGCGAGAAATGTCAAACATAATGCCCTAGATGTAGGAGCAAAGCAATATTTCACTTTGGTGCAACAGTTTCTCTGTTCTCTCTGCCATGGTTCAAGAACAGCGTACTTCTGAGATTAGCTGTCCTGGAGCATTGAGTCTAACCAACCTTTTGGCTCGTTATTCATGCTTCAAAAGTTTTTTATTATAGTAGATTAACTGTTTCCATATGAGATATTCAAACTTAAGAAAAATAATACTGTACTACATCAACCTTTAAGGAGTTGCCCCCAAATTGTTTAGATTAAATCAAACTTAAGTAGTAACAGTTTAAAGTAATAGTTTGACATTTTGGGGAATGTGCTTATTTGATTTTTGCCGAAAGTGAGATGAGGACATCCACTTTTATGTCAATAGTGTAAATATTAGCTTCACACCATAGCTAATATTAGCTTAGCTTAACAAAAAGACTGGAAAAGAGGAGAAACAGCTAGCCTGACTCTTTCCAAAGGAAGTCACTGCAGCCAGCTACCTGGCTTAGCTATTTCCCCATGATTCCAGTCTATCCAGCTAATTTAAGCTAAGCGGCTCTTGGCTGTATCCTTACTGTGTATTTACTGTACAAATATGAAAGTAGTGTTGATCTTCTCATCTGATTTTCAGCAAAAATATCTAATTAGCATCAAACTACAGCTTTGACACTGCGATGCAGTGACTATAAATGTTCATATTCGACTGGTACTGAAAAATCATTAATTTCTGTAACATGACAAGTGATACTCACATCTCAGGGTAATATTGTCCTGGACCTGGTCCCACCTCCACTGTCACCTCATCTCTCTTTCCTGTCATGTTGCCAAAATGGACCCCTTTATACTTCTGTGCAGAACTCATCTCTGACTGGAGAAAGAGAAAGAGAAGGAGAGAGACCAGAATGACAAAAGAGTGGAGGTGAAGAGTGGATGAAAGAAAAGATTGGCCAGAAAGAAAGAGATAAAGAGGACGAGAGGGTAGGGGAGAGAAAGAGATAACAAGATGATAAATGGATGAACAAAGAAGTAGAAAATAGAATTGACTCATTCACACTTATCTGCTTTCTCTTCCGGCCAGGGCTCATGAAGTTCGGGCTGAATGAAATGTGAAGTTCAGCCAAATGCCAAAATATGTCAGAGATCTAGGGGAGACCCTCCATCCTTTCTTATCTCTCCAAGTTTTAGAGCCTGGTTCCTCTGCCTCCGGCCACTGCTTAACAACTGAGAGAGGCTATGTCTGGAAATGAGCTGGCCAGCTGTGTCCAAACACATTTTAGAGCAGGGGTCTCCAACTTTTTTTACTCTGACAAAATATAAGAGGCTTAGAGAATTGAACATATAACAAGTAATTAAATATCAATATCCAAAACTCACAATGTGTACCAAAAACAGCTGAAACTCACAGAAGTATCCATTTTTGTGTCAAAAATCTGAGTCATAATTCAGTCAAACCTTAATACACAAACATCATAACACCACTGCAAATTAACGACCATAAATCAAGAAATCAGAGAAAAAAGAAGCTCCTTAGTCAGTAATCTAGTTATAGTTGTCAGTACATCCAATGGTACATAACAAACAGGAACTTAAAATAGCTAATTCGGTACACTTAATTTTTCAAAATGTAAACAAAAAGGGGCAAAAAATAAGAAAAAAAAAGACAGGGCTCAATCTGAAGTCCAACAGCTTCCTGTTGGAAATGTTGTTTATATCTCCTGTTATCCAGAAGAACTGCTCTCACTGCATGTCGCCTACAGCATATCTGATGTAAACAAATTCATTTGACTGACAACTGACAAATAATTATTTGGTGTTGAAGGGGGTTGGGTATGCATGGGTATGTATGAAGTTTGTACTATGCATTCATGGTTTGTACAGACTATATTCTGTGAACCTTTGGGTGAGCTCCTCTAAAGTAGGGGGCTGAGCTACTGGTTGCTCTTAAGTCAACATGCTAACACGATCACAGTGACAATGCTAAAATGATGATGTTTTGCAGGTATATTTACTACAGGGGTCCCCAAACTACGGCCCACGGGCCACATCCGGCCCGCCAAAGCAATTGGAGTGGCCCACTTAACGATCCCAGACAATCCCTCTAAACATCAACCAATTTTTATTAAATTGCATTTTCCTATCATAACATCATAACATATCCGTACTTAAAGGTTGGCATTGTAATTAAAATTGACCATAGTTATGAGCTATTTATAGTTAATAGTGGCTCATCTTCACCTCCTCACACAATGGTATATTCTGACGTGACTTTGATCGTGACCGAGCCAGCGTCAAGCTGCAAAGTACTGAGGTGGGAATCTGTCATGAAGGTGGTTGTGTCCTGCATAAACTTCATCAGAGCAAACGGACTTAAACACAGGCAGTTCCAAGCCTTTCTCTCCGAGCTAGAATCAGCCCACGGAGACGTGCTTTACCACACTGAAGTCCGCTGGTTAAGCCGGGGCAGAGTTTTGAAGCGTTTTTACGACCTGCTACCCGAAATCAATGCCTTTCTCCTGACAAAGGGAAAAACTGTCCCAGAGCTGATTGACACAGAATGGAAATGGGACCTCGCCTTTATTAACAGATGTGTCAGAAATTTTAAACGGCCTCAACTTGCAGCTCCAAGGCAAGGGAAAACTAATCTGACATGTATTCCCACATCAAAGTATTTGATCTTAAACTAGCGCTGCTTATTGGACAGGTGCAAAAACAAGACTTCACCCATCTCCCTGCTACTCGAAGCTTCTCAGCTGAGAAACCGGCGGTCCCGTTCCCAACCGAGAAGTGCAAGGACGCACTGGAAACACTGAGGGCGGAGTTCGGTGTGCGGTTCCGTGAGCTTCATGTCCACGTTAAAGAAATCCGCACATTCCAGAACCCTTTTGCTGCCGACATTAACGACACCCTGCCTTCTCTTCAATTTGAGCTGGCTGAGTTGCAGACCTGTGATGTGCTGAAAGACGTATTCAGCCCCAACAGTCTGATCAAGTACTATGCTGCCCTCCCAAATGAGACCTACCCCAACATAAGAAAGCACGCAACAAAGATGTCCACAGTTTTTGGGAGCACATATATCTGTGAGCAAACTTTTTCACACATGAAGCTGATAAAAAATCCGACGAGATCAAGTCTCACAGATCAACACCTGCATCAGTCTCTGAGACTGGCTGTAACTGGAATGGAACCTGACATCGATCTCCTCACCAGTCAGAAGCAAGCCCACAGCTCACACTGATATGGTAAGCCTACTGATTTCAATAGCAATAGATATTAAAAAATGTCATTATAGTAATGCTCTTTTTATAGGCAACATGTTCTACCTGATTCTGACCACTATTCTGTATTAATATTATTTCACTACCTGTAAAGACAGAACACTTACCGTTTGTTAACTCAACTGTACCTGTTACAAAATCACATCACCTCATTCTTACTTGAACATTACCATCAGTTTGTGTTGTTATTTTCTATAAAATAAATGGAGTATCTGTGGTACTTCAAATAAACACATGTGAAGACTTTTTATTACTTTTTTTTGCAAATCAACAGGTGGTGCCAAAGCCAAACGAAGGGCAGCTACAACAAATTATCATTGTAATCTCCACAATAATACTGGTTGTCACCCTGGCCCATATCATTTCCTGTTATAGACTAACCTCGGCCCCCCATCTCAGAAAGGAAAGTTGATGTGGCCCCCACTGAAAAAAGTTTGGGGACCGCTGGTGTGGCACCTCAAGCATATGAGAGATGACCCATGGCGGCCCTTCGGAAGGAGCGACTCAAAGGCTGGGGCTGACATATTTACTCAGCCGGACGAGCTGAGTCCGTAGACACCCAATTTGTGGACTTGTTGACCAAAATTTTTCGTTCACAGCAAGCGGGCTCGGAGGACGTTTAACGAAGCATCCTTCCGAACAGGAGCGACTTAGATGACCCTGGGGCTGACATACTGTTACTCAGCGTGACGAAGCGAGGTCCATAGGACACCAAAAAATTTGTGGCACTTCGAGAAAATTTATTTGGAAATTTATTTAAAACACAGAATTTAACCGTGTCCCCCGGCGCAGCCACTATGACGAGCACGCCCATGGTTGGCCCTTCGGAACGGAGCGACTCAGGAAGGTCTGTGGGGCTGACATATGTTACTCAGCTCGACGCGCTGCCAGCCGAGTCCTAGACACAAACTTGTGGACTTATTGGACAAACTTTTCCGTTGTGAACATTCACACTATCATTAATGGTTGTGGCACCTCGGCATATGAGAGATGACCCTTGGCGGCCCTTCGGAAGGAGCGACTTCAGAAGGCTGGGGGCTGACATATGTTACTCAGCGTGACAAGCCGAGTCCGTAGAACCCAATTTTGTGGACTTTGACAAAATTTTTCTCCGCATCAACGCGGCCTCGGTAGGACAGTTAACGATGATCCCTTCCGAAGGGACGACTTAGAGAGGGCCTGGGCGCTGACATATGTTGACTCAGCGTGACGAGGCCGAGTCCGTAGACACCAAATTTGTGGACTTTCGAGAAAATTTTTTTGGAAATTATATAAAACACAGTAAATTTAACCGTGCTCCTCCCGGCAGCATATGATATCGAGAAAATTCCTGCCCATGGCCGGCCCTTCGGAGGGAGCGATCAGAAGGCTCGGGGCTTGACTATATGTTTACTCAGCGTGACGAGCCGAGTCCGTTAAGACCACCAAACTTGTAGACTTTGGACAAACTTTATCCGGTTGTGACATTCACAACTAGTCTTAATTGGTGTGGGCACCTCAGCATATGAGAGATGACCCCATGGCGGCCCTCGAGGGAGCGACTCAGAAGGCTGGGCTGATCATATGTTACTCAGTCGTGACCAACGCCCGAGTCCGTAGACACCCATTTGTGTGACTTTTGCACAAAATTTTTCGTTCGCAGCAAGGGACCCGGAAGACGAGAACAGGCATCCCTCCAGGGGGGAGCGACTTAGAAGCCTGGGCTGACATATGTTACTCAGCTGACGCAACCGAGTCTCGTAACAGCGCGATCGATTTTGTGGACTTCGATGAATTAATTTTTGGAATATTATTAAAACACAGAAATTTAACCGTGTCCCCCCGGCAGCATATGAAGACCGCCCATGCGGCCCTTCTGGAAGGGAGCGGACCTCAGAAGGCTGGGGCTACATATGTTACTCAGCGTGACGGACCGAGTCCGATAGACAACCAAACTTGTGGACTATTTGGACAAACTTTTCCGTGTGTGACATTTCCACACTAGTCTTTAATAGAATGGTGTGGCACCTCAGACATTAGAGATGCACGCGGGCTGCCTGCTGCCCCCCGCGGAGCATGGCCATCGCAGGCGCATAGACGGCCGGCGGCGCCGCGCCCCCTCGGATGCGCCGCAAGCAGCTACCGCGCCGCCGGCGCCCAGCAGCGCACCACATTGGGCGAGCTGCGCCGCCGGCCCGCCGCCACCCCCCCCCCCCCCCACCGGCACAGGCATTGCGCCCAGCAAGCAAGCTAGCCCCCCGGCGGCCCGCCAGGCGCCCCCCCCCCCCGGCACAGGCATTGCGCCCAGGCAAGCAGAGCTAACGCCGGCCAGCCGGCGCCCCCCCCCCAATCGGTGGGGCACAGGCCATTGCCCCAGCAAAGCAGAGCTAGCTGGCCCACCGCGCGGCCGCCCCCTCCCCCCCGGCCTGGCATCAGCCCATTAATGCACTAGAAGGCTAAGGCACGGCCCCAGCCGGGCCCCCGCCCCCCCCCCCCCGCGCCACCAGGCATGCCGCTCCAGCAAAGCAGGCCGCGGCCCGCGGCGCGCCCCCCCCCCCCCGGCACAGGCATTGCGCCCAGCAAGCCAGAGCAGCCGCGCTGCCCGCCGGCCCGCCGCGCCCCCCCCGCACAAGCCATTTGCACCAGCACAGCAGAGCTAGCCGCCTCCCGGCCCGCCGGCACCCCCCCCCCCCGGCACTAGGCAATTGTCGCCCAGCAAGCAAGTAGCTAGCGGCCACGCGGCCCGCCGGCCCCCCCCCCCCCTGGCACAGGGATTGCGCCCAGCAAGCCAGAGCTAAGTTCCGCCCGCGGCCCGCCGCCCGCCGCAACCCCCCGGCACAGGCATTGCCGACCCAGCAGCAGAGCTGCCGCCCCGGACGGCCCCGGCCAGCCCCCCCACCTCCCCCGGCACAGGCATTGTGCCCAGCAGCAGAGCTGACGCGGCCCGCCCCGCGGCCACCCCCCACCCGGCCACATGCATCGCCCAGCAAGCAGAGCTAGCATGCTACTATTTGCTAACAAGTAGTAAACATAAAGCGCAGCT
>NW_019174545.1:650034-847460 GCF_002260705.1 Seriola dumerili | reverse complement strand
TGCCCAGCAAGCAGAGCTAGGGCCCCCCGGCCCCCCGGGCCCCCCCCCCCGGCACAGGCATTGCGCCCAGCAAGCAGAGCTTAGTAGAAAAGTTTGGGGACCGCTGATTTACTATGTTTACCATCTTAGTTTAGTGTGCTAGCATGCTACTATTTGCTAACAAGTAGTAAACATAAAGCGCAGCTCTAGTTCAAAATTCAGATATTTTCCTGATGATGCCACTATATGAATACTTACTGAGCAACCAAAGTTTTTACAATTCATCCTGAAGAGAACATGAATGTCTTGACCAAAATTCATGGCAATCCATCAAATAGCTGTTGAGATATTTTCTGAAAACCACAAGTGTGAACATCATGGTGGCACTAGAGTTAATTATCAATCTACTAAATATAGATAGTTCACTGGATAAGCTTTGACCTAAGAGTTAAGGGAAAGTCAATAGATCACCAAAGTCAATAGACAGGGATCATCAATTTTACATTTTTCAAATTTCAGTAGAAAAACAAAACAGTCAATGTCATGGTTTATAGTCTTCATTAAAACATAAGGAGGAAGAGTAAGCAGTTTTTCATAGGCGGCTTCTACTTAACAGTTTGGTTCCCAGCCCACTTCAATTCATTTTCCTGACACTCAAAGTAGATTACGGCTTGTCCCTCAATCTTTAAAAACACCTGTATTAAAATGACAGACAGAAAATAACTTCCTTTATTGAATCAAAAATCAAAAGACCTAAGATTCTTCAGTTTCTTTTCTAACCTTTTCCTTGACCCAACTGTCTATTCCATGAGGCAGGTTATGAGAGGACTGGCAGGGAGTCTCAAAAAGTTTCTAACTCCATATGGTGTCTGTCAACTTATCTCAACTTCAACAGTGACTGGAGGACAAGATCTGAGGTTCTGTCCCCTGTGATCTTCCAATCCAGTTTTGAGCATGGGAGATAGGAAACAAGGATGTTCAGATGCTTAAAGTTAAAAAGACAGACATAACTGTTCTGCATTGCACAAAGACACATAGAAGCACCGTGATGGTATCGCAGCTGGCATTGAGTTCAAAGGCATAAATTGCCTATTTATGTCAAGGAGAGCTTTTAAAAGGAAAAACAAAAACACAGCTAGTGGGTATGAACATATTAATTCAGCTTTTGATAAAATGGAATGGCAGGCTATTTATTATTTAAATGAGAATAAAAAAAAACTCCACCACAAATAAAAGTTTTTCTCAGTAGGGCCGTGTGCGGGCAGGATCCTGCAGGCGGAAATTGCTGGTGTTGCTTTCCACAAACATATACACAACCCAGCATGGGTCTGAATCTCATTCAGGTTCTGCTGAGAGGACAATCTTGCCCACATCTCTATTTCCATCTCACATCTTCACACCAAATACCAATTCTGTGTAGAGCAACCAATACCAGTATACAAGGGTTATTATACAGATAAACAATGAAAGTATTATTCAGGCAACAAAGCCTCTTTCATTGATTGGCCAGTAAGAAAGTGTAATATTAGCCTCTCAGTTTTCCCATTTCTTCAGTACTACACA
Source organism: Seriola dumerili (assembly GCF_002260705.1). NCBI lineage: Eukaryota > Metazoa > Chordata > Actinopteri > Carangiformes > Carangidae > Seriola > Seriola dumerili. Next base: position 845,918 of record NW_019174545.1, on the reverse strand, counting down.
CAGTCTCTGATCCACATCGCCATCTGGCCAGCTGTGTTATGATTATCTGCCAACTCTAACACTACACAGTCTGAACAAACAAAATATCTCATGGTGATACTGTTTCTAAATTAGTCCAAGTGCTTTTACTATGCACACTCAGTTTTCACAGCCACCATATGTGCCTCTACCCATATCTGTACCAGCCGATAATATAAATTATCCAGTTTATTGGCCTGTCTGTAATTCTGTGTGCTAAATTGATGCGGACTTGACCCATAAGTTTAGGGCAAGTGGATAAAAGCGATTAAGATGTTTTTGTGTTTCTCAATAACATTCAAACAGAAAAACAAAATTATGTTCTTTTGATTTCCGTCTAATGTCTTATCATTCAAAGGTTGCCCCGCCACTTTGATGTTACATCCTCAGACAACCACTTAATTCCGCCTCTCCACACTTTTGAACTCAGTTGGAGCACGGGGCGGGGGGGGGGGGGGGGGGGGGGGGGGGGTGTTTTGAGTTTAAAGGAGCGAGTGTGTCAGACAGAGAGACAGAGGGATGGAGACAGACAGAGGCGGAGCCTGAACTTTCAAAGGGAGAGCAACAGAAGTTGAGACGGAAAGAAAGAGCCGTGGATGGATGCACTGCTGATGGCCCTAAATCACAGCATGCCTCTGTGCCTGCTCCGCTGTGTTGACACAACCTCAGCCAACACTCAAGGACACTGTTGACTTCCTCTGGTCATTAACAGATGAAAAATGACTTAATTGAGAGCCAGACCAGCAGGCGTGTGCATTATTTTAAGTGAATATTATAATATAGCTTGAAGAATAATTACTAATGGCTCTCTTTGTTGGCATGTAAAATGGATGAGCATTGGTGCGCTGTGGCTTTTTTAAAGTGGAGCTGCATTCATTAGCTATGGAAATGGGTTTTGGGCCAACTGAATGAGGTGAGGTGGGGGTTCAGCGGTGCATTAGATCTGCCTAACACTAATGGACCTCGCCTTGCAGGCAGAGTAAGTACACTCAGAGACACACTCTCACAGACTAATGAAAGCACACATGCGTGCACAAATGAGCACTTCACATTCTCTGATGGATGTACATTCAAACTCAAAGGACTGTGCATGTGTGTGCTTTGTGTGTATTCGTCCTTACCAGCGATGGATTGTAGAAGGCTGGCCCCAGGGTTGTGTCCCTAGGAGGGGGCTGTTGCTTACGGAGCACACCCAGGACGTCCTCCTCGTAGCCATAAGCCTGGCCCGGGGAAGGAATGGAAGGGAAATCTGACTGACGAACTAGCCGGAGACTTTTTGCCTGCAGCCACTGCTCAGAGAAAAAAAAAGCAGGAGAATAGACAGAGAGAGCAAGAAGTGAAGTCAGGGTTTGCGATAGAGAGGATGCCGTGGCTTACAAAGTAGCTGAGCACTGCCTAGGGCCAATTTAGCGTGAGACTGAGGGAGGGACAGAGACAGAGAGGGAAGGAGCAAGGAGAGGCAAAAGATAAGAAACAATAGAGGGAAATGGAAAAGGATGAAGAAAGAAGGAAAGACACACATAGAGGTGTGGGAATTGGAACGATATCTGGTGGGGGAACAGCAATGATGTCATCTCAGTCAAAATACGTGGCAGTCACTCTACTACCTTGCTATAGCTGGAAGTAAGGTCCATCTGTGTGTGTGTGTGTGTGTGTGTGTGCATACGTGCTATCGAGATAATTACATCTCGCACAGAAGGAGAAGAGCGTAAATATCTAGGGACTCTTTCATGTTTGGTGGTTAAAGTTAAAAATACTCCATTCTCCGTAAGAAGTGAGCTAATCATTGGTATCAGTCTGGATCAGATAAAAGCCCTGAGCTCAGTGTTAACTCAGAGCTTATCTGTGTTTGTATACGCTGGACATAAATTTGACATGGAGAATGGAAAGAGAAACTTGATATCTTCTCTCAGTTCACTGCAAGGCTGAACTTCATGTGTTCCACTATCACTGCTGATGAAGCTGGAGGCTACTGGACAGGCTACTTTATCCAAAATTCAACAGCTTTACTTAATATATCAAGCAAGGCATTAAGTGAGCTAAAGGATAAAAAAGTTGGTGTGTTTTTAGGTGCTTAATCTTAAAGTCTCAACCCGCCTGAGACATTATCTTTCACAGCAAACAGGAGAGAAATTTGGATTTGCAACACCGCAAGGCTCTTCTATGTGTTGAAGTTGATGAATAGTAATGATAAACCTGTCAAGGGGGCTTGCAAAAACCTAGTGTCTGGACAACAAACAGAAAAGGGTGAGAAAAGTTTCAGGCGTTTCCAACACACAGAAGTAAAATGGATACTCTGCTGTTTTCAGGCTTTCATCACTGCTATTGCGTAAGAGCCAAGGTCAGAACGAGGCCTAACTCTGCCCCTGTTACTGCTTCTGAGGACATTATTGGCATATTCAGTCTCATGTCACTAACGTCACCTATGATAACTGAACTTCAGATAATGCCAGCCTGTGGATGGAGGTTCATAGCAGATTTACAGAGGTACAGAGATATACCTGGTCTTCCTGATCCTTGCTGATATTTTATATTTCTGTATTTAAGATGAAGATATCAGTTGAATGGTTAAAACCACGTTAGAGATGCTTACAAGACTCTCCCTCTGTCTGGTGTCTTCATATTTCACTCCTCATTATCGCCATCATTATCATGACTGCTGTGCATACAAGGGGCTTTATTTTGTACAATGTGATAATTGTGAGAATTTTGCACTTATTAAGGACAATTATTGTCATAACTTTCCTTTGTTTTGCCTTCCATGTCCAATGTATGCATTACTGAATGTGACATGTTTTAAAATTTAGTTACAGTTTTTAACAACAGGAGAGTTGTAATTGTTTACACCAAAGTCTAAACAGGTTTTAAAGTAGCAGCCTGTAATTTCGACAGATTGGTGTTGAGTGTCTACAGATGGCAGAGCTGCCAGAGATAAAGGCTAAGGTATTGGCAAGGTACCGTCTGCAAGTATTGGCAGATACCAAGTTTGGACAAGGCGCTGATATTCATATCTTTTGTCTGATAAATGGCACAGATACAGCACATCACACTGCATAGTAGTGAGAAGAGTTTTGCGTCTTACTGAATTTTTATTGTACTGTATATATGAAAATGAAAGTTATTAACTGTTGTGTCGATGTGTGTGTGTGTGTGTGTGTGTGTGTGTGTGTGTGTGTGTGTGTGTGTGTGTGTGTTGCTTACAGGACTGCAGGAGCAAACCCTAAACCAGAAGGAAAAGGGTGAACTCCCATCAGCACAAAGAACTATTTGTTGTATTAGATGACTTTTTGATCCTTTTTTACACATATCTTTTCCCATAATGTTCACAAACAGAACACACATCATATAAAAGCCAACTTACAAGAAAAACATAATAGACTTAAAAAAGCAAATCCATAATAAATTATTGTCATATCATCATCCATACCATTTAACTTTACCATTTTTCTGCCAAGCTTCTCAGCCTGTCCTGCATCCGCTGTCACAGCCCTGAGCGTATTTCCTGAGGCAGGCAGCACGTTGTAGGCACCGGGGCCAGGAACCCCTGATACCACCTCCTCAAAACGCTTGGAGCGGTTCTGAAGACTGCAGCCACCATGGACATTTAGCTGAAGAGATGAGGATTCAATAGAAAGACAAACAAAGAGAGAATGAGACTGCAATCAACAAATATTTGTTCAAGGCTAAGGTACTTTTCTTAACAGATTGTTTAATAATATGCAAACATCATCTTCACTTTGCTCTCATCTTATGCCTTCCTAAAATGTTTAATAGTTTTATATGTTTTAATGGGATGAATGACTTTATACTTCTTGTCATATACATTCCCACTTGAGAATGACTTCAGACTGATCTGCCTCTGCTTTCATGACCCTCTTGTCCTAACAAGGGCCACCCCACCCAGTTTATAGCTCTAGTGTACACTCAGGTCCTGACTTAGCTGTCCATAAAATGGTTGTCTCTAACCCACAGTACCTTAACAGGTGAGGAGTCATACTGTCCAGGTCCTGGTATCCTCTCAGTGGATTTAAATGCTGACTGTCTGTTGGTCAAGGACAGGAATGGAGCATAGCCATCTGCAATAAAGACAAAGCACACAAAAGTAAATTAGGCATTGAGTAGATGAGATGATGTACTTTATGTTAGATTATTTAACTGTACTGATGTCATTAATTGTGTTTTTAACTACAGCTTGTGTACAAAATAATAGGAACACACAAAATATGGGTCTATTTATTGCATGGCCAAGGTGCTGAATTACATTACCTAGTGTATTATTTTGTCCTTCACCTGAATGCTATATTCATAAGCTAGCAATATTAGTTTTGATGTTGTGACATCTTTCCCATAAATTAATATATTAAGTCTTGACTCCATCGCTTACGCTTCCTGCTGGTAGTTTTCAGGTAGTTAGCATTTTATCATATGGCTAGTTAGGCTGATTTTTTATTTTAGATTTTGGCCTACATTTTCTCTAGGTCTAAATCAGGTGGATTTCTTGATTTAAAAGAAAACTTAAGAAGCCTACAATTTAATCCTACCTGATACTTGATATTTGCAGTGGGTGACATCGTACGACCCAGGTCCAACAGTGGACGAGGTGCCGCTTGTCATGAAGGTCACTCTTGGAGCTCGTCCATACATTTTGAACTTACCCTGCCTAAAAACTAAGTGGTAGCTTCACTAAACTTCGTTTGTACAGTACAGACATCACATACCTCTGCTAGTCTGCCCACAGTATAGCCCTCGCTTTACTAATTTATTCTGCCCCAGGTTAAAACATTCCTTTGCTGCTCCTCTGTCTGCGCTGTATCCAGTCTGCGTTACTCTGCGTTACTTGCTTGCGTCGTTGCTTGGATACCACATATTGTTGCACACCGCAGTTACACAGCAACATGGCGTCAGAAAACACACGAGGAAAGAAGAAAATAAAGATGAGGAACCAAACTTAGGCCTACAGTGTCTCCCTTGATATTTTCAACCACCTGTATCACCTGAACATTTAGTAACTCCATTAAATATAGGTGCTGTTATTCAAATTACTGCCTTTGCTCCCGTCTTTGTAAAATCATCTTAAAATTAACTTCCACCTAAGGAACTCTTTTTTAATGAGGATATAATTCATTAATCTGACGTATATTTTAATGGTTAGCGTTGTCAAGGTGCAACCATAATCCTATCCCACCATCTAGTGGGTGAAAATGTGACATAGCAAGTGAAGTTTCCAACCATCCATTTATCTCATTTAAAGAGAAAACCTACTGGATCCTCATATTCCCATGAACAGCAACATGTTTAGCTTGTTTCCGTAGTGACAACAACTCTTCCTGCACTTTGCCTTAAAGGACCACTACTCTTGCCTTACTTCCTTCTGAAGTATTAGCCTGCCACACAGTGTAGTTAAGATTCAGATAATGAAAACTCAGGGGGAAAGCCATTCAAGTAACAAGTGCCTCTCTGGAATTGCAGTGAACTACATCTCTATCTGAACTTCCTGTCATGTCTTATAAGAAGGAGGGTTGGCTGGTTGGCCTGCACATTGGTTTGACAAATGTTAATAATTCCCAAGGGGGACACTGGGCGTCCAGGACAATAATAATAATGTTATATAGCCGACAGCAGAGACAAATATCGTTCTGGAAGGCATTGTTACTGTAGCTAAAATGACAAATTATCATCATCAGTATAACAGGGATATAGCCCACCAGAGCAGTAGATTTGTCCAAAAGCATTCACACCATATGCTCATAGTGGTATACTGTTCCTAGAACTTACATTACATTATCTCACCTGAAAGACTTTTTATTTCTTTGCCAAGCTAATAAGAATAAAAACTGATTTTTATGTTGTTCACTGGAAAACTGTATCATTAATCTATCACTGAAAGTATTTCCAATACCAATGAAAATTCCAGAGGAAGTTGGCATAATATAGTCCACAAATTAACAGCTGTTTTTTTCTACTTTCCTTTGTCATTTTACTCTTTATTTATTTATATATTCATTTAGTATTATTGTTGCTTTTCTGTGAACACACACACACAAAGCAAACAGTGCCATGAAACAGGACATGTAAACATTGGTGCATTGAATGGGGCAAATATTCGTGAGAAAAAGTAAGATGAGCTGGGTCTAAGTAAGTTTCTATCAATATTATCTTTTGGTTTAGACAGCATATAAAGAGAACACTTTTCACATGAAAAGGTGCATAACACACAGTTTCACTGATAGGAGAGGAAACATAGGCAGTATCAGGGTAGAAATGCAGATCGTTATGAGGTTTGTAATTGATTTATGGCTAGAAAAAGTTGGTAGCAAAGACCTGGCGTTTGTTACATTACAACCTACTGAAAAATCTTTTTTGATTTAGACCAGTGGTTTCATTGCTTAGATGAAGACACAGATAGTTAGTGACTTAATGAGAAAGGCACATCAAAACATAATGGTGTTGAAGTAAAACTTGTTTTGATGAGCAGGAAACCAGCACAGACCCATGCAGCCTACTTAGTGATGCAACAGGACTTGATGCTTTCGTTAATGAGTTTATGGGCTGAGAGATATTAGTGAGAAAAGGGAGTCAGATTAACCAAAGGAGGGCAGCAGCGAGCTTCAGATGAGCGTCACCTGCCTCAAATTCACAAGAAGTGGTGGTGGCGTCTTTAATGATAATCGGAAATGAACATGAGAACAAAAGCAAAGTGTTTAAAGAATGGAATGGAAATGGCATTTGTTAATACCCTAAATATATTCACCCCTCGACTCAACTGTGACATTAATTTGTATAACTTAGAAGGTACAGATAAAGGCTATAACTTTCGGTACTGCAGAAACATCCTACTCATAAGTTTGCAAACAAATCATTTAAAACACCAATTGGGATTCATTATGATATCCTCTTCATTATTCCAATACAGTACATAGTGGCTAAAAGTCTTTTGGTCGATCAAACAAAGCAGCAATCAATCAATCAATGTCTGTTTTACTCACTTAATTTCGCCCAAAAGCACGACAACGAGCCCAGTCAGGGCACGGCATGAGGAGTTTACGAGGCGCTCTTGAAGGCAACACGGGTTATCGCCACCATCACAGCCAGTCTCTGTCACCCCCACTCAAGGTGTCACTTAAGGCAGCTAGGTACTCGTTTTACTCTGCGTTCAATTGAACCATTTTGATACACATTCCTGCTTGACATCTCGGGGCCTTTGGTGCAATGAAGGGAATCAGGTTTTTCGTGGTTTTCTTGGTGCTTTCCGCGTCTTTGCTGTGCACAGCCGAAGCGGGCAGGAGCAGGACCAGCAACCAGAACAGCTTCCGACGGGCAGCTAACGGCATCTACCAGACTCTGAGCAGTGTTTTCGGGGAGGACAACATCAGAGGGTTATACAAGGTCAGTGTGGGGAATATAAAGCGGAGGTAACAGCTCGCTTTGTATTAGCGGCCAGCAGGACCAAGCAGCCAAGGCGGTTTTGCTGTCCGAGCATGGCGAACAGGAAACAAGTGCGCCCGGGCCTGGCCAACAATTTCACGGATGCCATTTTGAAAAATTAGCCTTTATCCCATGTTTAATTCGGCTATTAAAGATGTGAAGGTGATACGGCGTTACCATAAACACTACAATGAGTAAAACAAGTTTTACTTTAATGACAACATTTATCAGTGTGTAACAAATTCTCATTTATTGTACTCAGTCCATCAGCGGATTGCATCTGATGTCAGCTCATAGATGACATGTAGCAGCAAAGGTCCAGGCCATAACAGCTGTTTCTTTAGATCAACGTCACCTCCAAATTATCAGAAAAACGCCCTTGTTAGGGAAACACATTATCATGCATTCTTTCATTGGTGCAGCCACACTTCCTGCATTTCGAAATCTAATGTTGTTTCCTGTGTGTAGCCGCCAAACGAAAACCAAACTGACACGTAAGGCTACACTCTTGAGCATCTTGAGCATCGTAACTTGAAAGCCTACGAGTCTCAGTTTATATGATATACTGTTGCATGCAAATTGAGAATGACAGATTAAAGATAAGAAAATAAAGACTATTAAGAGTGGTTGCATACAGTACAACTGACTGTAAAGTAAAGACTGAGATTATCAGCACACATGGAGCTCAGCACATTCCTTATATTAGTCTGATTTTTAAATGCTGTTGACTTCCAAGCAAAATCAATGACCTGATGGGGTGACCCATGTCTGACTTGACTGCAACTAGTTTAGGTATCCCCAGAGCCACAGCCCTGATACTGTATAGTGGCTTACTGGCTAAACAGATTTGAGCATCATTAGTGTCATTAATCAGACTTGAGCCTTTTCAGCCATAACAATTCAAAATGTCTTCTGGTAGGAAGCAGCATGGACTGGTTCCTGTGAATAGTCTGCTTTGACAGCGTAAACAACAAGGCACCTGTTCCTGTAATGGTGTATAGTAGTATAGCTTTTCTTTTTTTTTTTTAACTTATTGCTGTTATATCCACTCCTTAGTTGTCTATCAAAATGAAAAAGAGGGTTGGTTGCTTGGAGAATTGCTAAGCTGTTGTTTGATTTATATCCACATAGGCCATTTTTAGAGTCTAGAGATGTTCCGTTACCATTTTCTTTCCTGATACTGATACAACTTGTGTATTAGCCGATACCAAGTACTTGTCCGATACCATTGCATTAAAAAATATCTACAGTATACTGCTAACCCTGAATGAATGTGATATTATTGCTGTTGTTATCCTGACAATAATATCAGCCATTAAAATTAAAGCCTTGCATACTGTACATGTTGCTTATTTACTGGTGGGACTTTCTGGTGTAACATATTGCCAAATTGCTGACATTTTGGTGCGAGTTTACATTATACATTTTACTATTTACCGGAAATCAATTCCTCTTTGCTGCTCAGTGGCAATAAATTACATGGTATTGGATCAGTGCATAGACTTGCGTACTCTCCAGAACCTGATGCTGTACTTATTTATGTTGTTCAAAAGACTGTAATGTTTTTCCGTTTGTGTCATAACAAGATCTAAAGCTGCTGTGTCACTTCCCCAAATCTGTCAAGTTGTAATGCAGTCCTTTCCTTACTTTAGGCCTCAGAAGACAACATGACTCTCATAGCAGCTATAATGAGAAGCTAACAAAGCTTTGTTCTGCTTAATAGTTGAAATGTGTTGAAATGAATACAAAATGTGGACAATGCTCACAAAACATTTTAGCATACAGGCTAATCTGATAGAGCACACAGAGTGGCTTTCTTATTATTGCTCAACTGTGACTTAACAACACCATAGTCCTCTTCATGTTTTGGTTGGCAGCTCAGTTTAGAGTCATGGTCTTGTTTTCAACAGTTAGTTTTTATACTTCTAAAATGCATCAAAATATTATGTATTCAGGTAAATATTCAATATAGCTAGTTACCACAGCTAAATTGATGTTAGGCAGAATATAAAATCACGTATTTTCTTTCCTTTTTACTATTGGTTTTCACTGTAGGTTTGTTTCCATTACACTGTCCTGAATGATTTATCTGTATATACAGTTTGTCTAGACTAAAAATCTTATGTGACAGTTAAACAGCATCACCCTTCTTTCTTCTTTTTTTTTTTTTTTTTTCTTTCTATAGTTTTTCTCCAAAACAACGGAGCGGTTTGTCCATGGAGTGGATTCTTTTCTGGATACCATCTGGAAGATCTGGTCAGATCTGCTGGATGTGATGGGCATTGACTGTAAGCTCTTAAATGTACACATAACATTTCATTGTTAGAAATGTCAGAGATAGAGACAGACGAACATAGAGAGTGAAGCATGCAACGAGTTTTAAAAGAAAGTTGAAATGCCCTGAGATAAGATCAGCCTTCCCAGCTTCTTGAATGTGCTAAGTGCTTCTAGGCCGAGGACATAACTCATGGTATTTTCTCTTGGACCAACTAACTTAGTGTTAACTTCCTGTGTTTTCTTTCCTCTTTAGCCTCAAACCTCAGCCACTACTTCAGCCCCACATCTCTCACCACCTCTCCGGCACGTGCCCTCCTCCTGGTTGCTGCCGTACTCTTGGCCTACTGGTTTCTCTCCATGTTCCTGGGGGGTTTCTTCTACTTGCTGCATGCTTTGTTCGGCCGCTTCTTCTGGCTAGCTCGTGTCACCCTTTTTGCCCTGTCCTGCCTCTACATCCTGCAGAAGTTCGAGGGCGACCCTGAGCGTGCTGTGCTGCCGCTGTGCTTCATCATGGCTGTGTACTTCATGACGGGGCCTGTGGGAGCGTACTGGCGTCGGGGGGGCGGGGCAGGTTCACTGGAAGAGAAAATCGACCACTTGGACACTCAGATCAGGCTGCTAAACATCAGGCTGAGTCGTGTCATAGACGGCCTTGAACGCACCGGGGACCAGTAGACTTAGGTGGCAGCGAGGATGAGGGGGAGGGAAGGGGATATTGTAAAAGTGGCTGCATTTGATGTCAGAATGCTGTATTCTGCGCACATCTGCCGCAACACAACTACTGGGTACTTACAACTCTATTGTCAGATGGGGGACAAAACTAGGCTTGAAAACAGTATTTTAATGGAATGTGTTGATTTTGGTTACAACATACCTAAAAATCCTCAGAGGTGTGGACAGTTAACTTGGAGCTCACACAAATCAACCAAACAAGTTCTCTTTTTTCTTTTTTTTTTTCTCTCAAGGCTTTGAAAGGTTTTTGCTATATCTGTAAAGAGGTTATCGGAGAGATGTCCATGGTTTTCTAAATGCTGGTCTAATTCTACACCTCAGCTACTTTTGAGGAAACTACCAAGCTGGGGTTTTTATTTTGGTGTTTGGATAAGTATTGTCAATGCTTGTGCTAAATGAATAAGCATATTTTATGTATGTTTGTTTATTTTTATCCTTGTGAAAAATCTGGGCAGTACAATTCTTACACAGGTTCATCCACAACCACAACCACCACCACCCCACCCCCTTTTTTTGAAACCATATTGAATTAGGAGAGGGATAGGGTGTATGATGCAGGGGACAGGTATAAACATTGTATTTCTAATATGTAAAAAAAAAAAAAACCTCAAGGTATTGGATAGTTGTCTATAGTGAGATTTATTTATTCCATTTCCATCCAAAATGTTAAAAATTATATAGATTGAGTTTGTTTCATTTTGTCACAGTTCCATAGGGAAAATAGTTTGACATCAGGACCTCCTTTTCTTATGTGTATGGTGTATAAGCAAAAGCATCTGGGAAACCTACTGGAATGTGTGTGCAAATGCGCGTGTGTGTGTGTGTGTGTGTGTCAGTGTGTGTGTGTCAAGCTTGTGAATTGAAAAAGCACTATTAAGATATCACCATCAGACTTGGAGAAAATGCAGACAGACAGCAATATCTCAGGGACTCAATCAACACATATATCGAATTGGAAATGAGATATTAGGTATATTAAAATTACATCTTGGTCTCTTTGAGTCACTTGACAGTTTTTCAGATATGGTTTCAAATCCGTCTCAGTATCTTATACTTGTGTTTTTGCATCATGTTGAAATTGCAAAATTTGATTTGTATCTGACTCAGATCAAGACTAAATCCAGCTTTTCATTCATAATTTCGATACTGGCATAGAATTACTGTACAGATTTGAACTGTAATTGTTGATTCTAAAGTTTGAATTGGGCATTTTAAATATCTAAATGTGTTAATGCACTAGCTGATTATCCACAAAAATGGTGAAGAAAAATAACTTTTTGAGTCCTATCACACTGGCTTGGATTCTCAATACAAATTCATATTGTAGGATTGGATTTTAGTCAGGTATAAATGGGATCAGTGTCTTAACTTGGTTTGTGCAACCCCATTTTAGCCTGCTTCAGAAACAGCTGTACTTTATTCTGAATTTATTCATGTTAGTATATGATATATATTACCAATAATTGAATGATAGATCTCTGACGAGCCTGACTTATTCACACAGTATATCATTCTGTTAAAAACAGTGCTTTAGACACATGCTTGGTGTACATTACTGTAGCTATCATTTGTTAGTTTGATGGACTTCTTTTTATAACTATTATTTCTGCCATTATTTTTTATACTTCTCATCATGTATTGTCCAAAGAGGCTGAGCCCTGTTAGTTTTTTTCTGTGTTTTTTTTCCTGCCTTACTTCACTATATCACATCTTCATCTATTCATATTCCCCCTTGAACACTCAATGTAAATTCAATTTATAGAATCTGGACTCTGTAAACACGTGCTTTTATACAAATGACCCTAATGCTGTGCAATTTGTGGAAGTTGTTGCTTTCAGTGTCTCATGAGAGACTGACTAAAGCCGAACACAAGTCGGTAATGTTGGAGGATGGTTGAAATGACCAGAGGGCTCTCACAGTTGCCTCATGACACTATTGAGGCCAAAGAAAAAAAAACAGTGTTTATACTTTTAACACTCAGATTAACAAACCGTGCAGCAACTATTAGTATGAGTGGGATACTGTGGGAAGTACTTTCTCTCAGTTGTAAGAGTGCAATGTCAACATTGTTCTTGGGAGAAGGGGAGTGTTGCATCACTGTAATATGAGGTACAAACATATGGACTCTGGCTATTTCTCAGCATATTCTGATAATTACCGGTACATGTGGTTTTTCATGCGCTCAGTCCAACAGCTGACTTAGGATTCTCATTAGTCCGGTTGACTTGCCTTTCAGGCTCAATACCAGCAAAATTCAACAACAACAAAAAAAGAGTAAAATTTTTGAATGCAGGTTATCTTAATGTGTATCAGTTGTTTGTAAATTTCTGAATTTAAAAAAATGTACTTATCCTACATAAACATGTCCGGTTTGTCCCTTGCAGTAAACCACCCAGGTAGCTCATAACAGCCAAAGTAAGCTTGGATTTTCTTGCATGCTATGTTTTTATGCCTATAATGTTATGTTACATTGTATACATGTTGTTGACTACTTAGCAGGGGTGGGGGACGTGAGTCACATGACTTCCTTCAAGTCAGACTTAGGTCACAAATTTGAGGACTTGACATTTGATGACTAACAATGATAAAAGACTCAACTTGACTTTGACTTGGTATTCATGACTTGAGACAATTGACTTTCTTTTAAGAGTAATAACTGGAATGGCACTCAGTAGAACACATAGAGGAAAGTGATTAAAAAAAAAAAAAAATCCTGTATCCGCCCCTTTTTAATTGGATTCTTGGTTCTTCCCTGGCCCATGCCCTATCCCTCCACCATGTTTGGTGCAAATCAGTTCAGTACTTTTTGCATAAAACAAATAAAAATTTTAGCAGTTGGTGGCTTGCAGTCACAGATCCAGACTCTACAGTAAATTGAGACATGAGTGTTAAGACTTGAGACCTACTCCCACCTCTGCTGCTTAGGTAGAGAGCCCTTCCAAAATGTGATTTGTGATGTGATGCATTAGCCCCATGTTAATTATATTAGGGCTTTGTATGAGTCTTATTTTCTTGTACTATTGCTGTTTACATTTGCACTGACACTGTACTGTGTAGACCAAATAGTCACATTTACGAGGGCTGTTCCACATTTCAAGACCAAACTGGACATAAACCCTCTGAATTTTTTCTCATTCCATCAGAGCCATGCTGTCTATGTTATCATCTCTGACTTGCTGGCAAATTTCAAAATGTGTAAAATTAAAGTTGTTTTTTTTTTTTTCATTATTTTGAAGAGGTGAAGCTGACTTGAGAGAGGGGCTTTAGCCTGGTGACTTGTAGTGTGTGGTAACCCCCCCCCCCCGTAGCCAGATACCTGTGTATGTTAAAATAATGACAGCATGTGTGATATGTGAAGGTGTTAAGTGATTAGAATTAATCATGTATGTTGTATGAAGGAAGGTTTTACCCAGTTTTCCAGTGGCATGGCACTAATGTAGTTGGAGTCAGGTGATCTTAATGGGGTCAGGCTCTCAGTCATTATTGTATCAGATTTCAAACACAAACGTGAGATACTGTACCTCAGTTGGTTCAGAATCTCAAAAGATTCAGGATTTTGAGGGGTATTTATCTGATCTTGTGTTTTAGATACTGAAATCTGTTCAAGAGGAAAAAAGAACCAGAAATGAGGCCGTTTCTCTTCAAATTGCTCACACGTGCTCTTACAGTTTTCTTATTTTTAGCACAACAAAAATGTCAGTTTCTGAGACAAAAACCAGCTTGAGAACTCTCCAAAGGCTCCAAGAGGAAGGTTTTAACCTTCCCTTTAAATATCATGGAAGAGACACTGTATACTTAAAGTTGCCACTAGCTGTAGACCTACTGATGAACCACTTGTTGTTATCACTCAGATGCTGAAGGATGCCAGTGTTGCATTGGCACATCTCAGCTCCGGATTTAATTCTTCATTCAAATTATATTTATTTTCTATGTCGTCTGAATGACTTGTAATTCCATTAATTTAATGTACTGTATCCTACTTATTCCTATTATTCCACGTAGCCTGCTTTTTATAATATACTGTGCCAATAATGTTTATTTTTAATTAATTTAAGGCAATTATTTGTAACTTGAATTTTGAGTAGATGCAGATAGATTTTTTTATTTTATTTCATCAATTAACATTTATAGACCTTTTTTATCTGAATATTTCTGTACTTCAGTGATGTGGCAACCGCCAAACTGTTCTGCCTGCTGATGTGTACTTTGTGTGTGAGTCTTTATGAAAACTTGTTGATGGGTAACTGATTCTTTTTTGTGTCAGAGTGAAAATGAGGTCCAGATTTGAATAAATTAAACACCACTGTCTGACTGAAAGTCTTCCGCTTTCTGATTCATTATTAATGTCATGCACATGTGATTTCCCTGCAAAGTGTGTGTGTCTGTGTTTTTATATAGTACTAATCAGAATTATTTCAATTTAAAAAAAAATAATTAAAAAAAGGAATTAAATGAGTCTCAATTGAGGCACTAATCTTGCCTGCATACATAAAAATTAGAAAATACCCTCAAAAGGTATATGCATAAGTCACGATATTAGCTGATCCTCTTAATATAAATATACATATATATGTATATAGTAGTATATAGTAACACAGGTGTTACTAATCACATTAATTAAGGCTCTGTACCTAAATAGAACAACATTTATTAAAGTCATTAGGCACACCTGTGTTTACCTACTATTTCATGTCAAAATAGCTGCTGTGAAAAAGGTCTATGACAAATATGTAGGTGGAATAATACATTTTAATATTCTCTATAGATATTATAAAATGCCTAATTTGTTGTGTTATCATAATGTATCAACACAAGTAGATACAATCAAATCATCTGCTGATGTTTAGTGACAAATGATCCAGACAGTAACTTCTCACAAAATGAAATGTCTGATCACCTTTGGTTTCCTCTGGCTTGTAGTATTCCCTATGAAAAATAATGAATTATTAAACGTGGACTCTTCAGCACCGTATGACAAAGTCACACATCACACTGACTTTTCTTATTGTAGTTAAGATCAGTAGGTAGGTGCTAAACCAACTGATGCTTTCAGATTAACATCCAATAAAGTGCATTTGGAATCACCTGAGAGTGCATTACTCTGATCCATCTGCCAACCTGTTCATTTTATTCCTCTGGCTGCAGATACTAAAGGTAAATTATGTCATTTTTAAGCAGCTTAGTGTTCAGTATTAAAGCTACACTTCAAATTGAAGACTATTTCACCTTATGTCCTGACAGTGATCAGTTCAGATAGGAATGTAATGTGCAGCCAAATTCATTCACTTAAGGCTGTTAATATGTACATTAGCATTTGCTAGCTAAACCACAGCAGGTCTGGATAGCTCATTTTAACAAAAACATGTCAAATATTTTAAGTACCTAACTGGCAGCGGGCAGCTTTATTTGCAATTTATTTATATATTTTTCAATATTTTTTTGAATTCTCATTTGTTTATTCAGAGAGTAGTTTATCAAAAAGGGAATTACGCCAGTATTTTGCATAGTCATTTTCAAATTTAAATATACTGGATATCGGCACATCAGCTATCAGCAGCTTCACTTTAAAAATATCAGAATCTGTATCTTAAAAACCATTATCAATTAAAATCTACCTAAAAACAAAGCATGTTCATACAGTCCTGTATCGTACATACTTACATACATTTGGTCTAACACTTAATAGGTTAAAGCTAGTGTACAAACTAATCAATGGTTACATTACTATCAATATACTCATGCTCCTCATTACTCTATTTTGATGATAAAAAAAAACAGCTTTCCACAAAGTGTTTGACAAAGAAGACAAATCTGACAAGACAAATCTGACTGCACCAAAACAAATGACATACTCTTAGTATGAGATTGTATTTGGCTCTCATTTCTGCGACATACTAAGGAAAAGTCCTGATCAAATAGCTGATTTCCCTGCTCTAAGAATAGTTCCAAATTTTCAACACCACTCCTGCTGCATCAAAATGTCCCCTAAACCTGTGTTCAGCACCACCGTTAACAGCAATGCAACGTGTGAATGAAATACCTCATTAGCTCCACCTAGCTGAAGCAGTGTATATTGTATAGATACAAATCCTTGGTTCATGAAGGCAACAGTCTTAGCATGATGGTTTTGGTGTTTATAGTCTCCCAGCAGAACTGATGTGTTGGGCATACAGATGGCGCTGTTGGACAAAAGGTGCATCGTCCATACATGTCATTTTCATCCCTTCCTTTTCTGGCTGATTTCCTCTGTCATTTTTCACTGTATGGCAGTCTAGTAAAGCAAAAATGTCTATAGAAATATGCAAAATTGTAAAAAAAAGAAAAGAGAAATGACATGATTTTCACATCCAGTGATAGTGCTCGCTGAGTCACTGGCTGTTCACCGGTCAGGGTAATGAGTCATACCAAGTTCCTCTGGGCTGTCAGAAACGTGCCAAAACTTTAATGTCCAGGCCACCTGCCCCACCTGAACCTGCCCCAGAACCTTGAGCCTGATTTGATCCCTGGCCCACCTGGATATGGTTGATGCCGTTGCTGAAACTGGCACACAGCAGATTGTTGGAGTCATTTGGAGCCAGATAAACCAGTGGACCAGCACCGTCCAGAGATAATGTCCCTAAACAAACTGAACAGAAGATGGCAGGAGGAGGGTTGGAGGAGAGTCAGTGTACAAAGACCAAACACCCAAACGGTGTCTGCATCTGTGCTCATATGTATGTTTGAATTTGTCTTTCTGTATGTAAATGTTATCATCCATTAGTGTGTGTTACCTGCTGTGTTCTGATCCCAGATTTTGATGGAGCTGTCATGGGAGGATGTTGCTACCTGAGCTGTGCCACCAGGAGGTGTAGGTATAAACACACAGCAGGCTGTGGTTTGGAGATGGCCTCTGTACTCCACAACTTTACAGCCAGGCTGGCGCAGGTCCCAGAGCTAATAACACAGAGACAACTCCACTGAGAACAAATGACGTCAGAAGTTTCAAAGATATCTGCATAAGACACTGTATACTTGATAATCTTCACTTTTATTGGACTGGAGAAGCTGATCTCATCAATAATAATAGTAATAAGAAGTAATAAAATATATAGAGAGATACACAGGGAACGATGACATCCATAAAATCAACATGAGGAGAAACATTGTATAGTAGGATTAGTATTAGGGGGGATTTCATTTTGGGTAATAGACTGGATTATACTACAGAACCACTGGTAGTGAGTCAAATAGTTGCATTTGAACCAGATTACCTTCTATATAATCTCTTGTCTCAAATACAGTCAGAAGATACAAATTAGACAGGAAACTGGTCTGGGGAGGGGGGGTGCAAGCTGCAAGCTAGGTAACTTGAACCCACAAGACAAACATTCAGAGACCATCTACACAAGGCTAATGTCCAATTACTGTTTTGTTTGAGAGAAAGTGAAAAACAACTGGTATTGATTGAGTAGCCACTGGCCTTCCTGACACAAAACCTATTGTTTATTCCAGTTAGAGGTTGGCTAGTACTGAGTAAATCAAGCCCAGACAACAGGTAACCTACTGACAGCCTCAACTACATCCACCATCTTTATAACTACACCTGTACAGCCAGGAACCACAAAAACACCCCCAAGCCCTCACCGTGGCTTCACAGCCCTGCCCTCCGAAGCCGTTGCTGCTGGACACCAAATAGTTTCCATTTGGAGAGACGTCACAGTGGGTCTGGATGTATTGCTTGGCTGGAAAAGTATTGGTCACCTGCCACGTACGGCTGTCCCACACCCTGCACATATACAGAGTAATTACTGCAGAAATACACACCTATAATTAAGTATATACTGTGTTCACATATGTATGTGCAGGTGTATACATCAAAGTCACAAAATGACATGCAACAGTTTTACCTGAAACATCATATTAAACACAATGGTGAGAGTTAAGTGCAGCAGGATGAAATACTTCTATCCAATCAGAGCCAGGTTGTGCTGTACTGTTAGACAGAGCTAATATTCAAATATCTGGGTGGGGGAATGCTGAAATTTTTATATCAGTAACACTGATGTTTAATCAGTTTATAAAAAGGTACAATTCTATAATCTTCTCATACACAAAGAGTTTCATCCACATGCAGTATTACTTTACATCCTATCATTTAGATCAGAGGATGGTGTAAAAATTGGCATGGGTTGCTAAACTATGCTATGTACTGTATGTATCTCTGTGAAGAAAAATACTTAATAATAGTAGAGGCTAGAGTGATGTCATCTCCATAACGCCCTGTCTTTTGGCAACACTTCATATCTTTCCCTTGGGTATTCTACTTTTAAACAAATGGTTTGCACAACAATTATGCTTGTACAATCACGGTGCTAAAAGTGCTTCTGTTATAAGGACAAAATATGTGTTTACATCAGAGGATAAACCAAGCACACCCAAGTTGATTTATTTTTACATACCAGGATAAATTATCTACATATCATCAGAGTAACAAATACAACAGGTTATCATTTTGTGTGACCAACTACAGTAGGTGTTTATTTTTCTGTGGATGTCATACTAAAAGAAGAAGCATGTAAGCTCCAAAGATACTGGCACAAAAGAGATGGGGTCAGGTCAGCAACAGGAACAGTGCGACACAGCAAAAACTAGGTGAAACAAGTTCTCAGTCCAAATGACTGATTAACTATCAGTGTTGGAACTAATTTAATCTGCCACTCTCCAAGACACAAGAAATGGGGAAGATAAAAAAGAGACTCCAATCGACATTAAAAGATTTGGACTGAAATTAACTTCTCAGTCTCAGTGTTGCTTTTATACAATACTTATAGTTGTGACCCAGCACGGTTACCAAAAGAGAGATATTACATGCCTGCTTCTAATTGTAGTGTAGCACTGGTATCACAGTCCACATCTGCAATGTCTACACATGTTTACCTATGGAGTTGAAAAAAAACAGCATAACCAGCTGCAAACAATGTGGATTTCTATTGAATATCAAATTTCTTGCCATACTGCAAATCTTACTAAACCAACTAGCAAATCTTTTTGTACCTGATGGTCTTATCCTCAGAGGTCTGAACTATAGAGGAGCTGCCTGGCACCCAACACACATGAGTCACCTGGACAGAGAAGAGTGGAAAAGTTTAAATCCTGCAGGGCATGAACTCATGAAGTAAAAGTGATGGCTTATTGACTTTATACTTTTTCTTACATGCTCAGGTACACACATAAGGTGATCCAGTGTGCTTGAAACAACTCTTGGTAAACGGATGGTGTG
The DNA here is from genome assembly GCF_002260705.1 of Seriola dumerili. Taxonomy (NCBI): domain Eukaryota; kingdom Metazoa; phylum Chordata; class Actinopteri; order Carangiformes; family Carangidae; genus Seriola; species Seriola dumerili. Next base: position 826,206 of record NW_019174545.1, on the reverse strand, counting down.
CACACAAGAGCACAGAGTATTGTTCTTACCAGGTTTCTAGAGATGTTGTGTCTCTGTTCACATTTTGCAGATTCTATATCCCACAGGCACATCCAGTTATCACGAGAACCGGTGCACAGCTTTCTCCCATCTACAAGCCACAATAGAAACAGTTCCATTTATTCAGTAAATATGTAATCGGAAATAGATGTCAGTGTGCATGAAATTACTATATCACATCAACATCTGACACAAATGCAATTCAATAAGAGTTAGTGTCTTAGTAACTAAACATAAACATATAGTCCAAACAAAGTCGATGAAAGTTGAAAGATTTATCATTCCCCGCATACACACACGGACGCAGCATCTTGACTGACCAAAACATGAAATCAGTGCTGAGATATTCCTTCAGCCTTCAACACTGTTGAGAAGTCTTTGTACCATCTCAAATTAGATCTCTACCCAGGAGGCCTATTAGTGAACATTCTTACAAACATTGTTTCAGTATGTTTGGAATTGTACTTAGAGTTTTGCGTTTGCATTTCTGTTTTTTACATTTAGTGCTGCAGTGACAAGCAGCCAATACTAACAGAAATATTTAACAAAATCTGCAGATGATTCTGTCTTCTGCAGGAGATGTGCTGTTGATGGGTGTGTTTTTGATGTTTCTGATTTTTGTGTTTAATATTCATGAACTGTTCTCTGAGTGTTATCTGTTCCCAAACCAGCTATAATACAAGGGATTCATATTGTGTATAACTATGAGCTGTTTTTATAGTAAGCTGTGTTTTTGGATAAATACAATGTTATCTCCACAGATATATAACAATAAAACATTTGGTATCTTAACCTTGAGTTTTCTCTGACATACTATAAATTGCAGAATAGCAATTTTATATCAAGCTTAAAAATTTAAAGATAGCAGTTAAAATATTTACTTATGAGTGAAGAGACTCATTGTGTGTGTGTGTGTGTGTGTGTGTGTGTGTGTGTGTGTGTGTGTGTGTGTGGCTTGTGTGTGTGTGTGTGTGTGTGTGTGTGTACCAGGGCTGATAGCTAGTCCATTGACCACCAACTCGTGCCCACAAAATTCCTGAATAGGTTCATCCCCTTGGTTTAGGTCCCACATCAGAACAGTCTTGTCCCGTGAGGCACTAAAGATCCATGTACTGCCTGGATAACACACCACCTGGCAGATGGACGGAGGCAGAATTAAGAGGAGACAAGGCCTAAGGATATGTATATGTGAGAGGTGTAACAGCTCTAAAGAAACATCAGACCTTTATCAGTTTGTGCACACACTATTGACGTTACCTTGGTAACCTCTCGGTTGTGACCCTGGAAGGACTGACACATCCGGCCTTGTTTCCAGTCATACACCACCACAGCCTACAGGGGTGACACACATGCATGCATAGACTTAAAGACATGCACACAAAATAATTACTACATGTAAAAAAAAAAATTTCACAAACTGTGCTTCCTGAATTCAATCACTTAAGGGTGCTCTTGTCTGTCATGACCCATCATACTTTTTTATACTGTCTAAATTAAATGCAACTTGTCAGTGTCTTTTCCTTGCATTAGGCATTTTACTGAGCTCTAATTATTTTAAAACCATTGCAAAGTTGAATATGTCACTTGAAATTTTGCAGAAGTCAGACTGAAATGATTGGCTAATTAATAATCAATACTGTGATTAATGTTATTCAATTTTGGAATGATGCACTACTAATACATGTTAATTTACCTGATCACTCCCACCAGAAACACACAGATCTGGGCTGAGATTTGTGACAGAGCTGATGGATCCTTGATGGGCAGGTTCATACTGCACCACCTGACTGTCAAAGGTATTATCTGCCTTCTCCCCTTGAGATGCTCTGCACAGAAAACACCAATAGTAAGAAATAATACACAGCTGAAACATTTACAGACACATTTTCTTATTAATTTCATACTGGATCTCTAAAGAAATGTTTTATCAAACCTTTATATAAACAATGTTCTAACAAAGTTTCTACTCTTTTCTTCAAAACATTATTTTCTGCAACAGGCTGCACTGGTAGACATTTCCTACTTAAGATTAATTATTATGCATTGATATGGATATTAATAAAAAAACTATCCTCACCAAATTACTTTTTTGCCCTCCAAAAAGGGATAAACGTCAGTGTGACCTTTAGTAATTGATTTTTATTTTTTCTCGTGTGAATGGATTCTATACAGAAATCCTGAAAATGTTGTACAAACAAGGACACAGACAGTGTTTCAGTAGCACACACATCTCACCTGTAGAGCTCGGACCTCTTGCGAAACTTGCTCTGTAACTTCCCCATGTCTGACTAGAAACCTGCAGTCACACTAATACATGGGCACACAAAAAGAAATGGTATCAAACTAGGACAAAAATCATTGATGCGTGGGCTCCAAAGCAGCTAAATGTCTATCACTCTTTTGTAAGTGGGGATGATGGGGGACAATGGCTAAAGCATTGTTGCAACCCAACAAATTCTGTTAAATTCAAAAGCTCTGTAAGTTAAATTCTATCACATGGTAGCAATAAACACATTAAGTGAAAATTTGTTGAAAGAAAACAGCAGTACACTGAAAGTGAAAAGAATATAATTGCCCCTAAATACACTTGGGTTACTGTATTAAATCATAAATACATTAAATTGAAATATCAATCCTTTGACTGGAGAGTGAGATGCCTTGCTTGCAGTCTAGTATGTTGGTACAGATTCATTCAATGCAGAGTGTACTATCATTCAATACTACACTGTTCGGATAATTATGTTCTGATTATTATTTTCTTTCATTACAATTAAATTCTGCATATTACTATTTTAGGCTCCCCTACAAATATCACACAACCAACCTAAGTAGTTTCTTACAACAAAATATCTTGCATAAGACAGACCAGCACAAAGTGAGATTAAACCACACGTTCCCACGCAAACACTACTCTCTCTCTCTCTCTCTCTCTCTCTCTCTCACACACACACACACACACACACACACACACACACAGCTAAGCTCCTCCCTCGTTAGCCTGGCGTACTCCTCAAACAAGAGACAGGAAGGAGAGGGCTTAAATCCTATTAGAGCCACATCATTACTGTCACAAGGAATTAGTCACTCGAAAACACCTGCTATGAACTGTACTGACAGTAATTATGTAACAACAACCAGGGCTTTTAACCGGAGTTACAAATGGTGGAAAAAACGGTTGATGACTCCTGGTATACACAAGCTCCTGTAGAGAAGTGGAATAACATTTTCTTACCTGTCACTGGCAGGCGTGGTCGCTGTGTGATGCTGAGGCTGGGCGGCTAGCTCGCTAGCATGCTAACTAATCTTTGTCTGTCATGCCAAGATAGATCAATGCACTAGTAGCAACAAAACGTGGATGGACAAGCGTTTAAACTTGGTTGAGTCGTTGCCCAAACGACTGATAAGCGTACCCAACAGACTGCCATGACAGAAAGTTGTCCTAAATGCATGGGAAAGTGCACAAAAGTGTCTTTTAACTACAACAGAGCCATCCCTCTCTCCGTAGCGACCGCGGAGCGACGCTTTCTCGTATCCAGGCGAGGACGACGTCACGTGACAAGGGAAAGGAAGTAGTCGGAAAGCGCTTTCTCTTACAAAATAAAAGTCTGATTTACTATTTAAGATTCATTCCTCTATCTCCTGTGGTGTATGTTTCCTACATATACAGTTCACTTGTAAACAGGACATGTGCACTGTTTTTCTTGGCATGTATAAATAAGCCACATATTACAAATATGCACATTTTTATACATATGATTACAATCATATGGTATTTTTTTCTTTCTTTTTTCCACACACACATCTGCACCCATGGCTGAATTAAGCTGCTAGAGGGGACAGGCCTCTATTAACCCCCTCCCACTCTCTGAGCATTGTTTCCAGTATTAGTGATTAAACACAAATAAACCAACACAGATTGCAAGCTCAATATCAGCTGAAATAATTAAGGCCTTCAAGATCAGATAATTTAAAAATGAATATTCTTTAACAAAAATCACAACTAATAAACAAACCATACAAGAACCATAAATCAATACCTTTGAGTGTCTGGGGCCCCTGGGGGTCGTCTGTGTTCTTTACTTTGATAGATAATAGAATAAAGATTTAATATAGTATAACTACAGCACATTTGACTGGGGACAACACATTTGTCAACCAACAACATATTACATTATTTCAGCCTATTGCATGAAACATTTGTTCAAAGAGGGAATCTCTACTTTTAAAAAAGGTTATGCTGAACAACACATGACAGGTTAAAATGTTACTGACCTGTGGCTGCATGTCCCTTTAGAGAGCTGGTTGGTTGACCTTCATTACAGGCACAGGTTGAATGGCTCCCCAAACTGCAAATCTAGGACAATTGAGACAGGTCCCTGGACAGCTATCATTAATTCTACTGGAACAATTTTACAGTTTTTCTTTCCATGACACGTTTTCATGTACTTAGTTGTAGCTCCAATTTTTTTCCCCTGCTTGGTAGGTACAGTCAGAAAAGATAAGGCCAGCTTCGACTTCATGAGCTGGATTTAAACAAGTGCATTACATGCAATTAAGCACTGAGTCATGGGGGTGTCCCCATTTAAATGGTCTAAATGGGCCACTTAGTTAGGTTACAATCAACACTGCTCAATACCTATGTGAGATGACCTCAATTCTAACTTTTTTTTGTTGTTGCAGCAAATAGTTTAAGAATTTACAATTAAAATCTCAAATCAGTTTGTCAGGCATCTTATGGCAAAATTAAGTTGATTATGAACATATACAAAACATGACATTTCTGTGCTAAGTAGTTTTCATATTTGAGTTTGTATTGCCATTCCAGTTACATTCCACTACATGTAGTATATTCTTTGCACCAATATTTTCCAGTACAATTTTTATCTTTACAGTACACTCAATCCTCATTACAATGTAATCACACTCAGACTTGATGGTGGAAGATCCAGTTGCCTCATCCGCGCTGTCATCAGAACTTATGTAGAGATTTACTATATGCACCAAGAGTGTTGAAGTTAGGCAGATCTTTTATGACGAAGTTAAAAAGTCATGAACTTTGCTCTTCAAATTCCCATCTGCTCATTACGTTTCCATTTGAAGGCTTTCGATCATTTTAGTGGCGTGTAGCTATTTCCAAGAATGAGAAGCAAAGTAGTGCAGAGAGAGTCAGTATTACAGCTGGGGCACAGCATGTGACCCACCGAGAAACAAAGCTGGAAAGTTTTCAGGCAGGCCTTAAACACAAAAAAAGCCTTTAAACCAAAACTGGCCTATAAAGCAGGTCAGCCCTCACTCTACAGCCATAGCTTTGGACTTTAATCTATTGTGTTGCTTGGGACCCAATTTCATTAACGCTCTCATAGGTAGGCCTGCACCTGCCACGTCCGTTGTAGGTTCAGCACCTGCTTAAATGCCCAAACCCAAATCAAAGCAGCTCACGCAATACTGTCTTGACTCATAATTACTGCGTCAGATTTATGTCAAATGTAGCCAGCGCGATTAATCATGCTCACGATCAAATTACATCATGTTACACCCGCAGTTATTGACTGCAAGTCGTACCTCGACCGAGAAAAAAACACTTTGGAAGAAACAAAGAATGGCACTTGCAGCTAAGAGCTAAGCTGCCACCACATACACGCGATAGAGTTTCCGCTTTCAGGGGCTCATGGGTAAACACGCTCCCACAGTTGACTGCTGAGAATCAGACTGATTTAGAGACAGTAAAGGATCTTTGACTGACTTTTGACGATTTGGGGGCGGAAACCGAGGTAGGCACTGGCCCTCTTATGATTGGTCACTTTCAACGCGATCACACACACACAGACCTCCTTGCACTTTGATTGACTGCTATCGTTAGAGGAAGCCTTGGAGAAGACCTGGAGTTAGGGTACCACTGAAGAAGACAGAGAAAAGTCCATGGTGTGAGTGAATCAGAAAATTCCTAATATCCATATATGTCTGAATAAACTGTTGTGCCAGTCAAAACTCTATATCAATTGCCATCAAAGAATATATTTGCGAAAGATGTTAGCCTAGTTTTGTTATATATTTTTCAGCAACAAGTAGCTAGCTGTCGAAAATTGTTCACACCAATGTCATAATACCGCTGTCCATTCCTTAATGAGTAATGATTGTTTGGTTGTGGGAAGGGCAGTAGTAGACGACATTGCTAAATTCACTGATAAAACTAATGGCACAGGCATTCCCAACAGTGGGGATGATCATACTGGAACAACTGTGGACACGTGATATGGCCTCAAACATCCATCTATCCACTTATCATTTCATCAGTCTGTGAGTGAGTGGGCATGTTGTTAGATTAATGTGACTAACAACTGCTGAATAACTCCAGTTTGTTAAAGCTCACAGATGTACATGTTATTGTGTTCAGTACCTGAATCATTAGACTGCGTTAGCATGACCTCCACTATGGTCATCATTCAATCATTAACATACTCAAAACTTGTATTCACAGCAACAACTGCCACAACTCTCTAAGAAATAAAAACAGCTGCAGGGGATTCAATACAATTAAAATTTATGAGTGGTGGTAGCCAGTTTATTACGTATAACTAACAGTTATGAAGTTTTAATACAATGGATCTAAAAGAAATCAACCCTTATTGACAAAATATTTGAAAACATACATATCACAATTCAACAGCAACACAAACTACAGCCTCCAAAGTGACCTTTAAAGTTGACTCAACACGTCTTAGAAAAAGCTCCAACAAAAATTTAACATCATAAAATCATAAAATACATGGGGCTGGCGTATTAGGCTGCAAAAGTTTTAGCTTGGCACTTGAGTATATGTTTTGGAGATCCACATTAATAACACCAAAACTGGCCATGGAGTTGAATCACCTCTCAAGTCTCAACAAAAATAGCACACTGACCTTCACAAAAGAGAAACTTACTGCAGTGCTATTTGATTGCATACTGGCGCAAAATCCATCATAGTCACTGACATATAACGTGTACTGTGATGATCACTCTTCACAAGAACTTTCCCCCACAAAAGTCAGCACAAAAACAGACTTTAAGTGGAGCTGCCCTCCATTATTACACCCATGCCCATAGAGATATGAGTTCAGCTTGTCCATTCATACACATTTTCTATTCCACAGGTTGGGGTATAAATACTTGTGTGGCGTTTGTCTGACGTGACACTCCCCCCTAGTCGATGGGAGGCCGACGTCACCCTGCCAGCGGAGGAGTGGATGGCCTCTGTAATAAAAATACATGAAGAGAATTGAGGAAAAGGAGAAGATTGGCCGGGGGAAAAAAAGCAACAACACGGCGTTCATAGCTTTCGTTCGCACCCCACTCCTGAGCCATGGACGTGAACGCCTTTTAAGACAGGCTGGGATACATTTTCGCCGCGGTATCGAGAGCTCCGGCTGAAAGGCTATGTTATGTGTTGCTTTCTTGGTTTTTTGAGCAGACTGAGAGAGATAACTGTACTGTATCCCAGCCTAGCGGATTGGAGTGAAAGTCCGCCATATTCTGCCTTACCACGCCCGGGAGTCGAGCCACTGGAAAATAAACGGACAGCTTTATTCATGTGTCTTCCCCGCAGCCCTCATCCACGACGATAACTTGAACGCAAGGGATTTTGCTGATTGAAAAATAACAACATTGAAGACTTTGAAGACAGGGTGGCCGGGCACGGATGGCAATGCTTAACGAGATCACACGGAGCAGTACGGAGGATGTGTCTTAAAAGGATCTGTTGATCATATTGAGAAGGAAAAGCAGATTACACCAATTAAGATTGCACAGATATTCAACTCAAACCGCTTTGGACACTATTTTGAAGCTGTCGAAAGGCCCAGAGAGCGAACCGAAACGGGGGGAGGGGGGGTCAATAATTTCTCAAACATCTAATTTTCCTTTCCACCACAATCTGTGCGCTGTTCAGGCTCATTATAAGGGCGTCCACGCGTTATTTCACCACAAGTAGGCCTGTATGAGGACGTTATTTGGCACTCAGGCCTCTGTGTTTTGTTTTGTTTTTTACCCCGACGAATCTGATATCTGGATGAATCAGTAAGAGGAAAAAGCGGAAAAGTGCGTGTTAAAAAAAAAAAAGAAAAAGAAAAGAAAAGGAGAGAATGACCCTGGAATCCATAATGGCGTGTTGCCTCAGCGAGGAGGCGAAAGAAGCCAGGCGGATCAACGACGAGATCGAAAGGCAGCTCCGCCGGGATAAGAGGGACGCACGCCGGGAACTGAAACTGTTGCTTCTCGGTAAGCTCGGCAGGGAGAAACACGGGGAGGGAGAGGAGTGGGGTGAGCAATGCAAAGCCCAAATTCCTCTCAGCAAAAATGCCTTTGTCGGGGAGAGGGAGGGGGAGGTGTGGGGTGGAGGTGGTGGTGAGGCAGATGAAGGGTCTATTAATGGGGCTTCCCACCTGAGTGAAGTTTGGGGAGTGGGTGTTTGAAATATATCCGTGTTGTGAGTCGAGTGCACAGATTGGCAGCAAAGGAAGGAGATGAAGCCCAGCCAGGCCTGTGTGGCTCCCAGTGTAAAAACCACCTGATTTGAATAACTGCGACCGGTTAGTGTCGAGGAAACAAATGCTCACCAGTCGCTATACGGGCCTTAACTCTTAACCCCTTACCTCTCCATGCGTCCACTGGCCTGACAGCAACCTGTGCAGCCAGGCCTAGAGGGCCCATCCAGGTGGTGTGCTTGTGATTGTGTCAGGTATTGGCTGGGCCAAAGTCTAGCCTTTTATTGGATGTAATCAAGACAGCATTGCAGTTTAACACTTAACCCTGGCAATGATTATATCACAGGTGTCAGGCTATATAGAGCAAGGTTGGGGGTATGCTGTCCTTTAATATACAGAAACCTATGTGTGGTGGTATGCTAATACATCTGTCATTATATGCAGTTTTCATTCATTTTAATCATTGTCAAACTAATTGAAACAACACAGCAGTAATGCAGTAAGAAGAGACAGAATACTTTTGAATAGATTATTGTAATTTATCAGTCACTAATGTCTGGAGGCCTAATCATACAATTACAGTCCCATGATATTTAACTACAGTCATAATGTTGGTACCTGTGCATTTCTAGTGTGGGATTGTGAAATTGGAGCAGGGTGTATGGGGGATAAATCTTGTTGAGAAGTATTAGTCATACTGGAGAAATATGAGGAAAACAACTCATCTACTCACCATCCCGTTTTTAATTAGATTTGCAGCGAAAAGCCCATTAGATGTGATGACCGTGGTGGCGGAGAGTGGTGCCAGTAACCTCTCCTCCTGATCCAGTGCTCTCCTCACTCACTTTGTTGGGAAATGCATGAAGGAGAAGGTGTAAAGCAGACTGGAAACTTAGATCCTTAGATCCTAGTTTTGCCTCTCGAGAGATGTTTAAGAGGGGTTGAATGTGAAGGGTTTCCCCTTTGCCCTCCTGTTAGCACATGTTGAAATGAATCACCCCTAACAGGATTTGAAGGAGCTGACTGCCACCTCCTTTGTTAAATATGGACAAATATTTGTGTTGTTGTTGCCCCTTAATCTCTTCTAATGCCCAGCAATTCGCTCATTATATAAACACATAAACAGCCAATGACCCAAACTAAAAAGTGATGATGTGGAAGATGACGACATAACTGTATTTCTCATTAAACAGTATATATTACTTATCCAATGATTAGTCACTATTATTGCGTGATACAGAGAAGTTGATGACCTAAATCAAATAATTCATGATTGAGTCACACTCAACATTTATTTAATTATTTTTTTTTATGTGTAGGCTTTATCAGTATGGGCTATTATATTTCAGAGTGGTTTCATAGCATGCATCTAATGACAGAATGCGTTCACTTAATGTCTTTGACTAGGGAGTTGTAGGCAAGCTCCATTAAGTTGGAGAGTGAAAAGTTTCCTGTGATGATTAACCACATGTGATTTTTCTGAAATGCAAAAAAGAAAAAAGAAATTGAATTTTCTGCAATGAAAAAGTTAAATTTTACACTAAGAAGGCAGTGCAATTTGCAGGGCGTAGATACCACTGTTCAGCATTCATGACTATAGAAGTATAGATAGTTGTCTGCTGTGTGATGTCGGCCTGAGGTGTTTTAGGAATGATTTGATGGGTGGCGTAGGGAGGTGGACTAGAGTATAAATAGGAAATGTGATAGGAATATGGTCAAGGCTAAACCAGGACAGTAGACCTTACTGACCCATGTAAGCAGAAGAGATGCTCATATACACAGCAACGTGCGCATGTCTGAGCTCCTAAAACAATTATAGCTAAATCAATAAGCATATTTTGTCAGTGAGATGAATAAATCATCTTATACGCAGGGCTCTGAATTCACAGTGAAAATGATGTGTTTTTTTCTTTGCGTGTATATTACACATCGACGGCACCACTGCCGCTACAAGTGGTCGAGTTAACCAGAGGAAGTTGTGTGTGTGCTCTGTGTGGCTCCATTAACCCATATGCTATCAGTGTATTGTGGGTTTTGAAAACTCTAATTGCTTTGTGTACCATGGGACTTGAGTACAAAACTCTCTAGTCAAGTTTAGAAGTTTTTCAGTCATTCAAAAAGTCAATTGCTCGGTTTTTCACAATTTATCTTGGCTTTTAGACTTTGCTTATAATCTTTCAAACACACTAATTGCTTTGTGTCCACAGGGACTGTGTATGTTGAAAGACACGCAATATAATAAGTAAGCAAGTTTAGAGAACATTGCAAGCGTGTAATCCATACTCCTTGTTCATCTAATATCGATTAAGGAGCTGTAAACTAATAAAGGAGATGTACTGAAATTAACACTCATTTACTGTAACTTGGAAAGATGACCAAGAATACTTTACTAGCAACAATGAGGATGAGTACTTGAAGAGGGGGTGGGGGGGTGTTTCATAGTGTTGTACTTATAGATGCTGTCTGGCACACATATAGTTAAATGTTAGCCAATAAGTCAGAGATGCTAAAGGCCTCACCGAGATAGGTGACTCAGGAAAAGTCCGGTTAAAATTGATGTTTGACACAGCAGAAGAACAATGAGGCATAGGGCAGTTCAGCAGGAGCGAACTGAAATTGATCTTATTCAGCAATACATGAACATAAACACATTAATTCGTAATCAGATCTCTGTCATTATCCATTAGAACAGCTCTTACCTCATTTTCAGTAAGAAAACAAAGCTGCATCATCATCAGCTTTAGATATTTTGCAACTTATTTGACAAGAAATATAATAACAATACCAGTTTTTGAAATAACACACCTCAGTGGTTCCCAAACTGCCAAACGCGACCAGGGGGGGAAAATGTGGAGTGAAACTTATGTTGCTCAGATTTTTTTTTTCTTCTCTGCAGTCATCTTGACTTGTCAAACACAGGTGTAGCTAATAACTCTGTTAATTGCTGCAGTGCTTTCCAAAAAAAACAGAACAGTCATTAACTTCATTTGTTCCACCTGTGCTTTTTCTTTCTATGATAAGTCTATATGTCTGTGGTGAAAAATGTCTAGAAGTTGGATTGATTTGGAAACGATAAAACAAGATCAAATCAGACTCTGGTGTTAGCAGCGCTGCAAGAATTAGGTTAAAAAGAGCACTTCTCAATTTGAAAGGTGCAGGAGATTCAGATTAATCAATTGTGAATGAAAACCCAACAGGATAGTAGAATGTAGTAGTATGATAGTAGCTTACAAACTCCAAAACCCAACAATGGTCATTCAGCAAAAAAAAACATCTCCTCTTTAAGCATGACATTAGGTCTTGAGAAATGGTGGAGAGGGGTGAGCAGAAACTTAGCATAGGAATGGTGACATAGCGACGGGGGACTGGAAAGAAATAGTGAGTCTGTGTTCTTGGAAAAAAGGGAACCGGAAACTGATTTGTTTTGTGTTAGATAATTAGGATACTTAGTGAAATAGATCCTTTAACACATTTTTTCTTCAAAAACTGGACAAAGCTTGTGGTTTTGTTTTATTAGCTACAAATTGTGTATATTTTGTTGCTGACCCTTCTCCAAATGTAGAGTGATTTTTCTGTCTTCTATGCTGCCGTATTTTCAGTTTGTATCTCATAAAAAAATCAAGGAATTTTTGTAGAGGGCTAATAATCACTCATAGTAAATATTTTGTCATGTCTGTTGTGTTCAGTTAATTTTCATGCTGTTACAACAGAAGTAAGTGGAACTTGTTTTGGTGAGCTCATAGTGCAACCGGATAAAACTGCATACAATTAGTTTTTTTTATTGAAGCATGGTAATGAATTGTGAGCACAGATGTTTTGAAAAGCTGGTGGTGTTAAAGGATGCTCTGACTCGAGCTAATCAAATTCTAATTATCTCTTTCACCACACTCTTTTTCGCTTAATGTGTGGATGGTGAGTACAAAACTTGTAGCTACAACCGTTTTGCCTCATTGGAATGTGTTTACTGTACATACACAAAGCACTAAAGTGAAAGTACTGAGAGGACACATGCACTGGACAGGGGTCTTGTATTTAAGTGGCTTGTTATATTACATTAACCCAACAGTTTATTTAAGTTAACTTCACCTGTTTTGCCAGAGCAATGGAGATAGACACAAAGAGCAATATTAACTACCACTATTGTCATGATAATGAAAATTCATGAAAATGAATCGGCAACTACTTCAAGTATTATTTTCACTCATGTTTCAAGTGTTTTGATGATGTGACTTTATTTGTAGTAAAACTGAGAGCGAGATATAAAACTGCAAATTTGTTTTTGCATTTCTACATGTATTGCATACATCTGACTTGTGTTTATTTAGCATTGAGGCCTCACACATCTGTTGACAGTCAGGGGTTAAACATGAATAATTATCAGGCTCGTCCCCATCTGCTAAATTAATTTAAAAGTTAAAGTTGTTCAATTACAAAAGTGGCACAGGCCAGATCCAATCCTCAAGAGATGATTGGACCTAGTTTATGATGTCTGTCCCCCTTTACACACATACATATACACATACACAGAGAAAATCATAGACAAGTGGGATGAAAGTAAATCAGATTCCACTATACTACCACTATAGTCACTGAAAATGGCTTCTGAACTGTGTTCAGATTTTGCACAGCAGAAATCATTTCAGCAGTGCAACATTTTTAATGTCAAACTTTGCATGTAATTGGTCGGTCACTGTCAGCTGCTTTTATCGGACAAATGAAAACTGTGGGAACTTTGTCAAGGTTATGACTGGACAAAGTCCACTGCAACTTATAACAAGCTTTGAACAAACACGTGGTTGTAATTGCTAGAGGAACACTGAATATGTGATATGATTCATGTATGAATGCAGCAAAGTGCATTAGCAGTGCATCAATAGAAAGTGCAAAATTAGGGAGAAAATCTTCATAAAACATCCTTTTCACCCCTTATGATGTCACATCTAGTTGTCTTAAACTTAAGTATCTCACACGTACATGTAGATATTCACACTGTGAATGCTGGTGGTGAACATCAGAATGATGTCTCAAAAGGTACATGGTTACGCAGCAATATTTTTATTGAATTCATGATTCTGCCTTCTGATTTGCTGGTGCTGTCTTAAGGTTGCTTGCCATTAACAGTGAATAGGTTTGACAGCCGCAGGACACACTTTATGAAAGTGAAAAACAAAACCAGCTCCGCAGATCATTCAGCAGTTTCAACATTACGTTCAATTTCATTCCATATATCATTCAATGGAGACATTAACGTGTTAATTCTCAGTCTCACTGTACTTCCATACAGATTTATACCCGAGCTTGTATATTTTACTTACATAGAGTCAACATTCAGTTCAGTTAAGTGCTTAGGACAGTATTTACACTTTGGATTCAACCTGATAGTGAGAGAGAAGAGCTTCCTTTATTTGATCACATAATTAAAACTGAAAGTCTTGAGGTTTGCTTGAGGTTCCTATCAATACGTACAAAAGTGACTCCATAACAATCCTTTAGTTCTTCCTTTAAAATCAGAACCAAGCAATGTCTGACCCTTGTTAAATGTTGGTAAAAAGCAGGGCCATAAACTCCTCCCTGTAAAGTGAGTGTGGTACTATGGCTCTCCCTCTGCTCTGTGTGTTAACTCACTCTTGTGGTGCTTCAAGCATCATATTGGCATTTTTTGCATCCTTTATTCCATTTGGTTTAAAAAGTCAGCTGCAGGCATCTCTGTGCATAGCTGACACTAATGCTGTGGTGCATTCAGGGACTGTGGAAATGCACAGCTTCCAAGACTTGTCTGGTGGCCAGTTAACAACAGCCTTTTTAATGGAGAAAGCTACCAAATTCACACGATCCTTTTGATTACCGTGATATGTACTTATTGTTTGTTTCACTAGTTTGCATTTGTGAAAACATAGGGTGTGAATATTTGGCAGCTCACAGTCAAGTTTCAAATGCCCAGAGTATCACATGACTAACTGAAAACACCACACACAGACATGGAGCAGCCTGTTGTCTTTGCTTGAGTCTGACTATGAGTCCTGAGGCTTGGCTTCCAGAGAGGAAGCTGGATCAGACGTAGTCACATCATATGTAATGTCGAGCCAGTCGCACCAACCTCAAATACGGGTTAATCCAGGGTCACTGCAGTGGGTTTGAAATATGACTCAGCAGCCTCTAATGACCAGCACACACTCATACCTAGCGCACTCACGGTCTCGCTGTCTTTTCCAGAGTAAATCCATCAGGACCCAGATGTGGTCAAGTGATCCTGATTTATTTTTGAGAAATTGCTTCAATATTTTTTTTCCAATTATACATACAGCTGTCGGTTACAACCATCTCATGTTTCTATAACCTAGGCAACTGGTATAGAATACTGTACTCCTCTAGGATAGTAGCTTACAAATTAAGGATTTCCTGTGAGGAACATTTTCTTGAATGGGTGGATCCCCAGAGATAACATTTACTCCACACATCCAACCTTCAAAAGTAGACTCAGCTATCTCCAAGTTCATTGCATTCCAATTCTGGAACATAAAACTGAACTGCAGTATCTCAGCCCTAATTTATCAAGTCAGGCCTTTTAACTAAAAGTTTCTATCTACAGCTAAATTTCACATTTTCACATTCCCTTCTTTTGACTTCCTACACACAGGACTTCAGGCTCCCTCCTGTTTTCTGTGTTTGAACAGTCGTGAAGGGATTGGGACTATGCCACACATGAGCAACCCAGATCCTTTTATGCCTGTACAAATACAATACCCACTGGCAGTCTGGCACAGTTCATTTAAGTTTTTGCGATTACTCACTGTTCCACTTTGCCTGTTTAAAAAATAGAGTGTGTCTATTTTTAGGATGGATGCTGCAAGTTATTAACTCATGTGCAATGCTATTTGTGGTCTGCAAAAACTACTACCTGTCACTGAGGTTAATGTAATAGTTAATTATTGGCGGACAGAGTGGTGTGTATGTGTTTGTGTAAACCCACTGGTGCAACAAGGTGAATATTTCAAATTCTACTAAAGGATAACACCAAAGGTGTTTGTGTAGCATCTGTCTGTAGCACTAACAAATAGGCGAAAAGCAAACTCAAGAAGGAAATAACTCCCAGCCACGGGTTTGTTAGAGTTTGTGTACAGGTTGAATGAAAATAAAATCTTTTATGAAAGACTACATATATTCTGATGCTTCTGTGTATAGTGTTAATGTTAGCAATGCTAGCATTTCCTCACTGCTTCTTGCTCTTTAACAAAATAAGTAAGACTTTAAGGGTCAATTGTTTGACTAAAGAGCACTTCAAGGGTAATTGTGCTAACTCTAGTTTTGTCATTATTACCATACATGCTTATTTCAGGCTTCTAAATGGGCAACCCTACAATAGAAAAGCTGTTTCCTCAGAGGTTATAGTATTTCAGCATCAGTTTAGTCTGTGGCTTGGTTTTGTAAAGTGCCCAGTCTGTGTTATGGACCCACAGAGAGGCCAATTTGGCTAAAATAGAGTTTATTTTATGCCGTGCAAAAGAGTGTTGCACATCCAGGCTCTTATAACAGACACTTATACTGGAATGCAGCACATGTCTCCTGGGCACTGACATGCAAAATGCACAGCTACACTCCTTCCTGCCAAACTTATTCAGGAGTTAGCAGTGAGGTAAAGTTAGACTGTTCAGTCGGTCTGCCAAGATTCCCAGTGAACCAAAGAGAAACTACACCCCCAGCTCTTCACACCCAAATAGTTCCTGTCACCACTGAGAGGAGAGAGATGTTGTTCTTGGTCTGTCACCAGACCAAGCAAACAGACTGAGAGGAAAGTAGCCAGCACATATTATTATGTGTGTGACTGACTGAGTGCATGAGTGAGTGTCTGCAGCTATGCACTGTACATCTGTGCATATAAATGTGTGTGCATGTTTTTTTCAAAGGCGGGATGTTGCGTCGCAAAAAGCTACGATTCAGCTTTCTTCGCTCAGGAAACCTCCTCATACACATTTACATTTTTTAATGCTTTTAGAAAATCTGCGTTTTCACACTTTGCTTCATTTTGCCTGAACTTAACTTTAAAGCTTCAATAATCAGTATGTGTCATGTGACAATGGGTGTGTACAGTGACAAACCCACAAATAGGTATCACTCAACACTGCAGATTCCTTCAGCTCTATGGAGACTTTTAGCTCATTTAACAACATAACCCCCCCACTCTTAAGCCCTCAGACATAGGTGACATTTGCCTTAATGTTCCTTCCCCCTTCGTTCAGCTACTACAGCACATTTTACAGACAGATCTACGCACTTGAGAGGTAGTTCAGCCTATGAAGAGTGCTGTTGTGACTTTATTGTAAAAATGACCTGGGTACTTATTCAAACATGAGACCGACATGTTAAACTGTCGTCAGATTAACGTAAAGAGGGTGTATCTTTGAAACGGGCTTTATGATCCTCTCCAGATGCAGCGGGAAGTTGTTGTCAGAGAAAAATCTTTGGTAAGCCCACTGTACGCTACCTGCTCAGCACCAAACGGCAGAAAAGATTAGCGACTAGCTGGTGAATATTGTGCAGTGTTTATCTGCTGAAGGGGCTCATTTTTCTTCCACGGATGGAATATATGAAGATGGAGCTCAGCGAACAGTGACTGTTGGATTTCCATTCATCGGGTGGCCAGAGACATGACTTAAAATGAATGCTAATGTTGCTCCATGTCTGCTGGTTGTGTAAATCAGCAAATGTTTGATAATATGATAATGCCTTTCATATCTATATAACTATCAGAATACGATGGTGGCCGCTGGCATGTCCACCCTGATGCACAACTGATCCCTCACAGCTCTGACTGGTTATACAGAAGGGAGAGGAGGCATCACTGACTAATACTTAGGACCATATTCTGTTTTTGGGCCAGTGACTGACCAAATAACCAAAAGCTTATCAGTAAGAATACCAGCTTTATGGCTGTCGTCTAGCTGCTCAACTCTGATTAACTACTTACTTTTTTTATTATACTTTTTATTGTGATACCTTTGTTATGTTGCTGCAGTTCTTTTTTTCCCATAGCGGTCAAGGAAAGTCATGAATGACAAAATGTCCATTTAAGGAGCGTGGCTGCTGACACAGGACATTAAATGTGTTGTCTGGTTAAATGAAACCCTGCACAAATCCACAAAATGAATAAACTCTGTTCATTTGTCCCCTTGTCTACTTTCTCAGGCACTGGGGAGAGCGGGAAGAGCACATTCATCAAACAGATGAGGATTATCCACGGTACCGGTTACTCTGATGAGGACAAAAGGGGTTTCACCAAATTGGTCTACCAGAACATCTTCACAGCCATGCAGGCCATGATCCGAGCCATGGAGACGCTCAAGATCCCCTACAAATATGAGCACAACAAGGTAAATGGCATCCTTTCACTCAAGCCATTTCAACTTCCCCAACTGAAATGACAACTGTCGTGTAGGGTGACAAATAATTTGAGAAAAAGAGAGAGACGCTGCAAAGTGACCACAGTGTGCTTGTATATTTTTAGAGTGCTGTCTATCTTATTTGAAACAGCCATCCATAATCGTTTCCTGTCCTTTTTGGCACTTCCTGTGTCCTTAAAGTGCTCCAGCACTCCATCACACTATGTGTGTATTTGTGTTTGCCTGTGTGTTTCCATGCACTCAAATCCATGTGTGTATATACACACAAATACACATATGCAAATATGCAAGAGAGACCTGCCCTATACTACCCACCCACATTTGACCTCACTTTCAGTAACTATCACTTAAGCGGGGCTTTTTTTCCCTTCCTTTTTCATTTGCATGAGTTACCCTTGTAGTCATAGCTTTGGGAGATGTTACAGTGACCTCTTACTCACATTTTGTCCCATGTGAGAGTGACAAATGAAAGGAAGTGGTGCATAGGAGTGTATCACCTCAGCAACGCTTTCTATAAATCAGACCATTTCAGGTGACAGTGGACCACGCTGCTTCAGCTCCTCCCTGCCTGGCCACAGTCCAGTCAGACGAGTTTTCACTGAAAGGTTTAGTAGAGTTTTGGGGAGAAAGGGGTGATAAGTTATTTAGTGTGATATCTTGAATTCAGAATCGCAATCTTGTGATGTTACAATTAAGACCCAGTAAGTATTTTTTGATCAAATTCACAATGTAAAACAACATATTTATGCTGGAGATATACAGTCTGTAATAACCAGTCAAAACGTGAAGCCAAATTTCAAACACCTGTCTGCCAGGTGTGCGTTAGATAACACTTTGTGTGAACTGGGAGATTTAAAATGGCACCATAACTGGGATTTAACTCGGTTAGGTGCTTCTTGAATCTTTGCTGTTGTAGTGGATCATTTTCCGTGCTTGCTTTCGCTTCCTGTCCAATGAGTGCATGCTCATGAAGAATGAAACCGAATATGCTGTTTCAGCCCGGCAATTTCACCATGGTTTTAGCCACTTAAAACACAAAGAGAACCGAATACATCCTGTTAACATGCTGAGTAAAAATAATGTTACTGCAATTTTTTTTGCAACTTTTTTATTAAAAGAATAAATAAATAAATAAATAAATAAATAAATAAAAAAAGCAGTTTGTAATCTAAGGTTTTTAGTTATCCCTACATGTCACTGCACTTCCACTATCTGGAAATTGGCTGGTTAGTGTGTTCGCCATTAACGGTTACATTCAGTGCTCAGTAGAAAAGGACTGGAATACTAGTTTTGTCCTATGCAAGCACTTAAATACAGAGAAACAACAAAATGATCTGTTATGTGTGTGAGATATGTGTATGTCATAAGTTATGTGTACAGTGAAAGCATACAACAGAACTGATGAATACTCTGTACCCAACATCCCTGTGCTCTCATATACATAAGACTAAAATGGGAAGTATTTACCTTTTTAACAAAGGAGTCTAAGTGAAGTGAAAATGAAACCTGTCTGTCATGTTTATACTGTCTTTCTGGGCATTTATAGTAAATACCACTATCACAAAACTCGTCACTGACGGTTTATCTGCTTTATACTGGATATCTGTTTTTTGTTTTTTGTTTTTTCTTCTATGACATCTCACTTTTTCAGTTCTGTCATTCTCAACCCCACAGTTGTGAATAAGATATAAGTTTACATTTCTTTTGATACAAAATCTCCTGTCTCCAGACACCAACCATCACATCCTGTCCTTTGTCTTCATGTCTAAATCATGTTCAGACCATATAATTATGCATTCCAGTGCAGGTCAAGCATTCACTACATGGTCTGGACTGAAAATAGGAACAATATTTTGTCATTTGTGGTGTTGGGCTGTAAGGTCTGTAGAGACCTGGGACCACATTGGTTAAGTGGAATGGGCTTGTTTTGCTATGCTTACATGTTTACTCCAGTCAGCCAGCTCCACAGTCATAGAGTCACAGTATAGTTCTAGCAGTTGTAAGTGTTTGTGTAATTACTGAAAGATGGGTAAGGGTTGGATAGTGATTCTATAGATAATGGCTGTTGTGTGTAATAAACCTTCATGCTGTTATCATAATGGCTTCCTATTGTGCAATAGCCAGTCACAATTCCACATTGCATATCTTGTAGTTGTCTGCTACTGTGCATAATTGTGTGTATTTGTGAAAGTGTGTGTGACAATCTAATTTAACATAAATGAAAAATACATTGAGATGTTCCACATCCCCACAAATCTGGCAAAAGTGAGCCAATTACTGAACAAAAACCATTTGGCTAGACTTTAACGTGGCTAATTGTGAGGACCATAGAGACGAAATTATGTCTGATGTATGAAGCATTAAGCATTAAGCATTAATCCAAATCATAAAAAATGTCAGTGTGGTATGTGAAACTGTGTCAAAATTCAGGCATACAGAACATTCTCTTGTGGTGGGACACAGGAGAGTTTTAATGGGAATCTGGGGCGGCAAAACTTTCCCCTTTAATAGGCCCAGTGGGATTTGAGCTTCAGATATTAGGTCCATGCTGAGCCTCAGGGTGCAAAGAAGTTTTTGGATGAATGTGTGTTTTGAGTGAGAGAAACTAAACCAGTGATAACTAGGACTGAACCACCTGTTTGTAGATTGTGTTTCAAATGTACTGTTTTTTTTGTTGTAGATTATTAAAAATGCTTGATGAGGTTTTGATAAATCAAGTTTTCCTTTGTGTTTGGTGGAGCTGAGCAAAGCTGTGAATCTCAGTAAATCACGGCACTTCTTCTCCTCATGTTTTTCCACCAGGGCAATGCCAACGTTGTGAGAGAGGTAGACGTAGAAAAAGTCGCCATGTTTGAGAATCCTTACGTAGATGCAATCAAGAGCTTATGGAATGACCCGGGCATCCAGGAGTGTTATGATCGAAGGAGGGAATACCAGCTCTCAGACTCCACTAAATAGTGAGTAGAATGGAAAACAACACAGGGGATACAGCTGCCAACATCACTCTGTATGAATTGAACCCAGCTGGAGACGGGGGGTGGGGGCGCTAAAGCACAAAATACAGTTTTATCAGTTTTTGCAGTGTCTCGGATGACAAACAAACATCATTTCATTTCTCTGCCTCTGTAGTTACCTGAACGCGTTGGACCGGATCGCCGAACCATCCTATCTTCCCACCCAGCAGGACGTGTTGAGGGTTCGAGTCCCAACCACAGGCATCATTGAATATCCATTTGACCTGCAGAGCGTCATATTCAGGTGAGATCAGATATTTATTCAGGATCCGAAAAATAAAAAAGCAACACTTTCCTGCCTTGGAAGTCAGAAAAAGCACAGGACATATTCAGTGACATGTCAAAAGAAAATACTTTGATTTAGCCCTGATAGCCATTTATGTAATAATTATAATAATAACAATAACAATAATAATAATAATAACTATGTGTATGTCATAGGTGGAAAGTAGCAAAGTCCATTTACTCTGCCTCAAATTTGAGACATCATCACATTACCTGACGATCCCATTTTGGGAGAAACCCTGTATATTTTACTCCAGTGTTTTTGAAAGGAACATATTGTATTTCTAACTCACCTACATTTATCTGATGGTTGTACGTACAAATTACATTGTGGATTAATATTTCAATGCAAAAAGCACAGTAAACCAATAGAGGATGAATAAGATATGATGCTTTGTTAAGGTTTAAACTTTCCAAGAGCAAAATTTTGAAAGCAACATATTTAATGCAATAATATTACAGTGTGGCATTTCTGCTTTTACTCACAAAATTGATTTTGAATACACTTCTGATTTGGTTAACTGAATATCAAAATAACGTTTAAGGTGGTGTCCAGATGATCATCTTTGATTCACGCAAGAGATACAAACTAGATCTACAAACATTTCTAGTGCTTTCTATAGTGACTGTTTTCTCTCTCCTGGATGCTCCTGCCATGACAGGATGGTGGATGTCGGTGGTCAGAGGTCGGAGAGGAGGAAGTGGATCCACTGCTTTGAGAACGTCACATCCATCATGTTCCTGGTAGCTCTCAGCGAGTACGACCAAGTCTTGGTGGAATCAGACAATGAGGTGATTGATTAATGCATTTCCACAAAAATCTGCTCAACTTCTTTTGTAAAGTATGTCGAAGATGAGTCGGCTCTGAAGATAAAAAAACTACTACTTATTTAAAACAATGGAAATCAGATTCCCCTCTTGCCTGCCAGCGCTCCACCTCGTGTTCCCTTGTAAAGCATTTGTAAATGATCAGGCAGCTGTTTTTGAATACCGCCTCGAGCCACATCTCCTTCTTAAGAGGATATAGCGTGTGTCAGTTTGTTAAAAGTGTATTAATGAGCAGGTGAGCGCTCATACGTCTGTCGGTCTGGTTTTGTGTCCATGTGTTTTCCTTTCCTCTGTTGGGAAAAAAAAGACTGACCAGCTGCACGTCCTCTGTATTCTGCCATATGATATTTTCTCAAACAGAATACGGGAGATATTGTGTTTCACACTGCAGCACAGTGATATCTAAAGCTTGCTTTCAGAATCGTTGTTTTGTTCAATTAAACACTGAAATCAAGTGCAAGGGAGAAATTAAACCCTCAAAGGCAACATGGCCGCCCTTCTCTCTCATCTTTACCGCTCTCCCTCTGGTGCAGTAAAACGTTTATTAAAATCTGTACTTAATGAGTATGAAAGACTGTGGTTTAATTAAGTGATTAACTCTCTCTCTCTCTCTGCTCACACTCTCTCTGTAAGTCTCTCTCCTCACTTTACCTCCCCTCCCTCTCCTCACACACACATTCACACACACACACACACACACACACACACACTCTCTTTCTATAGAACCGGATGGAGGAGAGTAAAGCTCTGTTTAGGACAATAATCACGTACCCCTGGTTCCAAAACTCCTCAGTCATTCTGTTCCTCAACAAGAAGGACCTGTTGGAGGAGAAGATCATGTACTCTCATCTGGTTGACTACTTCCCAGAGTATGATGGTGAGTATCAGCAGCATGGTGTCCAACCCAAACGCCAAACAAATATTTAAACCAAGCACTAAGATATTATTTACACACTTGGACAAATCTCCCTGGGAAGTTGCAAAGAGAATACCAATATTCACTACATGCCCACCTGTGATAACAACATGCATTTTTTGTTTTGAGTCTTTGTGCAAAGACCATCATAAATTTGATTTTCCATACTCAAAAATCCCCCAAAATATAGATTAAGTCAGCTGTAAAAATTAGATTGGATTGATACTTAAGTGTGTAAGTCCTTTATTTTAGCCGACAGTGAATTTCTACTTAAATGTAAAAATGCCTACACAATTTTGAATGGATTTGATGTAATGTCTAACATGCTTTCCATTTTCCGTTTGACAGTTGAAAACCAATAGGAAAGCATCAGAGTGTGAATCTTTCAATAAGACAAAACACACACACACAAATATTTGAAAATAGTATATCAAAGTAAAAGTTACATGTTTCTAATGATTGTATTAAAGTCATTTGTAAAGTAATTTAATTTTGTTGACTGAATGCTGAATTTGCAAGCAGTGTAGTGTTGCAAATCAGGACAGGCACTAAAAAAATTGTGTTTTGTAAATGTTTGTATCTGCACCAAGCATCACAGTCTAAGTGTAATGTAATTATGTCATGTAGAAAGCGTATACATCTCTAACATGTCTGAGCATTGGGCAAAATAGTTAGTTATTTTATTTTAGTGAAAAGGCAGGCATCAGTCATCATCTTTTATTTGAGCTAGGTTGAATGATAGATAAGCATCATGATTGTTTAAATACAGGTGATCGTGCCGCTCAAGATAAAGCTAATGAAAAAAACGGCTTGTGATATTCTACAGCGGGTGTATTGACAGTGGATCATTTTTTCCCCTCTCCAGGTCCGCAGAGGGATGCCCAAGCAGGGCGAGAGTTTATCCTCAAGATGTTTGTGGACCTGAATCCAGACAGTGATAAGATCATCTACTCTCACTTCACCTGTGCCACTGACACAGAGAACATCCGTTTTGTCTTCGCGGCCGTCAAAGACACCATCCTGCAGCTCAACCTAAAGGAGTACAACTTGGTGTAGAGCGGAGCAGGGCTGCCAACTGGAGGCCCTCAACACACACTGACTGACGCAATCTGTGAAAAGATAGATCATATACACACACATGAAAAAAAAAATCTGAGAGAAAAAAAAAAATCTAATGGTTACATAATACTAATTTATTTGCCATTTGTTGATCTCTTGGTGCCCAAGGGGTGAGCAAAGTAAATATTCTCTTGCTATTTAAGGAGTTGATAAAATATAGGGAGGTGGGGGAGGGGTTTGCTGTTGAATATGTACAGCAACAATCCTCATTTTTAGGCTTTGCGCATTGTGAAGTTTTTTTTTTGTTTGTTTATTTTGTTTGGGTTTTTTTTTTTGAAAGAAAGAAAGAAACTACTTTGTGCACTGGAGGTATGGAGGCTTGTTTTGTCTGCCAGTCTGATACCTCAGAGCTGGAATAAATGCAATGTGCTCCTTCCCTCCTGCCTTTTTATAAACAAAAAGAAAAACGTTTTCATTCTTTTTTTCTTTTTTTTTCCAACTCTCCCTCCTTACCCATCGATTCATTCTGAAGCTTCGCTATGGGCGTTGAGGAAATGATGTAACAGATCTCTAATTAACAGCTTCCTGTTTTCCTTCAAAGGACTGATTGGCAAGTCTCTTAATGAGTTGGCATAAACTGTGATTTTAAATTATTTCATATTGATTTGATATTGATTGACTTCATCGTTATTATTATTATTATTATTACTATTACTATTATTATTATTAATATTACACTGCATTGACTTTGGTACCATCTGATGATGTAGGGCATGTGTGACCACGGAGGCACGTGGCCCCATTTTGGAGAAATAGCCCGAGTCATGTGTTGAGCGACGGTCACGTGACACCTCTCTGCCATCGACGTAACCACGAGGTTCAGCAGCTTGAGAGAAATTGGCTTTAAAAAAAAAATGCTTTCTAAGCTTCTAGCGACAAGTTGAGGAGGCACACACGGACCTCCGCTCTGTCATGTCATGATGAATCATGAAGGCGACAGTCGCTTTACACAGACTGAAGGGAGCTGAGTTGGTAGTAATTTATGAGACAATGTTGTTAAACGATTATGTTCCAATGTGCCACATTAATGCTTTTATAGTAATATGTATATTTATTGCCAATGCCAAAACAACTCGAGCACCAGACTCCACTTTGCGCTGCTTACTGCTTTAATGGAATGAAAAGTGTTGAGAGCAGGGCGAATGATTGCAGAAGGAGCAGACTGACTGACTTACTGATCAACCAACTGATTCTTGCAGTTTCTGAAGTATTCCACAAAGTTAAAGGGTGTTCTTCCCCCCGCCTTCTCACTCACTCTGTCTCTCTCTCTCTCACTCTCTCACACACACACACACACACACACACACACACACACACACACACACACACACACACACACACACGAGAGAGAGAGCTCGGACTGACTAAAGCTACAGGTAGATATGCCTGCTGGTTTAAAGAGGAGGCAGCCACTCAGCGCGCTTAACTGCTCAAACTGTCAAATCACAACCTCGCACATGGATACAAACCCCTCCCCCTGGGACCTGCAGACTTTCCAGTCACATTTTAGCTGTGTCCTTATATTTGTCAAATCACAGCCCGGCTGTCTTGACTGTTGTAGTTCAGTAGCAGTGGAGAATAAATTTGGCTAATCTCTATGTAAAAGGGCAGAGTGTTGATATTCAGTTTGTACCAAAGTAAGCCCTTCTTGTTTCTGATTGGCACCTCTCATTTGCAATTCCTCATTCCCAAGTTACTTTGAGTATTTTTTTTGTAACAGTTCCCTAGAACATAAGCCTGTAATTTACATTTATTGAGGCATAGTGCAATTATGAATGCTATAATCATTGTACATACATTTCTCTATATATATGGCAGCATCTTTGTTGGCTTTGTAATCATTACTTTTTTGGCAGATTGAATGTGCGGTATTGAAAATATGTATCTATGTAATTGTATTGTATGTCTAATGGATAATTCATTTTTGGAAGAAAAAATATGTTATTTACATGTTTGTTTTTGTTTCCTTTTTTTTTTTTTTAAGAAGAGAATGTAAATTTTGTGTTTTGCCAGTTTTATTTCTCAGCAAAGAAACATTGTTCAGCTTCAGAACTGCATAACGAGGAATATTATTATCCAACTACAAGATTGATTGGTATGCCAGTACTTACAGTAGCCGTTTTGTTAAATTGACTTTTATATGAAAAACTGCAGACTGAATCCAATCTACAGGGCTAATTGTAATAGTTTAGTTCTTAACTGGCTTCAGGAACAGAGCACTTGTCACATAGGTGTAATCACATAACTCATTGATTCTTCTACTTTTATCTTTAATTTCATCACACAGCTGCTCAACACGTATTGTTTAACTTCCCCACCCCACCACCAACCACCCTTTGAAGGCAGGATGTTTTATTTAACAGGTGGCAGGCGGGTGCACGTGCTGCTTTGGCTCAGAAAAAAAATCTTGTTAAGGAAGAGATGTAATCATCTGATCGTTTGTGCTAATAGATGGGAAATGCCATCACCCCCTCAAATGAACCTCCACCCTGATAGAAAGTATTATAGAGTCTGTCAGAGTCAGTGACCAGTGTACACAAACATGCAAAAAATGACTCATCCATTTGGCCTAATTAGGATGGCATATACAGGTGCTTTTTTTAAAATTCTTTTTTACTTCATTTCCATCTTGATTGCCACCAGTTCATTAGAATGTACAGTATTATTTTAGACGTTATTTATGAAATGACAACATAGGAGAAAATACACAAACAGTTCACATGTACATATTGCCTTACTGAATAAGCTGTGCCTCTGAAGTCCCATGCAAGGCACCTGTGTTCTTAGCAGAAGTGAAGCTAGTGCAGCCAATAATGTCCCGTTGTGCAGCTGGAGGATTGTTTGGTTTTGGCTCGGTGGTCTCTCTTTATTATTCTGTGTTAGAAGAAGCCCTGGGAACAGCTTTGAAGTGTAGCTCATGTAGCTAATACGACATCATTACAGTACATTATAAGCACATCACGACTGAACTGTAATCAGAATCACACTTCCTGTTGATTTCATAACATTGTCACATCAGATTCATGTCTTAAAATCCATGCCACACCACTGTGCATTATAATGCATTGATCTGCCTGACTATGATTAAGCAACAGTGCTCCTACACGACAGAGTGGAGAATGTGCTCGCAAAGTTTCACAATCTGACTACCACCAGCCACCTGTGGAGTGGTTGTTTTGTTTTGTGTTTTTGCCGTATTTGGCTACGGTTTGGCATCTACCAGCCACTTTGGCAGACAACCAGGCCTCGCTCTGAGGTCCTGTTGTTTTCAGATATTTCAGCTGGCTGGTCTACTTGCTTACAAGGATGGTTGATTTTGGCAGGCAACAACCACTTGAATAAGTTCATTTCCAGTCTAGCTCACAGTGCACTTGGAGTAAATGAAGATGCTACAATAACCACTTATCAACAGCAGGGCCTAATAGGAAAAAACTGGGGGCCAACTCGTCACATTTTTATTGGACGTCAAAACAGTGATTCTGCTTGTTGCCAGGGGAGATGTTTTGAAGCTGGACTATAGTTTCAATTTATCAGTGTTGATGACCACTTGTTGTAGACTTGCAGTGATTAGTAACTTGTGTCCCTGCTGTTGTAAAGTGGCTATTTACACTGTCCCTGTTACTTAAAGGGAAAATCCTTGTTTAAATACTGCATCCAACCCACTGAGCAGAGACTGTCCATCCATGTTTGTGAGCCTCACAAAGTAATTGAAGTAAATGAAAATAAAAAGGATCTAAGCTCACTCAAACCATATTGTTCTGGCAAAAAAGCAAATTATATTTGGATTTTATCTGATAAATATGAGCCACAAACTATTCCCAGGCTTTGCGAGTAATTTGCTGGTGTTCACATCATTAATCTGAGAGAGCACATGTGAGTTACACTCGAGCTGGATTTCCCTTTAAGAGAGCACAGACTCCAGCTGGTGTTGACTTGCTGACACATTGTTGGAAAGCTCTGCTGCTGTTCAAATTTCATGCAGTATGTTCAAGAGCAGTGCAGTGTTGCATACAGTATATTGAGGAACTGCAGAAAACTACTCCATAAACTGCTCTTCTACTCAAGTCTCAGACACATCATCTGAGTGCTTTCAGCTCGCCTACTGTCAGGTTTCTTTGCCTCCAGATCCTGATGATATGACGTTTAATGACGCATTTTGAAATAGTGTTATTATGATGATCTCCAATCATAATTGTGTAAAATGTTTCATGTATCCATAAAATCGCACTCCTTCAACATGTTTCTGAATGAAGCAACATGTTTCTTTTCAAAAGTATGTCGACTCTGACTTTTACTTTCTGTCATTTTAGCACAGCTATGGTTTTTATGATGTGGTTCATTTATTTGTGGTTCATTATATATCTTACTATTAACTGCGCACCATGGTTCAGATCTCTGACTGGTATTTAAGGATAATGCTCTGCCAGACAACCTAAATCGAGTTGTATTTGAATTCTTAATTTGTACAA
The DNA here is from genome assembly GCF_002260705.1 of Seriola dumerili. Classification (NCBI taxonomy): domain Eukaryota; kingdom Metazoa; phylum Chordata; class Actinopteri; order Carangiformes; family Carangidae; genus Seriola; species Seriola dumerili. The sequence continues at coordinate 797,676 of NW_019174545.1, read as the reverse complement.
CAAACCTCAGTAAAGCACTGAAAGTGAACAAAGATGTGATTCTTGTAAAGTAGAATCATAAAGTTCAATAGAATGTGCCCCAAGCGTATTGCCCTGTGGGGTGAAGTTGCCGCTTAGAGGTTAATTTTAGCTCTTTTTTCCCTTTTTTATCATGTTTACATTTAAATCTTTATACATGCACTAAAAAACTCCCTCTAAAAGAAAAGAGGGACACAACAGATTATGAAAAAAAAAAGATATCACAACGTTGCTGGCAGGGAGCTGGCTTTGTTTACTGTCTGGTTTAAAACTCCCTCACACCACTATAATTAAAGTTTATTCGGACATAAGACAACTTTTTATTGTAGAGTATAAATCAAGGCAAAAATTCATCATCTTTTATATACATGATGTGCTGATGTGCACAGGCTAAATGATCTCTACAAGATCACAGGCAAGTTGAAGTATTTTACCTTAACACAGACAAAGATTTTGTCCCATTGCACTGACATGAAAACAGCTGCCAACAGATCCTCCCTGATGAAAAATGAACGTATTGAGAACTTTTTTTTAATTGAGCTACAAGTGTGGGTAAACAGTAGATTTCACAAAAAGGCCCAAAGAGGCCTGTGGTTACTTTGTCACAGCTATAGATACCCAATACTTAACAATCTTAGCTCATTTACATCTTTAATGTATGAATGGCAAGAACTAGTTAAGGTCAGCGCGCACACTACAGTCAGCAGCTGACACTCATCCACTTGCTCACAGCTGGCCTTCCTGACCCTCAGTGGCCGTTAGGAGACATGACAGTGTCGGAGGAGGCTTCGCTCGTTGTACTACATGTGCGATGTATAATAACTTGGCAGGGAAGCTGTTTGCAGCTGGGAACCAAGTTACCAGTGCAGACAGACTTATGGCGCCAATACTTTTCTGAGTATTGTTGTGCAGCTTTGTGTGATCGAAACCTACCAGTAGCGCCACAACAACCCCATTCATAGTTTTTTTTTTTTTCTAATTAATCTTGTCAAATGCATCTCTGTGCGGTAAAGTCAACTCTCTCTGCTTGCTCTGGCTGTTAACTTCCCATTTTATCCTTTACTATTTGCAACTGGTGCCACGCCCACATCAACCGGCTGGACAAAGTTCAAGTGTCGTCCAACTTCAGACGAGCCAGCACTTTATCAGAGGGTCAACGCTTTTTTAATTTTTTTTTTATTCCTGATAATCTCTCTGGACTTTCGTGTTAAAAGTTAAAAGGATCCTTCGTTTTCAGACGCGGATTATTCATTTAAAATCCTTTTGCCTCTGTAAACCAATAAATTTGGTTTTCTCGTTCGCATTGAAGAGGAAGAGGAAAATCAAGCCTGTCAAGGATGATTTTCGCCCTTTTCCTCCTGAATTTGTGAAGCGTGAGAGGGGGGAAGTGAGTAGAGAAGAAGAGCCACACACACACACGCCCGCGCGCATCTTCCCAGGCTTCAGCATTTGCCTTTTGACAGCAGAGGGTCTCACTGGAGCGAGAGAGAGAGAGAAAAGGAGCCTGTTAGTTTTGAACGATGGCTGGATGCTGCGTGTCGGCGGAGGACAGAGAGAACCAGAGGATCAACGAGGAGATTGAGAAGCAGCTGCGGAGAGACAAGAAGGACTCGCGCAGGGAGCTGAAACTGCTGCTGTTAGGTGAGCATCACTCACCGGGTACCAGGGCTACAGGGTAACTGAGTTTAGACCAAGTTCTTCTCACACATTCTTAGTGGCCCTAGTGGTCCAAAGTTAAGTAATGAAGTGCCTTTCAGGCCAAAGTGCCATTAAAAAAAAAATCTTAAAAAGCTCCTACAAATGGAATAATTCACACCTGTAGTTTTGCTATTTGTTGCATATCCCTAGCGGCATTGACTGGAGGTCATTGATTCTCCAAGGATGGATTTTTAATTTGTCGTTACTGCTTCCTGACCACACCTGGGCATGCAGGCATCATGGCAAGTAGTACAGCACTGGGTAGCATCTCGACTAATCTGTATTTTAATGATTATAACACATACATGAAGTAAGGGAAAGGAAAAGCTGGATACGTGTGGGGGTGCATCAAGGACTCAAGTCATAAATAACGCGAGGAGGGAAAAGTTTCATATCTAACTGTACATTTCCTTTCTCTTCAATCCCTCGTCTCCGGATGTGGCGCACGCCCCCCCCCCCGAACATTCCGGGTGTGCGCAGCCTCTCATGGATGTGCCATTGGTTTTACGCACTGTGAACAGGTTTCATCCTTGATCAGTTCGTCTTATTAATTTGTATTTGCCACAGAACTACTGAAAACAGCCACATCCAGAGAAAGAGATTTACTCGGTGTATGGTGGCGTTGTATGTCGACATCGGTCTGAAACCGAAACTCGCCATTGACAACACATTTCCATTTCCAGTGAAATTCTCTCCGCGGGCTGTTGTGCGTTGGAGGGTTTTTGTGTTTGCTCCATGCTTGGACTGGACTGGAGATGTATGGGCGTTTTCACGTCCTCTGTTGGGATGAACCCCAGTCTCATGGGGAGAGGGAGTAAAGAAGCAAATAGGCTAATAAGGAGAAAATATCAAGTCAGTGTGTAAATAAGTAGTACAGCTGATAGACAGTGTCAGTAAGCCAAGGTGGCCATTGTATTTTTCACTGGCATAGTCCTGCTTCATCGTCATTTGTAATGTGAAGCTTCTGATAATAGAGACGTTAGTTTACTTGTCTTCTCTGACCTCCTCTAGGACACTTAAGCAGGTGACGCTGGCTGGGAAAGGGGCTTAAGGCTTGAGCCCAGGGGTTTTTTTTTTCCTTTCAACGCCAGCTTCCTACGTTGTAAGTTAACTTGTGTAGCTTTGGGAACGACCGGCAGATCAAGTGAAAGAGGAAACAGTGTTGCCACATGGAATTCAAAGAGCATCCATCAGTGCTTTGGCCAACACCCATTTTACTGCAGCAGTGTGAGAGCACTTCAGAGACATGAGTCACTGTCAAGGCCTCAGCTCGGTCAGTGGTATGTTTGAATGCCATAACTAGCTGCTGCGGGCGCGCCTCATGCAAAAATCATGCAAATCTCACCCCTGAGCAGCACATGAGCCTTAGCTTTGCTTCCACCACTCTCGTAGAAGGGGCTTTCTTGCAATATAGAGCGTCAGGTTGCTAATAAACCAACGTGCATTATAAATCCTATTTCATTTCATTTGAAAATACTTTTCTTGGCTCACTGTGCGGTGGATGGCCAAGACATTATGGATGGATAAGATCTGAAAAAGATGGTAGACATATTGATCATGACATGTATTGTGGTACAGTGTATGCGGGTAACTGCTGCCCGGGATTACAAAGTTACTGTGAGAGCTGTTTGATGAGCTTAGGCACTGAGCAGTAACAGGTGTATAAGGTCACCAGGAAACAGACGACTCAGTTATGAAAACTCACTATTAAGATAAAAGGTGTCACTGAAATGAACAATTATCAAAAGGCAAATTCTGACAATTAGAACAGATTATTGTCACAACTTGAAATTATTCTTTCCAAGCCACACTGCTGTGGATCTTGTGTCTTAACCTATAGAAATGTTAGATGTGATATAAGCAAATATATATTGAGTATTTTCTTTGAGCATTTATTTAGCTAATCGGAGTGACTCAGAGTTCTCAGTGGATTTCATTAGGATGGTCACAGTCAGATCCCCAGAGAGGACGAGTGGGAGTGAAGCAGATCAACAGCCTTAAACCTGACCTACAGTACAGACATGTAAGCACTGCTCTGTACTTACAAGTACTGGTCATTTAGATCATTCAGATCAGTAATGACTGCAAGTCATAATCAGAAAAACATGAATAAAAGAATGAAGTGAGCGAAAGCATATAAAATATGAACAAAGGCTTGAATTAAGCATTTTAACGAACAATCAACCACACTGGCATGTATTTCTGCAAAAATGCCTTTATCGGCATTAAATATTAATACACTTGAACTAATGTAAGCACAAAACATAAAGAGAACAGACCTCAATAATGGTCTAGTTCATGAAGAGGGAAACAGTTAGTTAATTATCAGTTTTAGTAACAGAGGAAGACAGACCACTGGGAATCAAGAATAAACTGCATAGAGATTTGTGAAAGGTTGCTCTTTGCAAAAACTCTGCTGTTATTATTATGCAGCTGTTTTCATGGTTTCAAGTTTTTATTGTGCCTGAGAAATAATTAGCATAAAAAAACCCACATTTTATCAGTTTATGATTCTTAAACCACCTGATGCTCCTGCTGGAACTTATATGACATATTTGCAAATCAAAGGATAATATTGTCTGCATATGTCCAGTAGATCGAGCTGAACAACTACACCGAGAAAATCTATGTATATAATTGGTATGTATTTTTAAAAAAAAAAAAAAGGATAAAGAAAAAAGAGTGAGAGGGGGCGAAGTGAGACAGGTGGTAGTAGTTCTTATCACAGCAACAACAACAACCCCACATTCATTTATTAAACTCTGCTCCACCAGATTGTAATGTCTGCTAAAAACATGTCTCCAAGTCCAATCCAGTGAAAACATTCAGACATTTACTTCATTTAGACATGATGAAGAATTGCTCGGCTTTATTATGTTTTATTTTGAAATTATTATTGCTGCATGTGTCCACTGAGGGAGAAAAATACTTATATTTAATCCTTTGTGATGCATGTAGGGTGGTTAGCTACCACAGCTATTTTATTATTAGTCAGTTAATTAAAAGATTAACAAAATATGAGTCATTTTTACTGATTTTCAGTATGTGTCTTGTTACAGGTTAAAGGTCAAGGGTCAAAGTTACATTTATTGTCTCCTGTAAAAAAATGTCTTGGATTTAAGGAACTGCTACATTAAAGACAGACCTGTCACAATGAAAATAAAGGTAATAATGTCACATGAATCTGTGATAAAAGAGTGAGGCCGACTCTCTCTCTGAGCGAGTAAAACACAGCAGATGCGCAGGATCATGATTTGCCTCCATCGCAGTGATTACCTGCCTGTCTTGCCCCAAACCCCCCTAATCTCCAAGAAACTTGACTTGTAAACAAGATGCATTCAAATCCAGACAATTTGTCTAAGCCTTGTTTGCTAAGATGTAAAGACTCACGTATTCATGATGCCATGCAAAACAGCCAGGAAACCAGAAAACACACACACACACACACACACAAACACACTCATACGGAGGGCCCACTCCTACACTCTAAACACAAACATGGCAACTTTAAATATTCAGGTCTGTTAACAAACATACATTTGTTAAACAAATTGATAAAGCATCACGTGGTCTGAATGAGAAAATTAGGAACTTGTGCTGTCAGAATTGAAGAGGCATGTGACAGTAACTGTACGTGTGTGTGTGCGTGTGTGTGTGTGTGTGTGTGTGGTTAGTGGTTCAACTAAAACAGCTATGGAAGGAGTTATCGTGTTGAAATGTAAACTGTATTGAAGTGCAAAGGCATTTTAAGTATAGTTTGTGTGTATTTGGCTGACACCACTGACAATCTGCACTCTCAGCACCTTAACTCACTCACACAGCTTCATGTTGGAGTTAAGGCAACTTTTACTAAAAGCTCCAACTGAAACTGAAATGTATGAATGGTGTTGACTAATGTGGGTGTGGTGGCCACCCCCAGCTCATTTACAGCAAAGCACTGGCGTATTTTCCACAAAGCCATGGAAATGGTGAGAGTAAAGGTGCTCATCTTTGGCACCCAGATATTCACAGGTGTCCTTTTGGCAGTCAAATATACATTCAAATCGTTCAGTTTGCCTGTTTATCCCTGCACAGAGAAGTTAGTAATCAAGAGTTGTCATAGCAATTGTTTGCTGGTTTAGTGTTTATTTCAAATAGAGTCTTAGCAACAAGCTTCACAGAAACAGACAGATGTGTTGAGTGCTATACATTATAATTATTATTATTATTATTATTTGAGCATACGTGTTGAGCAGTGACGGAAAGTAACTAAGTACATTTACTCAAATACTGCACTTAAATACAGTTTTGAGGTAGTTGACTGTTGACATTTTATGCTACTTCACAAATATCAGATGGAAATGTTCTACATTTCTTTCACTAGATAAACAGCAGATTAAAAATTATACATACAGTACAAAGCAGTACATTTAAAAAAAACAGGGTCTCTTGTACCACAAAACAGAATATAAATTACCTCCATATTGAAGTAATGCTTACACATGAACATTTCAGTAATAATACTCTAATAATACAATAACATTGTTCAGCATGTTGAGATGTAATAATGCTAAAAGTATGCACATATAAAAAGGTATTAGTGGATGTAACCATCGTTGGATCCAACAGGTACTGGAGAGAGTGGAAAGAGCACCTTTATCAAACAAATGAGGATTATCCATGGAGGAGGATACACAGCTGAGGACAAGAAGAGCTACGCCAAACTGGTCTTCCAGAACATATACACGTCCATGCAGACGATGATCCGAGCCATGGAGACACTCAGCATATCTTTCTCTAGTCCTGAGAACCAGGTCTGCTCCTTTTTATAACTTACTTTTGACTCTAGTGTCCAGGTTTATTTTGGTTCATTTTTGACAATGTTCTTTGCTATCATATTTATTTTTCTTTAGCACCTTTTAAACCATCTTCCCCCCAGATGAAACCCTTTTATTCTGACTCTTCACTTTCTCAATTTAACAAAGTGTAAAACTTTGTTAAATCGACAAAGTGTCTTTTTCACTGAAAGTCAATTTGTGACATTGTAAATTAATTGAAATATTAATGATTTTACAGCTTACAAAACTTTTATTTTTTAAAATTTCTTTCAAAAAATGTTATATGCTGTATGAGAACCCCACAACAGCACTTTCAGCTTCTTTTTCTGATGTGCAAAGTATCTTAGATATGAAAATCAAATAAAATCAAAGCTTGATTCCTGTTTCTTCTCCTCTCTTTGATCTGTTCACAAAGAAGGTGTGGACATGTGAGATGGATCATTTTCTAATCGTCTTAATCGTCCTCATGTCTGACTGTGTTTGCAGAGCCATGCTAACTCAGTCCTGGAGGTGGAGGTGGATAAGGTGGAGGAGTTAGATCAAGGCCTTGCGATGGCCATCAAGAGTCTGTGGGAGGATGGAGGAATCCAGGAGTGCTACGACCGACGCAGGGAGTACCAGCTGTCCGACTCCACCAAATAGTGAGCATCAGTCAGAGATTCTGCTCTCTCCAGCTCTGCCACAGATATTGTAGTATTAGAAAGCATTATAATGGGCAGGGCTGTAGCTAAGTTCTAACCTCAATATTAAAGTAGTAAAGTATTTTTACTTTTATTTTTAATTTACCTTCTAAAGTGAAAACCGTAAACATGGTGGGTATTTTATATTATGATACTTGAATTTTTAGACTCAAATCTGACGACATTAAGCTCAAAATAAATAAAGTAAACAAGTAAAGGATTCAGTAATTCTCCACCAGCATGAGAATTTAGACATTAATGTTGTTAAATGAACTGATAACTAAATTGAAAAAAAGAAAACTAGAGAATCTTTTTGGTGTGTAAGTGGGATGTACACATGACTATAAATTATATTGAATAGATTGGACTCTTGACCTCTGTATTTCTAGCTATAGTCCTGATTATAGGTGTCCTTGGTATTTTGTCCACCCATATATCTGTCTTCCATATTTTGTAAATACAAGGAGCCACTGGAATGAGCACAGGAGGTGTCCCACCAGGCCACACAGACGAATATCTGCTGACAGTGAAATAAAAATTAACATTAAAAACCTGCTTTTTGTGAAGTCATTGATGATCCACTGATGATGCAGATAAAAAGAAAAAGAGAAACTCTTTTTGGTTGCAGTTACTATTTTGGGAAATGAACACAGTACAGTACTACAGTACATTGTATTTGTATTTTTCTATTGCAAAGGTCCTTTTCACCTCCCTTTTATGTCTCTCTAGGTTTCTCATATTCTCTTAAATTCAGACAGTTAGTATATTTTCTATCTGCTTAAACAGCCACAAAAATCCAATTTCTGATTTCTCCTCCTTCTGCTTGTGCACATTTTTTCAGCTATCTCTCCGATCTGGACCGAATTTCACAGCCCTCATATTTACCTGAGATTCAGGACATCCTCAGAGTCCGCGTGCCAACCACGGGTATCATTGAATACCCGTTTGACATGGAGAATGTCATTTTCAGGTGAGATAGAGAATACCAACACAATAGGTAATAGCTTACCTATATTACACTGGAACTGGCATCACAGGTGATTTATGATGTGGCATGCCTCTTCTGTTGTTGGGATTGGCTGTTGTTACGGCAGGATGGTGGATGTGGGGGGTCAGAGGTCAGAGCGGAGGAAGTGGATCCACTGCTTTGAGAATGTCACCTCCATTATCTTCCTGGTGGCACTCAGTGAATACGACCAGGTCCTCGCTGAGTGTGACAACGAGGTGAGAAATCAGTTCATCTGCTCCAGACTTTGATCCCTCAAAATGTGTCGTCATTGCTGCCTCTTTAAGTCCTGAAATTATATTTCAGAACCGTATGGAGGAGAGCAAGGCTCTGTTCAAGACCATCATCACCTACCCCTGGTTCCAGCGCTCCTCTATCATACTTTTCCTCAACAAGACCGACATTCTCCAGGAGAAGATCATGTACTCTCACGTATCCACCTACTTCCCTGAATTTACAGGTGAGTTAGTCTCTTTGCACAATCACCTTCAATTTGTATGTAGATACTGAAAGTGATGGCTCATACCTACAGCAGAGTTGTGTGCATATAGTTAGATGCTCTGTCTAATAGTAAGTGATCAGCATTTGTACATTTTAACCTAAACTGCTGTAAAGGGGACCTATTATGCTACGTTTTCCCTTACTTATAGTGTGTTATATAGGTTTTTGTGTGTGAAAATGGTCTACAGAGTCATAAGGATCAAAGTTTACAGCAAAGGGAGTAACTCTGTTAGGGTAAAAACCCAATTTTCTCCTTTGTATGAAACGCCTCCTTGGGGGTCCAGACATTACTTCCTGGGCCTATTGACTTCAATACTTCTCTTGGTGCTGCCCACCTGCAAGCTGGACACCCCCACACACGGCACAACACATTACTTTTTCTTTAGTTTGTAGCCATGCCGAAAAGACAGTGTTCTCAAGTGCCTGCAGAAATCTACCTATCATTTTTCCACGCTTCCCTCCACTGCTCCAAACATTATAGTGTGAGCCTGCACTTCAAGGACTGCTTTAGAAACCACGCACAGTTAGATGCTTCATTTTCACAACCGTTATTTCTGTAATTCACACTTAATGTGGCCGAACAAGGGACTGTCAGTCTGATTGTTATCGTGGATATGTGATGTTGTGTCTGATCACGTTAGTAAGAAGCAGCAGCAAAGACATAAATGCTTAAACATTTGTCGGTATTGTATTATTGCCAGTATGGTGTACCTCGTTAGCTCAGATAAATTATCCATAATCTAACTGCTGAGTTCATTTTTAAGTAGCTGTGCGCACTTAATTGTAATTCATTTAGATTTACCAGTGTCGTAAACCAGCAGGAGGTGAAGCGTTGGAGACTCCCTACCTGTCAACTGTCTGTCTGGTCCTCCATTTTTTATATTCCTTTAGTGTCCACACATAAAAGATCCAAAGGGATTCTCATAAAAGTATTCCAAGTTATGAATACTGTCGTCCGAAATCTTTGCAGATTGTCAGGCGTCTTGATTCGCAGCGTTCCGCATATTTCTCCCTCCTTCCGGCTGCCTGACAGTGTGCACGCTTGTTTTCGGCTCAGGGTCAGTTTGTGAAGGTGGATCGGGTAAATAAAGATGGACGTAGCCTCCGTGACGTCACCCATAGGCTATGGAGTGGTTTTGAAGCTCAGAGTTGGCCGTCCGACGTCGCCATCTTGCCAGTACCTGACTCCGCCGAACTTCCGGCCAATCCAAAAATGGTCAAAGATGAGGGGCGAGTCGAGCATGCCGGCTTGTGGCAGGCATATGCTTATCCGTCAGTCACTCAAAGCGGCACGCCCTCAATTTGCAGAACTTTATTTAATGGAATTTAAAGGAGTTAGTTATATAAAAATTCACCCCTGTATAGTTGTCATGAAGTAGGAAATAGGCTATATAGACCAAAACTGTTTTTTTGTACCGGGCTGTAAACATGTTTACTTCTGCTGTAAAGTTATGCATTTTAACATGAGAGTCTATAAAGATTGACTCGCTTTTGGAGCCAGCCTCATGGGCCAATCCAATAACTGCCTTGGGGGTCTCCGCTTGGTCTATCATTTTCTGGTTCAGGATGGACTCTTGCTAAAAAAAAAAGACCTTGTAAGACCTTCACTTATACAATCACCACTAGAGGCAGTGATCAGAGTTAATATGCACAAATGTTGTGGTAAACTTGTGATGTATGTGGCATATCTAGTGTAAAATGTGGCACATTAAACACTGAAAATATGTATTCAGAGACGAGCCACACTCCAATTCACACAGGGTTAGGGTTAGAGAGAAAACATTCTCTACACAGTTATTAGTTGTATTTGGGCTCTCATCATGTTTTGAAATCTTAAAAGAACAGGCTTGGCCGTTTTCTTTTTTTCTAAAACAAATGATAGAAATCATTTACCTGTTTAATTTATTGACAGTCACATTGAAATAATATTGACCCTGAATTGCAGGACCTCAGCAGGATCCTGTAGCAGCTCAAGAATTCATCCTGAAAATGTACCAAGAACAAAACCCAGACAAGGACAAGACGCTGTACCCTCACTTCACCTGCGCCACAGACACGGAAAATATCCGCTTTGTCTTTGTGGCCGTCAAAGACACCATCCTCAGACACAACCTGAAGGAGTTTAATCTGGTGTAAGAGGACAGGGGAGGAGACTTAAGGGATACAGCAGGACAGAAGGAAAGTCATGAGGAGAGCCAAAATAAGAGAATCACATCTTTTGTGCCTATAAAAAACCAGCCAAAGAGAATATGAACATGTTGTAACAGACATACTCAAACTACTAGTCTTTACTGTATATATGCTGATATGCTGCGAATACTTTCCTGTAGAAGAGAAAATTAGTGGAAAATCATATCATAGACCCATTGTGTGGACTAGTTATTTTATTCTTTCTTAGATCCTATATTTGTGTATTTTTGAGTGCTTGATACATGTACAATAGCTGGTAAGAGTTCCCTTTAGCCTTGATTTAATATTGTGTAGAAATGTTTTTTTTTCCTTTTCCTTTCTTCTAACAGAGCCACCTGTGTTTGCTTTTGCCTGCACATGCCTTATTTACTCAGGATAGTCAGCAGAACCACTGGTCTGATCTTGTTTTAGATGTGAATAATCTGTTGTGCTTTGAAAAACCTTACTTGACTGTTTCTTCTCAGGAGAGATGGAGATTATATTTATGTGATGTAAGTTTCAATAAGCAATTATAGTTATTTAAGAAAGGGTGCAATTTGTATGTTTGAGATTTTTGGGGTACATGAAATAAAGGAAGAGTGCACTAAAATTTGAAACACATATTTTATTTTTTTGAAAACAGCAGGGAAAAGAATTAAGCCACTGCAGTGAACCTTTTTCTCCCCAAAAACATAAATGACAAACATTAATGGCAACAGAAAAATTTAGTCATATTAAACTGCGATGCAACCCCAAACCAAAAGCAAACCTTTAAAATACACATCAAAGTAAACAGCAGCTGATAATAGTAGCATTCATTTCTTTTAAATATACTTTTCTCTGCATAATTTATCAACATAGTTGACATTGCATATGTGTGGTATAAAAACATAAAAATCACAAAATTACAATCTGCAATGCCATAATACAGACTATTGTGAGTATGATATATACAGACAGGATATTATATGAGATCAATATACAGCAGATTGATACATGTAAGTACAGTATAAAAATAGCATGCGTCTCTAAATTACACACTCAAGTCTTTATCTTGCAGAAATGTATAAAAAAGAGGAAAGTTATAGAGACTTAAAAAGAAAACAGGAGTTTTAATGACGCACATTTTGAATTATGTGTATTGTGAAGAAAATTTTAATTAGTATCCCTTTTGTATAATCCAGTATAAATAAACTGTGTACATTAAATTAGCTACAGCAAATCTAGGTAATTTTGCCTTGATATCACTCAAGCTGTTTTCTATCACTGGCCGATGCACTCATGTAATTTCTACAGCCAAATACAGCTTGTAATATGTTCAGTGAAAGTGAATGAAATATGTGACTCAAATGTGTATTTGACCGAGTGCGACAAGCAAAGCTATGAGGAAGTTGATAACATCTAAGACTCAAGCAGATATTAGAAGATGTGTTTGTAAACTCAAGACTTTGCAGTAGTTTTCATAAAATAAATCATTAAAAATCCATCATATGTGTGCAAAAGGGTGAGTGCAATCAGAGCAAAGAGTGAGACAATGTTTGGCTCAATGCATTCTGAGCGCTCTGTGGTAAATGAATGTTAGGTCAGCCGTCCATTTATTTATCCGTTTATAGCATTTCTGTTAGCATGCTCACATACAAACTACTCACCCAGTCTTTCACCCCAGACACACACTAACAGTCAACATACAGCGTCTTTTGTGTTTTTAGCACTAATCACACATGGAGGTAAACAAAACTAGCATGCAGTGAAGAACAAAGGCACTGACACACACACAGACTGTGTGTGTGTGTATTTTCATGTTTTTTTTATTTTTTTTTTTTATTCTCATCATTTTCTTGCTCTTCTTGACGACTCAGTATTTAGGTAAACTGTCTCTTGCATCCTCCAGTTTGGCAAGAACCCACTGAAGTTAAAGAAGAACCAAAGTTATGACTAATTTTAGCACAATCACACAATCATTTAGTGTTGTACTTGCATATCACAGGGACAAGGACATTGAGTAAAACTAGGTGGCTGGTTAATGTATAGATAATAGATAACAGGTATCAGGTGGACATTTCTTGAATAAATCATATATATATATATATATATATAGGAACACGTTATAGTCCAAATAATGAACTTACCTTGGCTATCTCAGGAGTTTTGAAGTTTATGATCTTCCCAAACTCTTTGGCATGGAAGACTGACTTTACTCTCTCCTGCAGTACACAAAACAAGGTTTAATGCAATAATCTAATAAATACCTGTTTAAAACCTGTAGTACATTTTTAAACACATCAGTCTCTTTAGTGCAAAAAAGGTACCATAGGATTTGGAGTTTTGTACCTTGGCCTCAATGCGAAGTCTGCGGTCCTCTACAATCATTGGTTCCTTGGTGAACTCCTCAAACAGATACTGCCATTCACAGGTCAGCTGGCCAAATGTGCCTTTGGTCACAAAAAATATGCCCCTGGAAAAGAAATTGCAAAGACAGGGTTAAAATGAGCCATGAACATCTTCTTTGTAAGACACCACAGCTAAAGGAAACAGTATACTGGTGGTTAGATAGGTTATCTTAACAGCTAGCTAGATAGATAAGATACTTCATTCATCCCCTTGGGGAAATTCAGTTGTCCAGTAGCTTGCACATATATGCAGTTTAGGTTTAAAAAAAAGTAATGGACAAACCATAACACCTCAGTGTGGTTAAATGTACACTGTTCCCATTGCTGGTGTGGACACTGTAGCTTATTTGTTTTAGCAGCTTTTGATAAAGAGCACAGAAATATTATATCAATAATCTTACTCTTTTTTTGTAGTCAATCAGATGCCAAACAACACTCACCTTTTGGTGATCATGAGGAAGTCGGAATCATTGACCTTGGCATGAGCGAAGTATCTGTACTTGGCAAAACGTCCATTCTCAATTTTCTGAGCGAAGACAGAAAAAAAGGAGATGAATATTTAAACAAACATCAAGGCAAAAAAACAAACAAACCAAAAAAACAACTGTCTGAATTAAAGTAAAATATGAATACCAATATGTCTACGTTCCAACTGCCTACTGTAAATAAACATGAGCTACCATGGGCCTCTGCAAAATACCTGCACAAAACTTTACTCTAATGGAAGTGGAAAGTGTGAGGTGGTGAGGAAAGATGGGATGAAACAAAGAAAATGGCAGGTAGAAGTTTAAAACATTTTATTGAGAACAATAGGAGAGTGAATGACAGAATGATAAAACAAACATTCATTACTGAAGAAAAAAAGACACTTGAAATTTTTTTTTTATAATTATGAGGAATTAATGAATATTTAAACAATGACAAGAAAGGTTTCGTTTGTTGGTTGTGAGAAAATGATGAAAGGAAAGAGAAGGTAGGTACAAAGTAAAAGAGATGAAAGATGATAGACACTGAGGAAAAAATAAAGAAAACACATCAAATGAATAAACAACTAAAAATATAAAATACATGGTAACACATTTCTTAAATTACTCTTTGATTTGTTTAAATCTTCCAAGAGTGAACTTCTAACTGACAGACAAACTGCAGCACAGACTACAGAAAAAGACAGCTGTCACTTCTAGCTTCTACACATTTTCTTCATCACCCTCATCCTCTGAGCCAGTTCTACACCATTCACTGTAGGCCAATCTCCTCTGTGGACACGACAAGAGAGAAGAGTGAAGGTCAGATCAGAGAGAACCAGAGCTTGTTTCTACCCAGACATCCACAGCTATTGTATGGGTCAACTGAAGTGGCACAGGCTCACTGTAACCAGCCAAAGACAATTCTTTCATTTTCTTCAAAGTTACTACAACTCAGTCCTTCAAATCTCCTGATGCACCACTAAAGGTTTAGACTTTCATGACAAGTAAATATAATAAATCTGATCTGAAATTGCTCCATTTAACTGAGTCTTACAAGTTGTTGTAGCCACTCCTGTGCTGGGTAAAAATGTAAAGATACCTGTAAATGAGATAAAGCTCAACACCTTTAATGTAGTAGCTACTGTATGTGAAGAGCACTGGTGGAACTAAAATAGAAGTAATAAAAGTTTAGATATGTCACACTGTCAATTAAAGACATATTAAAACCCACTCAGGCCAAGGTGAGAGCATGTTTGACCTTTTCCCCTCTCTATCAAACAATATTCTGTTGTATATTTGATTTTTTTCTTCATCTTTTTGCCTAAAGAGCAGTTAAACTTGCTTCTGTCCATCTGCTTTGCTGTCCCACAAGTAAATTAAATTCAGCCAAAATGCATCTGAAGCCCATTTAACCAGCTACATTAAAACACAAAACACAAGCATGAAATGTGGCATCCACTGTGATTTTTTGTGGATCTGAGGCTGTTGCCATTAGTCCTAAGTTGGCATGAGGGGAATAATGTGTTAGCAACACATTAAAATACACACATATCTAGCCAAGGTCTAAAACTGTTGATACAGATGAGTGACAAATTAAAGGACAAAATGAATTCAGTCATCAGCTGCACAGCACTCTCCACCACCATTGTCAAAACACCAAATGAGGAAATAACATTTGGTAGAATCTCTTTAGTTAAATTCAGAGATTTGTATCTTTAGTATCTTTACAAAAGAGCATTGAAGCTGCTCTGGAGGCTCACTTTCACTCAGAACTTTACTAAGGCACTTTAAATTGTCACCTATCTGTAGATTTTAGGGGAAATCCTACACAGGATCCTGGCTACTAGCTAAAAAGTACAGCTCTGACCTGAGACTCGTAAGCAGCGACTTCAACCCACTCCATCCAGCAGGACTGTTAGATGATGTCAGCACAAAAACATGACTCACAGCTTAAAGCGTGCAGTTTAAATGAAGCTGAACCGAAACACTAAGCAATACTAAAATCTACAAATATGAGAAACCCATGCTACTGACACACTGGCTCTGAACCAAGTTCAGGTTAATGTGTTCATCAACAACATGTTCAGTCAAGTGGCTGCGATAATTATTTTTGCTAAAACCTCGAGGACAACACTTGCATCCAGATGTAGCACCATTTGTAAAAAAGAAAAAAATGATGTTAACACACCACAAAGCACTAAACAAATGTTATCTGAGTAATAGTACAGAGCAACAACAGTGGGGTGGGACTGCACAGAAGCTCTGCCTCAGTAAAACACAGCATCTGTTTTTCCTGATCCTGGTGATTTCATGAATGACTGTACTTGACTGTAATTTTTGCTTTGGAACTGAAGGTGTTCTGACATTTCTTAGAGGTGACTCAATCAAAGAGAGCTGAGATGAATTGGACTGATCTATAAGCATGATCTATAAACAGGAAAGACCAAAAAATCTCTAAAACATGGAACAGAATTTAAGGACAATTGAAATAAAACAGACTGAAGGGAGGATGATTTAAAAAAAAAAAAAAATGTTTTCCTGTAAATCAATTGCTGTGTGCATGTAATAATAATAATAATAATAATAATAATAATGATAATAATGATATTCGTAAAGTAGCTCTTAAGTAGAGTGTTCCTCATCTCAATGAAATGAGTGCTTTGGAGAGCTGACGTTGCAGAGATTTTTGTCCTACCTGGAGCATCTGACTGCCGAGGCCTTCCCTCTCCTTATATGGTCGTATGACACCGTCCTCGTGGATGAAACGAGGAGGACGCAGCGATTCAATATCTTGTGAAGTCTCTGCCGCCCTAAAAACCAGAGAGATACAAATACACATTCCGAGACACAGCTGTTGAATGCAAAACAGGGCTATATACTGCGTAAATGCAATGCACGCAAACGATCACGTTAACATGTACATGCAAACACAGACATAAAACCGGCAAATGGCAGAAGAATTGACACTGTACATACTTTCATACATATACAACATCTATCTGCATACACACTGGTGTTGTAAACACATTAACACAAGCACACTGTATCACAGACGTGAATACATACTATACACACAGAAATAACCAAACCTCTTGATCCCTTGGAAAGCACTGCTGGCCATGTCAATAATGCCTCCTGTGGGTCTGGCTACTGCGCCGACCAGACCTTTCCCAACACCTTTAAAGAAGCCTGCAGCACCCTCCTTCTGGGCTCCTGCAAAATAACACATCACATTTATGGAAATTGATAAGAATACTCTGAAAATCCAGAGAAGTTGGCCAGCTAATTATTTAATATTTTATAATGTTTTATACCATTTCTATATTTTATTAAATTCATTTGGTCAAAATAAATGCACCATTCAATGTTCAAACATACCTTTAATAGGTTTGGTAACTATCCCTGTGATCCCACTGACAAATCCCTGAAAAGAAAACATGCCAATGTTATCAAATAGCAGTAAATAACTCATTATGGAGGAATTTCCTGTGGCCAGAAGTCAGTTTCAGGCTGATGTAAAGTATTATAAAACAGTGCAAACACTATATAATGTACGCACAGATACCAGTCCTTTTCCACCCCTGGTCAGCCCCTCTCTCAGGCCACTGGGTTGTTTGTTCATAGCTTCTCGTCTCTTCTGCTGGTATTCCTCGTCCATCGTTATGGCAGCGACGCCCTTTGCCATGGCGCCTGTTATCCTAGAGGCCGCACCTGCTATACCCCCTGGATGCCAGATATGAATTGCAACAATTTACTATATTGTATGAAATGTTTATTTGTTCTTGAGGTCTTTCGCACGAAAACTGTTACTATGTTCCTACCTATATATTCTATTGATACTGTATATATGAATAAAAGAGTTTTTCTATATTTCTATAATATCCACAGATTGTACTAAATGGGATCACACCGCATTGTACAGAGATAGGATACTTAGGTTCTTACCTACAGCTCCTCCCACCAGAGCCTTCACCCCAAGAGCCATTCCTTCAACAAACTCCTCCGGCCCCTGGATGGCTCCCTGGAAAACCCCAGACAACAGTTACTCATGACGCTGACAGAAAGACACCGTCAACACTGCTGGTGCTCTAAAAAGACATACTTTAAATATTGACCTAAACCTAATGCTGATATTTTTCTAGACTACAAATCTTCATTATTTTTTTCTACATTATTTTACTGCTCATCAATATTTGCATTACACTCCTACCTGATAAGGCTCATAGAAGAAGGCCTCCACTCCCTCTGACAGTCCTCTGATCAGCCCAAAGGGGTTTCCAAGCACATCCAGGCCCAGCACCAGCACATACATCTGTTTAATAGCCTGAAATACACACACATAGAAACCTATGTAAAGCCTTGAAGGAACAAAAACAAACAAACATTCACATGAAAAATACACAACTAGCTACTTCTGCACTTCCTGGGTTAATATAGCATTGTCACTGTGAATGTGTGTGTTACCTGCTTAGAATAATGTCTGATGACCTCCCACTGTAGCTGCTGAGTTGTGCAAAACTGGAAGGTCAACTCAAAGAAGGCCAGCCTGAAATCAACCACATATAAATAAGATAGCAGGAATTCATCCAACAACAATTCACGCAAAAATAAATCAATGCTACTGTGTGTGATTAATGTGTTGTCCAGGGCCTTCTTGTGCGTTCGTACTTGAAGACGACGTCCTGCACATCAGTGAGAGTTGCACCGATACTCTTCAGCAGCAGGTTGAGGGACTGGACGGGGATGAGTTCTGTATCTCTCTTCTCCTTCAGGCCATCTTCTCCTCCCGTGCTTAGAGAGAAACTCAGGTGCAGCTGCAAATACAAAAACATAATGAATAGATTTTTTATCTTATTTTGTTTGGACAGTAGATTTATCAAAAAATCTAATTTTGTAGTTTTTTTTGTTGTTTATGGCAAAGTTGTGATCAATTATAAAAACATGTTGTTATAATTATGAAACAACAAATTTCACATACCTTGATGGGGGAAATGTGGAAGTACTCATAGAGGCTGGTGGGAGAGGTGTCAGCAGCAGAGACATGGTTTAGTTCTGTCTTTATATACTCTATGTCCTTCTCAAACAGTTCCACCTGGAGGAATAAAACAAGCGGAAATTACCAGGAACAAGAATCTGAACAAAACACAGGGTATGTTAACTGTATGTGCATGAATATGTGTATCTGACCTCCTGTTCTGAGGTGGTGATGCTGGCGTTCTCAGGAGTGAACAGGTCCAGGATGGCGTACAGGAAGCCCAGATCAAGCTTCAGATCCATCTCTTGAATCAACACCTTGAAATACCTGAGGTGGGCAGACATTTACAGGCACTTAGGAGCCATCCGACTAAGATGGGTTATACAGGATTTTCAAATAAAAAAAAAAAAAATGAAGGCAAGTGAGATTCCAGGCTCCAGTCCAACACAAATGAAGTGCATCATGAGAAGGAATGAGAAAAGAATGACAGGAAAAACTATTACTTGATACGAGAGATATCAGAGTGCCCTGCTGCTCTGGTAACAATGCTGATATCAGTCAGGGGTTTGGGTTCTGTGAGAAAAATAAAAACAAAATTACTATACAGACCAAAGCACTGCATGTATACAAGACGTAATGCTAAATTAAACATGACAAGATGGACAAACGGACCTGAGTCCATGGTGATAGACTTTGGCAATTTTACTGGGTAAAAAACGTAGGGGAATATGGCTCCTGGCAGCTGATTCTGGATCTGTAAGAGGGAAGGATGTTTATGGAAAAAGTACTATATGGATAAAGAAGAACAAAGACCTCATGTATACTCAAGAAGGTAAATTGTGGATGACTTATAGTACTAAAGACAGACAACTATATGTTGGATCATTGGAGGAAACAAATAAGTTTAACACTAAAAGGAAGATACTATTCTATTTCAAACTGCACTTCCTTTCACCTGTATGCGGTGGATTTGGACACGGTAGGCTCTCTGTCGTGGTGAGACGCTGTACTCGACCTTTACCCCAGGCAGGAAGTGCCTCCTGAGAGGAGCGTCACACGGCTGCAGCATCCGCATATCCATGCCATTGGGAGTAAAGGACACCTGGGAGACAGTTAAAAACACCACAAACCTTAACCAATAGGCCTGAAACTAATTATCATTTACACTGTCAATTAACCACATGCAGCTGACACTTTTTACTCACTCAGTTATATGAGTGAGTACACATCCTACACAGCTAACATGAAGATGCCAGTTTTCATTTGTATCATTTTCAAATTTGATTAATTACATGTTCCTAGATCAAATTAGGTACATTAAATATACAATATTTAGAGTGTTACCTGGAAGTTGTTTTCCAGGTCGACGATGGCATAGTCTACAGGTGCAGATTCAATGTACTCTTTGAAGCTGTTCTCCAAAAGCTCAGCTTCTTTAGTGCTCAGAGTCTTCCACCGACCCTTTTTCTTAGGCTTTAGTTCCCAAACCACATCAGAGCTACAACAAGAAGGGAGCAACAAGAGGATGTAAAATGTATAAAATCATGCAAGTGTCATGTTTAAAACTGCACTATTATGTTTACAAAACTACATGGTTTATAGGTAAAAAGTTCTGTTGCTACTTTGTTATGCCACATTCGCAACCATTTAGCACAGCAGCCTCTTCTGATACAAGCGGATCTTCAGTCTATCTGACCTTTAGTGAATGTTAATGTTAATGAATGTCAAACTCTAATTTTGTGACACCTGCATATTAGAAAATAAAATTAAAATCTGTATTTTTGCCATGGCACAAGCAGAAATAAAACACCATTATAGGTCATCGATATATCTATGATTTCAATCAAAATTGTTTAGCCAGCAATTACATGTCATCTGGTATATAATGTCTGATGCTGGATATTGTTGGTCAAGACTAGCTCAACTGCAAATCAGAGAACCATATGTTGACTTGAAATATACGAACCACTCACAAGCGGAGAACAACATTATCTATTGCTTAACACACACATACTGATGTATCAGTGAGCCGTGGTCGTAACATGAACATGTGAGCCTAGCCAGGTTTGGGAGCATGTGTGTATGTTGCTGGTCATCTACCTTGTGATCCCAATAAAGGAGACCTCCTGGCTGCTGCTGTTGTTGACCAGAGACACGCCCATGTTCTTTAGCGACAGGATGATTTCCTGTTCAGCCAGCTGTGCCTTCTCACTCTCACACAGCAGCTTGTAGATACGTTGCTCCTCGGTGAACAGCACAACGCGCTGGAGACCTTTGGATCAACAATAAACCCAAACCATCCTGATTTTACACTTTATTTATCCCCAGAGGGAAATTCTTGCCATAAACAGTTCTTGCACTGACAATGAACTTGCAATCGTGAAGATAATTTTAAGTGAATATCAGACTGTTTAAAGCATAATTACAAAGTGCATTTGAGTGGTCAGAGCATTTTATTTCAAGCTCCCTGTACTTTACCTTCATAAAAGGAGATCACGAACAGTTTTCTGTCGTTGTTCATGTCCTCACGCAGGTCCTAAAGATGCACGAAAACACCACAACCACACACATTGTTTAAACAAACATCACAGTATCTCATATAACAATTTCACATTTTAGACATGTGTTCAGGTAAGAAATGAAGACGTCTTCTACGAAAATCTTTGAATTGATAAATATTATTATTCAGGCACAAACATGATTCTGGCTCAGGGACAGTACCTCCTCGCTCTTCAGTTTCCCACTGTATGTACCACACTTCCAGCAAAGCTCTCGGGACCCAGTGGGTTCAGCCCAGGTGTAGTGCACAGCTTTTCCAGCCTCCAGCTCTTCCTGCTGCGTTATCTTCTGAGAGCTGCATGCACATGGAACCCACACAGACACACACACACCGTATTTATCAATAACATTAGTTATAACTACTAAAAGGTAAGAAATAATAATCCACAGATTTGAGATGGTAGTGAGAAAATAATGAAAACAGACAACGGTACACCGTAACAGTAAAACCGACAACAATATGACAGAGCCCCGCCACCAAGAATCTACTGCAATGACAACCATCCATCCAAAGTTCCTGTCTGACAGAGTACAAAAACAATTCCCATGAACAGACAAAAATATGATAGCGACAGTACAATGGCCAAACACCCAGAAGTCCCCAGTACCTCTCCTGGAGAGATAAGGTTTGATTATGCACATCCACACTAATATTTCGGACGAGACGAAGCAGACATAAGAAAATAAAATAAAGAAAGGTAGGGAGTGGGGAAGCCACAATCTATGGATGGAGATGAAAAAGAGAATACTAGTCAATGCAACAGAACTACTTGAAGAAGCAGGAGGTGCGATTCCTTTGGCAGAATCCCATCCAGTCAGCAGCATTCAAAGCTAGTATTTCTACAAGTAAAGATGTTTGCATTTCATAGGAGACCAAAGTAACATAGTAACAAATGAGTAAATGGGTTTAGATGTCTAACCTGCTCATTTTCCTCTACTGCAATGATCCCAATTTTAGATCAGTGTACATTTCCAGCAGATCATTCAAATATAAACATATATATATATATATGTACATAGTAGGCTCTTTGCAAATAAATAATAAGTGGATGTCATTGTCTTATCATGAAAGATACAGTATTATTAAAGTATAAGTAATTCATGATACACATATGTACTAAAATACAATGATTACTAGATAATGTGATCAAATTTTTAGCCTATAGAGTATTTATTTCTCATTGCCAGAGGAGGAGCAGATTACACAGACAGATCAGAATCAGAGCGGAAGCAGTCTTCTTCTACTTATCTTTACCTGCACTCTTGATCTGACCACACTCTGTACTCAAGTGACTGTGACCTTAGGTTTTTAATAATACA
Organism: Seriola dumerili; assembly: GCF_002260705.1. Taxonomy (NCBI): domain Eukaryota; kingdom Metazoa; phylum Chordata; class Actinopteri; order Carangiformes; family Carangidae; genus Seriola; species Seriola dumerili. The sequence goes on along the minus strand of NW_019174545.1, from coordinate 775,076 downwards.
GAAATTCATATTTAAGTGCTGCCTCATGTGTGTGTCTCTGCCCACTTTTCATGCCATCCTTCATTCTTCCACCTGGTGTCATTTGCAACTCCCTCATTTTGCATAAGCAAGCTGTTACACAGTAGCAGCTGTATGAGGCTTGTGTGTTGCTCATACATCATTCTAAATAACTGTTTATTTAACTTTACTCTTGTGGACTCTATGTGTATGTTTGGCCTCTCATCTTTTTCTGATATATAATTACTATCATTGAATTTGTTGAATTTGTTCAACACCATTTTCAGTTTCATAATTGCTTCCGGTAAAAACGACCGACTCCTGTCCTCAACCCTTGTTTGGAAGTCTAAATTGTTATTTTCCTGTGTAGAAAGAAAATCTGGCAACTCAACTTCTCTGTTTTTTTTCTTAAATCATTTGGCACCCACAGAAAGTGTAACAGCAATAAACAACTTAATGCGACACTTAAAAAAAAAAAACTCCTCTCCCATTCTTTATTCCCTATCTCTCTCTCTCTTGAGCTCAGAGTGTGTCAGAAGAGTTTGTCCTTTTCATATTTTTCTACCTGTCCTCCTCCACTGAGAAGGAGAGGTCGAGCAGCTCGTCAGCCACCCACGTGGTTTCTGTCCGGGCGCTGCATGACCCACATAACACACAAACATAAATCTCTGTCAGCAAAACAAATAATGTTAGTTGTCATTAACTAAATAGTTAAAGGTTGCTGCAACAAAAGAGAAGAGTAGTGTCATTCAACAAATATGCAAAATACAGAGAAATGTGAATGTTGCGTTACTTTGTTGGTAAAATTTAAACCTGCTGTGAGTAAAATGAAAAATAAAAACATGATTCAGAATCAGAAATTGCCAATGGAAGAATTGGCAGAAAACCTTAAATAAAAAAATCATATACAAACACTGAATGAATGAATATGCGTGGCACCACTGGCAAAACATCCTATTTTGATTTTTGAGAGATTTTCTGTTTACATGATTGTGCACTTTTTTTTGATCTTCATGTGACTGAGGCACATTCACAAAATAATTTAAATGAAACCTTGAGCACTTTGAAAGAACATTTACAGACAACACTGACACCAAATAAGCACTGCAATATTATGAGATAAAGCAGCAAGAAATGTAGTTCAAAGAATGTTTTTTTCAACTAACACTTTAACTAACGATAACACTTTTTGATGTCTTAAATTGAACTTCCCTAAAAATAAGTACATGGTACCAATTCACCCCAGTAAATACTATATTTTACTTCTTTTCTCACCCACTCCCCATTTCCGTGCTCACTTTTGCTTTTCAATTATTCATATACTGAGCTCGACAACTAATTTAAGTTTTTCATTTTTGTGTTACATGATGAACCATGGTGACATGCTTCATCCCCATCATGATTCATTTCTGCAAACGACATACTACCAATTTAGTATTTAGAGCTGACACAAAACAGCATGGCTTAAAATTGTCTATTTGTTTCCTTCTAACTGCCCCCTTGTGTTCTCCCACCTCTGATGAATCTGAAGAGTCTGGTCTTTAGTATGGTTGATGATGAGGAAGGGGGCGGCGCCATCGTGGTACTCTGAGAATCGGATAGTGGCTGAGTGGTCGGATAGGTTCACGTCGACAGTGATCCCACCCACCTGCAGAACAGAAATCAATATACTGGAATATATATGGCTTTTTTATGTTACAGTGGTCAATGTGAATAGATGCATCCTGCAAAAAATTACTATGCACACACGATGTTATCCCTGTGTGTGCGTCTACTTACAGAGTTGTCCAAATGCAGCAACAGGCAGTTCTCTGGTCGTGTGAAGTCAATAGTCCGAGGAGGCGATAAACAACCTTCTACTTTGATCTTTAGCCGCTTGGTGTCATTCTCAGGCCAGAAAGGAATAGCTGACTAAATGTAGAATAAAACAAAACCTTAAATTAAACAAAAACCATAAAATGTTACACAGTAATTCAATCAGCACTTTACAAACACCAAACTATACGTGAACAATGCGAAGAAATGTGTCAAGGCGTTCCTGAGAGATTGCGTTCACAAGAAAGGGATGGAGGGACGGACGAACAGTTAACTCAACCCTGGCACTGGTGCAGAGGCATAAAAATCAGACTGTACTTGGACTTATCACGTCACATTATTTCACTAAGTCTAAATCTGTGCATGCTCAATCTCTTCAAAATCCTGTACATCCTTGTCTATCTATTATACATCTATAATCAGTAACATATGATCCAGACATTTAATTTAAAAGTCAAAATTAAATGTTTAACATTTTAAGAATTAATAATACAATTGTCCTTCAAGTTAAAGAGTCAAATCTATGTGGTATGGCTAAGGTAGATCCACTGCAGAGTAATCATTTGCTGATTATAATTACTATAATTATATAAAAGTATAATTCACAGGGATGGCAAAACTGCAGTATTACAAAAAATGCATGTGCAAGTTAACACAGATGCAAACAATATTTGGTTTGGCTGACCTGTTCTGGTTGTGCCTCGGTCCAGTTGTCCTGCCCTTCCTCACATATGAAGACACTGTGCTTGGTTCTGTTGACCAGCATGTAAAAGGGCACAAAGGTCACGATGCGGGTCAGACTGAAACTGCTCGTATCAATCTTCACACCAACCTGAGGTCAGACAGACATCACACAAAAAACATAAAAAAGATGACAATCATGTACTTCCTCAATAACACAACCTGCCTTAGTTACACACAAAAGTCACTTACAATAGCTCTTTAGATAAAAATTATGGGACAGTAAGTCTGAAAGAATTTATGCTTGAATGTTTGTGGCAAAATCTTACCAGGTAATCTTTGTATCTGCCTTTACATTTCACATCTCCATGGCTACCAACTGTATCCAGGGAGAAATCATCAGAGAGTTCACTGTCTGATATCATAAGGCGGACCTGAGGGATAAAAGTAATGAAATCACAGATATAAACAGTAAGAATATACACAAGTAAATCACTGTGTACTGTATGCAAAACTCAGTATTCAAGTGTACAACCAAAGAAACATTGACTTAAAGTTGGTTTTGATGCTGTATTTCATTTTGGTACGGCTAATGTCGTCCCAGACTTAAGTATCCCTTAATTCAATAATTAATTGAATAATAATAACGACAGTGTTTTGTCTTTAGATGAATTGATTTAAAAATCTGTCAAATTCAGTAATCCAGCAGTCCACCAGTGTCTCTTTTAAAAAACTCAAGACTTGAAGTAATACTTCCTCTTACCTTATTGTTTCTCAGGAAGTACCGCGGTTTGAAGGAGAAGAGCAGGGGCATGTCATAGTCCAGGGGGTGTTTGCGGTGGATATCATCAGCCTTGTACTGCAGCAACCTGCCAGTCTTATTCACCATCCAATACGGAGAGTGGATAGCAATCACTGTTTGCCCCGGGTCATATTTAACATGGACTGCGATGTCTAACTCAGCCCTCTTCCTCTCTGTCCCTTCACCATCGTCCTCATCATCATCCCGTAAAGACTGGAACACGATGAAGGTGATCTCTTCCTGGTCACTATGGAGACTGTATGACAGGACAGTTTATTTTGATGAGAAATGTTATTGCAGAGGGTAAAGAATGGTGGTTTTATGTAATATCTTATTATACAAATTATAATTTATATAAACAGAATTCCCTATACACAAAAATATTAGTTATGGCCAATACACTCACAATATGTAGACAACAAGGACACTAACGATGGGAAAGTAAATGAGACTGAAGTCAGACCTGTACTCAGAAGACCAGTCCTGAGCCAAGTAGTCCAGCAGCCGGAGACTGAGTCTTGACTGGTTGATGACTGCGGTGTGAAGCTGGGCAGAGTGACCTGGGTTCAGAGTGGCCTCAGGGGCAGAGACTCCACTGTCCTGTTGAGTAGCAGGCAGGGAGGGTCACTGAGTACAACAGAATCTGATACCAGATCTAAGCAACATTACCGTCTTGCCAAAAAAGCACAACTTGACTAGAGAAAAGTGAAAAAAAATAATGTTAAAAATACAAATCTCCATTACTTTGTGACATTGGAATGTATGGTGATTCATAGCTTCTGTAATAATATTCATGATGTAGACTAATCTACATCAACTGTGAGCCACAAGGACCAAGAGGTGAATTTGTGTGCCTTAACCTCAGATTGCATAAACATAACTGCTGATCATTTTCCAAAGTGAATATTATTTTTAAACTGAATTTCTATTTGCCAGGCAGCCACTGCTTTCAGTTGATACAAGGTTTGCAGGAAAGACCAGGCATTGTTTTAAAGAAACTGCTTGTTGGTGCAGTCGCTGCTGGTCAAACACCCATATCTTTTGAAAAACACTGCATTCCCCGGCTGTATTGTTGAAAATATAACCCAGAAGATCAACAGTAAGCAAATATGGATGCTGTGAAATTAATTGCAAGTGTCTTGTATAAAAAATGTTGCTGTTCGTTCACCCTCTCTCAGCAATCAACTATTGCCTGAACACTTTGGAAAATAGCAGTAAAGTATGCACAATTTTTATTTTGCATTGGGCTGAACTATGTAACCCCAACTGGATAGTCCTAAATCTAAAATGGCCCACCTGAGTTTTCTTAGTGATTATCAGTCAGACTCTACCTTTAGGTTGTAGGCGATGGGGTAAGGCAGTAGGTTGCGTAGCAGGATGGAAGGCCACAGGTGAAGTACAAAGGGCACATCGAAGTTCTCCCCAATACCTCCGGTGTGTTTGAATGTCACAGCATCCCTTAATGGCACAATGTTGATCATCATCACACCACCCTGGTCTCCACGGCGACGGCACGTCTGCTGGAGGTGTGTCTCAGGCTGCTTGTTGCTGACGTCTTCGTAACTGAAGCCCTCTGAGCACTCAAACTCAGCAGCCTGAGCGTCAGCGTCATCCTCTGTTATTGGCTGAAGGCTCAGCTCAGACCTGAGGGGGGCAGCAGAGACCAGATATGGGTGAAGGAATGTGTACCCTGTGTGCATGTGTGTGTGTGTGTGTGTGTGTGTGTGTGTGGAGGCGTTTGCCTTTACCTATATGAATCCAGAGGCACACAGAACTCCTCAGTAGGGAGCGCTGTACCCAGACATGTTGATCCTTCAAAAACTTTGAATGGTATTGTGAAATGATTGATGATCTGCATGAAAGGAGAGGAAAACAGTTAATAACAGTTGTATTTCAGATTGATCTGTAAACTAGGTTCTTAAAATTATTCATTTTGAAAAGAAATGATGTCTTGATGTATGGGAACCACCCAGCTACTTGACATTTATACATTTAGCTTAAAAGATGAAGTCCAGAAAACATCCAGTAGGGGTTGTTGACAGGAAAGTCTGATTTATATGTTTGCAACACACCAGAAAAAATAGTTACAGATAAGATAAACACAAGTATCAAATTAATAAAGATAATAATCAGTGAAGTACCTGGAAAGGTGAGCGGATCTTGATGTACTTGCTGCCCTCCACAGAGTAAATCTGACAAACCAGGAAACGAGTGACTCCTGAGTCTTTGTGCATTACGCTGTACATTCCTCTGCCCACCTTGATCAGAGGGATCACACTGGCTGAGGTGTGGCCCACCGGAGCTGGAGAGGGAAGAGAAAATGAGAGCATTCATATGTTTGACCTTAATTATTTTATTTTTCCATTTTTCTTACATTACATATTAGAAAACCGACAAGAAACAGAGAGGAGAGAGGGGGGATAGATGACGACATTTGTCAGAGAACATAATCACTAGTTTTTTCTTTAGCATGTGCATATAAAGTATATTACAGGTTAACTTACTAGGCTGTATGTAGTAGTCCTTTCCGCTCAAGGAGATCATGGCTGAGAACTGGTCGGATTCTGTTGTGGTTGTATAGTCCATCCCGAGGGTTTCCCCATCCTGCAGCTCCACAGTGCAGTTAGTGCTTTGCCGGCTGATAGGAGAAAACATCTCACTGTGGCGGACAGACACTGGCAGGCCCAGGCGGTTTTTCACCACGAACGGAGCTTCGTCCTTTTGGAAGCACTCAGCTGTCTGTTTGGCAGCCTCTGCAAATGCCTGGGGGAAAGGCAAGAACATGAACATTACGAATGGCCGTTCGACCTTAGACTTCGTGCTGAAATGAGCCCTTGTCTTACCGTGCCCAGGTTACCCAGCATGGCCAGTCCACATTTGGAGAGCATGATGTTGAGCTGGTCTTTACTGCTGATGACGATGACCGTTTTATAGTCTGGAACATTGTAATCCACTTCATCTGACAAAAATGTGTACTTCACTGGCTTCTTCTTCATCTGGTTAAAGGATAGTAAAAAGTCAGAAGTGTAGGTGTGTAGGTGTGTGTGTACATTAGGGTAAGGGTTAAAATTAGGTTTAGGTTAGGTAAGAATTGGGGTTAGGCATTCAGTTGTGATGGTTAAGGTTAGGGTAAGGGACTAGGGAATCCATTATGTTAATGAGTGTCATCACAAAGATAGAAGTGCAAATATATATATATATATATATATATATATACATATATATGTGTGTGTATGTGCGTATGTGTGTGTGTTTGTGTGTTCATGTCTATCAGTACCTTCAGTTCAAGTCTCCATGGTCTGAAACCGTCTTTTGTATCATCTTCTAATGGCTCCAGCAGCGGTTCCCATACTCCCATCACCTCATTGTAATAGTGAACCTAAAAGCAAAACACAATAAAGGTTCAACAAGCTACAGCAGCAAAGGATAACAGGCGGAAATATGAGTGAAAGTAAAGAATATGTGTCAACTTTATCTTTGAATGGACCAAACACTATCAGAGCCGGAGGCCAATATCATGTAAATCATACACTGTATATACATTTGTGGTTGTGTGTATTACCTCCAGGTCGAGCTCGCTGTGTAAGTTAATGAGTGTCGACCAGTTTGTGACGTCTCCATGGAAGGAGGACTTGGCCAGAAGCATGGGGATAGTGCGATGTCCCACACCAGCCTCCAGAGTCAGACAGATTGATTTGATGGTAACCTGCAGTGATGGACAGCCAATGAAATGACACACCCTGTTCTTATACATGAATCTGGAATACCTTTATTCTGTATATTCTGTATAAAATAAAAAATAAAGGACTGAAAAAGAGATCAAAGGTTTGCGAAAAGGCACCAAATTTAACACATAAAAACTGAAAAGAATAATAACTGACTACATTATAGCATACATCAGTTGAGTCAAATACCTGTAATGACTCTCCTTGTGGTATCAGTGGGACCAGTGACCTTGTGTCTTCGTCCCCCTCCTCCTCTAGGAACCAGAGTTTGAGCTCCTTCCAGCCCCGTTTCTCCCAGAGATCAATGGGAACAGGACTATCCAGCTCCTCAGGGGTCTCCGCTGTGGGAGTCAGTGCCGACTGGATGGTGATCACTGTGTTGATGATGATTGGAGATACCTGGAAAGACAGTAAGATAGCACACATTAAGGCATTTATTAACATCCACGTCTAGATGGAACAATTTAATCCCTCATTTCATCGATTTAATTCCTGTCCTCAGCATGTTTAATAAGAACAAAACACCCACCTTCAGTGTGAGAGCATTGATGGAGACCTCCATAGCCTGAGGTGTGGTTGGGGATTGAGTACTCTGAAAGAACACCTGACATGGCTGCAGCACTGTGGTCACATTGTTCCTCCTCTTCTCTCTCAAGAAGGGACACGCCACTACCTACAATAACAACCATAATCCAAAAAAGATTTTTTTTATATTGGTTATCGTTGCATCTTTTTAAGAGTCCTGTTAAATCAAGTCAAGTTTATTCGTAGAGCACAGTCTCATACAAAAGCAGTACTAATAATCTGCTTTTTCATTGTTACATTATCATGATACGAACCTTGAGGTCCTTGATAACAGCAGTCATCTGTGATCTCTCTGCCCCACTTTTCATTATAAGTTCACACTGTGTGGTCATCACCAGGGCGGGGGCGTCGGCACGCGTCAGGTCGGCCACAAACACAATCTCTGGGTTACGCACCACAACATTAATCTCTGTCTTTGTCACCACGGCTGGAGGGGCAGCTGACAGCAGCAGAGAGAATCAGAGGAGAACATCAGTCCAGATCATATGACATCAGGGTGCAAATTATGGCATCTTAATTCAATTCTTCTTTAACTCTACTCACATTTATAACTTACACTTATAATTCACAGTACATAACAGTATTATGCTACCATAGACACAAAAAAGATCCAAAGAAAAACAAAGACATAATTTTGGTGCTGTGTCTGATTAAGAAAACTTGCAGATTAAATATTTTTAATCACTTTGGAATATACTGTCATCTAACTAAATTAAAACTAATAACAGTTAACTCACTGGACTCTTTGGATGTGACAGAGGAGTTCATGTTCTTTTTTTCTCCTGCTCCAGTACTGCTCTTATGTTGTGGCACTTGAGCAAAACCCTGCTGGGTGGCCTTGAGAAAGATGTCTGCCACAGTGAGCAGGAACTCCATGCTGGCACACAAGTACACATCCTGCACCACTGTGTCCAACGTGGTGCCTTCACGGGTCTGACGGTAGTTCACCTCCACCATCATGTTCTGTTCTGCACCTGGACGCATCGCCATCATCCTGGGAGAGAACATAAAAGTGCTCTTCATGAAGAATAAGAGGATAACCCAATGTAAACACCTCTTCTTAAATAGCCCTGATCAGTGGAGCAACATACAATAATAGCATCCCCAGCTAAAGACACCTAACTGCTGTTTGTTACCATTAATTAATTAAAGTGTCAGAGTACGTTGACATTCAAGCTGGTATACTGTTTGCTGTTGGTTTGTAAAGGGTTTGAACTCAGTATTCTATTTTCAGTAGACAGCTGAGTAATGGAGCAAAGGAGGGAGGAGGCTAACAAAGGTCCCACTGCCAGACTTGGACCAAGGGTGGTGTTGTAGAGCCAGGTGTGTATTTTCTACCTTGGCGTGACCATCTTGATTCTGGGTCTCTTGTCATCAAGAAGGCAGGCAGAAAGTCGGACTGAGGCCTTCATGGAGCTGTCGGAGAACATGTGGACGGAGGTGGAGATGGTGCCCAGGGTAAACTCTGCCAGCTTCAGCTGCTCATCATGCGAGTCCAACAGCTGTATCTGTAGAACGACATACAACCTGTGTTAGATACACAAGTCATGCAAAATAAAGATGATCAAGCCTCATTCTATATAATATAGTCATCACTTATGCTTGACTTCCTGTGTGTGTCTTTGTGTATGTGTTTTTGTATTACCTCATTCCCATTAGGGCTGTACACGACCAGTGTCATGGAGTCAAACTTGAAGTCCAACTTGAGTGTGCTCTTCAGCTTGCTGTTTTTCTGGGTCTCCACAACAGCAGCTATCACCACTGTGTTACCTACAAGGAAGTCATCACAGCACAGAGCACAGGTGTAAAACATCTATTGTGTTTTGGTTACAAAGGTCAAACCTATTTCCAGTCAAGGAGAACACATTTTCAGATTTCATAAGCTTTCATAAGCTTTCTAGGGTTTTCATGACGTCTAATATTAGAACCACTATACACACATGAACACAAACAAGGACAAGCACAAGTCCTTACTACTGGGTGGTCCAGTGGTTCCAGAGCCCTGGGACTCTTTGTTGGATACTGAGTCAGAGGAGGGCTCAGTGGTGGGTAGAGAAGCTGGAGGTGGAACAGCATCAGACCTCTCTGACAGGTTCTCACTCAGAGTCCTCAGGACCACTATCATGTCATCCTGGCTGAGGATCAGCTATCGGGAGTAGACACCGGATATGATACATTTATACTTGTGAAAACTATACTTGTTTTTAATTTAGATTCTCACTGTAAAGCAGATATACACAATTATAACATAGCTTAATTTGAAAGTCTGTTAATTATTAATTCAATATGAGTCCTCTATAAAACGTCCAATGAAATAAAAAAAAGAGTTGGAATGATATAAAATGCACAAATGAAAATATAGCTTATAAAGACCACCACATTGTGGTAAATCACACACTTACAGTCATGGGCTTTAGATGAGCAGTGATCTCTATGTCAGGTATGCTGTGGTACCAGTTGGAAGAAAGATTTCTCTGGATTTCCAAGTCCAGGCTGACTGGCTTTAGCAGTTGGGTCTCTCCCTGAAACCTTTCATTTATGTACGTGGTCCTGGAACCAGAAACAACACAACAGTCATAACAGAAGTTATCAAGAGAATATCAGATTATTGTAAATCCTAATCAATCCCACAAGCAAGTAAACATTTAATTAAGTTAATTTTGTAACCATGAATGTTAAAAACGAGTTGACTCTGACCGGAACATCTTGAGGTCAGTCAGTCTCACAGTCATTATATCCACAACAGGCGGGATCTTAGCATCACTTGTGCATGGCTGCTTGGAAAAACGGTTCTTGACAGACAGCAGACCAAGGTCAGCTACAATGACATTGGAGGAAGAGGAGGACTGGGGGAGGAAGATGACAGGTGCATTGAAGTGGACGTTCAGAGCAATTCGAGTACTTCGCTCTGCCAGCTCCTTCACACCTGACGCTGCTTTTTCTGCAGCCTGGACTGTCGCCTCAGCCAAGGCCTCTTTGGCCTCCTGGAAGTTATTGATGAACGCCTGAGAGAGAGAAAGAATGGAAAACAACTGAGCGTAAGGGAGAAATATAATAATAGGAGATGGGGCTGGAATACAGAAAAAAATAGGAACAAGGAAAAATGTATATGTAGATATCATTGGAAAAAGTAAGATTATATGTAAGTTAGTATGTATTTCATATTTAATTTTACTTTTTACATTTTCTGAGCTTGGGTTTTACCTTATAAAAGACATTGAAATACCACAATGATCCCTTAAAAGTGAACTAAATCATTTAAAAAACAGTTTGAATTATGTCAGGATATAGGATTCTTACCAATATAGAAGAGACAAACTTGTTGAGGAAGATGACCTGGATGCATCCCACTGTCAGTGAGACAGAGGTGTCGACTTTAGACATGTCCAAATATGCGTCTCCTTCTGTTGCATCTGTATAGTTCACCATGCGGAAGTCAAACACCTCCTTATCTGCTATAGACACCGCCTAAGAAATGAGACACAGTGTAGCAGAATAAAATTAACAGATCTATATTTTTGATCATGGTCACTTGTTTGGTCAGTTTAGTTACAGCAGGAAAGGGGACAGAGGAGCCAGCATCACCAGTCAGCTACTTTTCTTGGCTAGAGTGACCTATGTTGAGTGGTCAACATTTATATCTTTCCAAAACAACTGGTCACTTGGTGATTGTACCTTCTTGTAAAAGGCATCTTTGTCACAGTCTAGGATCACAATGTTCTTCAGGTTGGCCAGAACCTCCATCTCCTTCTTCCGCATCAGAACCTGAGAAACCAAACCTGGATGGTTGAGAAAGTGAGACACTGAGTAAGCAGTGTGCATTTCCCACTTAGCGGCATACTTGCATCATAAGACAACTTTAAATAAAGAACTTTAGGCAAGCTTGTTATGAGAGGCACCAGTTGGACACAGTGTGCAAGACCATTTATGATTGATGAAACAGTGAAAACCCAATCAATATCCACAAAAATGCAATGGAGACAGACTGAATTTAACATCTTCTGGGTCATGGAGAGGGACATGTCACTACACTTCCATACCCTCAATACTAATCTCAGAGATCCTGGCTTTCTGTCCTCGAATGAAAACCTTCAGACATCGCAGATCAGCTCTGATATGCAGAGTCACCACATCAGCAAACTTTGTACTCCTTGAACCTGTGACAAAAGAGGTGACGAGAAAGAGAAGGTGAGTAATTACAGCCAGAGGAATGAGGGCTTTGGAATGTGAAATTTAATGAAAGGGTTTATTAGGATCAGTTACTTCTTTTCTTGGTTACAGTAGCTTCCTCTTTCTTCTCCCCCTCCCTCTCTGCCTCTGCTTCGTCCTCCTCAGGGATAGTAGGGAGTTCCTCCTGCCCTCCCTCCTTCTTAGTGGATTCAGGAAGGAGTTTGTTGAGGAAGTTCATGGTATTGAGGAGAGCCTCTGTATGCAGATGAACATCCAGGGATGAAAAGGTCACCTGATGGGAAATACAATGTTAAAACGTTAAAATAAAAAAAATCTTAAAAGAATAATACTACAATTACCACCTCCTCCAAGCAGCCCAGTTACAGGAAATATGGTCACAATCTCCCTTCCTGAGTTACAGCACTGAATAATGACCAGCGGTGTTTTTGCAGAACATTACAATGTTGAAGTTGACCTTTGATCATTTGGATATAAAATGTCATCACGACATCATTTTATCCTATTAGACATTACAAGTGTTAAATTGTGTCATAATTAGCGATGAATTCACGACTTGTGGCCAAAAACGACTTTCGGGAAGTCAGAGTGACCTTGAACTTTGACTTTTGCACACAAAAATCTAATAATTTCATCCTTAAATTCAAGTGAATGCTTGTGCCAAATCTGAGAAAATTCCCCCCAAGGCGGTCTTGAGATATTACATTCAACAGGCCAAAAAGTGTTTTATGAGGTCACAGTGACCTTTATCTTTGACCCACCACCAAAATCTAATAGCATTGAATAGTTAATAGTGAAACCTGCATAAACATGCTACACATTTTCATACCTATTCAAACAGTAGTAAAGAATAACATAGAATCTAGATGTTTGTCACTAGTTAATCAACACTTCCCTCACCTTGATGAGCTGCTCTGTATTGTTGTGTTGAGACTTGAACTCTGGGCCATTCTTATCAGCCTAAAAAAGATAACGCAATCTTCAATTAGAAAGCCATTTACAATCATTTGGAAAATAATCATCCAGCGTACTGACAGTTTGTGTCAATTACTGTAAATAAATCGATCTGAAACAGGTCTATTTGAATGTATGGTATTACACGTACTTTGATGTACTCCAGGGTGAGCAAGTCGACCTCTGTGTTGTCCAGAGTGGTTATCAGCTGAACCTGCTTGTCTTCAGAATCTACACAAGTAGGCAACAGATGAAAACATAATAAATAAAAACTGCAGCCAAGACTCATCTGACATTAAACCACAATTGTTTATTAGAATGCTGGTAATCACATAATTTATCCAAAATTTGAATTATGAAGAAAGTCTCTTGAAGTGAGGTGACAGTGACACACAGCTCTGCTAACATCTACTCACCCATGTATTCAGGACACTTGAGGCAGATCTCTCGAAGGTATGTATTTGATGTCATGTCAAAGGTCCGTACTTTCAACTCAGTGCCCAGACCCTCTATGTCCAAGTGGAGCACTGTGACCTCCTGATCCCCAGATAGGCGACACAACTGAACGGAAAACTAGATGACCAAAGAAGACAGAGAGAGCACACAGATGAGAGGGACAAGAGAAACATATTATAATAATGGAAATGACAAAATTAAAAAGGGGTCACAGAGATAGGGAGAGGGGGAAGAGGAATAAAAATAAGGAAGGAATACATAAGAAGGGTGGAGTATGAGGTAAAGAGGAAACATTGGGTCAAACATAAACAAGTGGACAGATAAATACACAGGTTTACTAAAACAAAATTGGAGGTGCCACTAGATTTTCAAGCAACAAAGGAATTCAATCCACAAAAATGCAGCATATCAAATGTTGGATATCAAAAATGGCCATGACGATATGGATAAAATATAAAAATGTGAAATATGAAATAAGACTATGTTTGTCACAGATCTCTCTGTACCTCACTGATTTCAAACTTCATGATGAAGTCAGTCATGTTCTTCTGAGATTCTTCCTTGATCAGACTTTTTCTTTTGTGCAAGTCTGCGTAGCGCAGCGGCATGGGATTGTCTGGGAAGAATGGTCGATCACCGATGGGAGAGCTGGGAGCATCGTAGAACAAATCTTCCTCTGACCCTGAGGGGTGACAAAGACAAAAACACATGCAATCATCCATCCGTCTATTACGAGGTGCAATGATTGAATATGTGTGGCAGCATGACAAATGCAGAACAAGTGGAACGTGGCTAGAGACAGTATTTGTGTACAGCATGAACATGTGTTGTCTCACCCAAAGAGGTGATGCTGATGGTCTCACATGACTCGAAAATGAGTGAGGAGCGCTGATCAGCTAAGTTCAGAGGTCTTCTGGGAGTGAGCTGGGGTGTGAACGACTGCTTTGTCTGTGGAGGAAATAACACCAACACATGAGCCACAGCAATAGCTTATTAACTCAGTGAATGTATTAAAATCTGATAGTGTTCTTATTAAAGTAGAGTGCCTTCATCAGTGGATATTCATCTTATTTTATTTCTCTATTCTCTCATTTCAACTAAGAACAACAGCAATTTATTTGCTTTCCAGATTTTGCCCAAAACAATTTTTTTGTTATTCCCTTTCACTAATTTTTTCTGATCCACACAAAATGTGGACAGGGTCATCCAGGGAAAGTCGTGCTGTTCTTGCCTTTGAAGTGGAGGATGGGCCGCGTGCAGCAGGTCTGCTCTCAGGCAGTGGGATACTTTCTACCAGCTCCAGAACACTTCGAAGTTTATCATCAGAAATACGAAGAGACAGCAGAGGAAGCTCTCCAGACATCTTGTACCTGGAACACATACGCAAACTTGGAAACACAAAGTTGCACACACAAACCTATGACCTTTAATTTGTGTCTCCCTAACAATCCTTAATCTTGGTCCTTACAACTTAAGGATCAAATAAACTGGAGAAACTGGGAGGTCACTGTGCTTTACTAGTTGTTTACTCAACTGTGTGGTTTGTCTGTCTGATTCTGTTTATCAATGGAAAAAGCTAAAAGACTAAAACCATAATAAATTAATACCCAAAATGATGATGGATGATGAAAAAAACAACACACTTACTTTGCCATGCGGGAGTCTTTGACAACCATCGCCCGGCAGAAATCCATTTTTAGATCCACTGGCTCCAGGATGTGGAGCGGTGACCGTTTCTGCTTACGGGCCATTTTCCAGTCACCGTCTATCAAATGCAAGTAATGTTTTACATTTCTGTTTATTTCACACACTCATTCACACACACACACTCACAATATGCAATATACATGTATGATGAAAGCCTTCCATTAATACCAAGCATTTTCAAGGCTTTGAGACAATATCATTTCAACCTTTAACCGTGGACGCAGTATGCTCTTGTGTGTTTACCTGGTTTGCTATAAAGGAACTGCAGGCTGCTAAGCTGTATGTCAAAGCTGTCATATGCCATCGACATGATGTCTTCAATGTTGCTGGCGCACACTGACAGCTGAGGCAGATGCTTCCTGCTTTGACTGGACATCTGAAAAGACAACATGTTCTTACGTTACAAATTAATAGTTTCAATCTTTGTTACTAACTCTAAAACATTCAAATGAAGCCATTGGAAAGAAACAAAAAATAATTTTTTTCTAGACAGTGTATCCGTTGGAGTTTGGCACAACTTTGTGTGGACAGGATTTTCAACACAATGTCAAGCTTTGCACTTTCTAACCTGAAAATGTCCAAGATCCAACAGTAGGATGTTCTGGGTGCCATTGTAAAAACCAGTCTGTGGAATGATGACGTAGGACGCCATCAAGTTCACATTCAGGTCGAGAATTTTCTGTGTTTCGATCACATACATTAGCCCTAAAAAACAAAATTTCATGAACTTATCAACTGTAGCCACAAGATACAAACAAACAATAGATCAGCTTTGTCATCAACTTCAGTACTTTCATGACATAACAAGAATCATTTTTATTTGGTTAATGATGACGATAAAACAAATCTTAATAGAAGTTCAACATTGAGCAGCACAATAGTCACAACAGAAATATTATCAAGAATATACTAAATATTTGATTTGCTTTGTACATTTTGTAAATTTCCTACTTCATTAATCATGAAAAAGAAATGCTTTTTTATTGTAACTTCCCTCAAAGCCAAAACATTCTGACCACCTTTAGTTAATATGCTGTTGGTCCTTTATGTGTCACCAAAACAGCAGCGACCTGCCAAGGCAATGACAAGACCTCTGAAGGTGCCCTGTGGTGTCTGGCACCAAGACGTTAGCAGCAGATCTGTTGATAACTTAAGTAAAAGCCATTGATGAAAACGCTTTAAAATGTTCATCCCTAAATTGTGGTATGATATACTACCAATACCATAGAGCCTTGCTGAACTAACCGAAATGAGCTGAAGTGAATCGTGCAATTAGGAAAAAAAAAAGAAAGCTTCAGCAAACAATCTCAGGAAACGATCAGTCTCAAGAAAATAAACAGGAACACCACAATCCAACTAACTCTGTGGCTGAGACATGCAGGCTGTGTGTGAGCACGTGGAAAAATGAAAATAACCCAGTGAAACACTGAGGAATGCAAATTTGCCCATCAGAGAGTTGAGACCAGGCTTGAAAACAACCCCTGGTAAGACAGTAAATATTTGTACACGTTTGTACATGTTTGTACGTGTATGTGCAACTGACCAGTGGCTGTTCGGTCTCTAAACTGCTCCAGTTTCATCAGGGTCGCGTTGGTGAGCTCATCCAGCTGCAGGTCGTCAGGAGGCATGAAGAATGCTGACATGCTGTTCACGGTTATCTGCACAGACACACAAGCAAAGAATACATTTGATATGTAACCCTTTCATGTTTTTTTTCCCCCATTTTTCATTATACATGCACCCTGACAGACACCACTAACTGCATCATAGATGATTTCCAGGGGTTGTGATTCCACATGAAGTCGCTGATTTGCTTTCTCATCCAGTGGGTTGGTCTCAAACAGGATGCAAAGCAGCGGGGTTCCTGCTCCAGTGGCTGCCTTCCTTGATGAAAGGAGGATTGGTGCAGGCCGGTTACTGGCCAGGCCTGTGACCTCGAACAAACTAAGCTGGGCGGTGAGTCTGATTAAAAGAGGAAAGGAAACAAATTGTCAGTTCTCCCATGCCATGTTTCTAAGGAGAAGATATACTGTAAGTAAACAGTGGCACTAATTTGTCAAGTATCCACCCAGGTGAACAAATAAAAGACTAGCTACAAGGCTGCTACTTTGTAGTAGACTCTGCAGTGTGATATGTGGAAACAAAATTCCCCAACAGGAATTTGCTTTTAATGGGGAGTCTTGTTTTTTAATCGACCAAAACCAAATCACAAACTGCTACTACCGGTTCTAGTTATATTTTGCTGCTATTTTGCAGTGCTGTCTTAAAATATTTTATTCACAGGTTTTCCAATAAATTTATAGTCAACACAAAAAGAAATGCTTGTTTCAAATTTGAAGTTTCAAATCAAATGAAAATCCTGCATTTGCACTAGACTTCAAGCTCTTTAAACAGTATTAATACTATGAAAGTTATGACGAACTTGATGGCCTGTGCTCCAGGTCTCTGTGTGAGCGTGGACTTGAGCTCTCCCACTGTCAGCTTAATGATCTCATTTTTGTCCTTGTTGTCTTTGATGGACACAGACAGCCTCTCCATGTGGAAGTTGACCTTCATGTCCTCAAACTATGAAGAAATGACAACACAGTACATAATCAAAGTGTGTGAGACAGTATTTGCTAGGTGGGTGTCAAGAGAGGGAGGTGACTCACATTCTTTGGCAGGTTGGGATTAACAGCAGTCTCACTGTATCCAATGGCAGTGTAGAGTTTGGATTTCTCAGCAGAGGTTAACAGCTCATCAAAACCTGAGAGACAGGGCAACAGTGAATAAAAGGAATAGAAAAAATATGAGGTGTAAGAATGTTTTAATGTTCCTGTCTTGCTGTTGTCTTTATTCCGATATTTATTGTGTGCATCCTACCTCCAGTCTTGGAGTCTTTTGTTTGTGTATCAGCCTCTCCTCCCCAGCTCCACATCCAGCTGAACCAACCCTGAGACTCCTCTTCCTCCATCTTTATCCCAGGACGGTAAATACGCAGGCCTGCCTTGCTCGCCTGGGGAAGAAAAAGAACAAAACAAAACAAAACAAGAAAAAGGAGTCAGAAGATACAACTTTTTCATCCCTAGAAATAAATGATAAATGCAGTATCTGACGTTCAGGATGGTTATAAAATCTAGAACTGTAAATAAAATATGTTTTCCACAGTTATATTTCTATCTGAGAATTAGGCCTAAATGTGTTTCTCTATTAGTTTGCACCAATACAAAGACCACAAATCATAGAAGCACGTATTCCCTACATCATACTGAATATGTCATCTGAAATGAATCAAGGCCACCAATATATATTAGCATATATGAAAATGTTGTACTCAACATGTCAGTTATGGCAAACAGCGAGGCCAAGATTGTGTAAGAACCTCTAACGAACTGTGGAGTAAAAGGACTCCAGTAAAGTGAGACACAGAGAGTATGACACTTCAGCCTAAACCTCGACCACATGCATCTGCTTGTCACCACGGTCTGTTTTGGGCTTGGTCTTGTCTAACTTTGGTCATATGGTATGTGGTATGTTTGATGTGTCGAATATCAACACATCCTGAGGAAGCATTGTACTGTGAATATGTTCTGTTTATATTTTTCTTAAATGTGTATTTAAGAAGATGTGAATGGAAAAATACTGACATTTTTTCTGTATTCTTGCAAAGTTTCATTTTGGGGGATATAAGGATTGGGAGAACATTAACAACTGAGCTACAATAGAGCATAAACTTTATAACAGCTGTTACAATTTGATACAATTCATACCACAGATAAATAGTGTATATAAAAAGTGCAGATGCCTTCTACAGGTGAGACAGGGAGCTTACCTCCACTTCAGCCTGCTGTCTGGCCAATGTGATGTTAAAAATATCCAAGGTCTTCTCAGGCTCCTAAGAATAGAGATACAACATAAATCAATTAGGGCTTTTAGCAGCTTCTTGCTACACCTTACAGGAATGCATTTATTACTAAATGTCCATTTTCAATCACATCAGGAAAAGATGATGCTTACAGAGCAGAGGAGAGACAGTGAAAAAAGGCCTCATCGAAAACACTTAATGTAGGTTTAGATTTAATGTTGTATTTCTCTGATGTATAACACCCATTTGCAATGCAATCGATACCTGTATAGTGTTGAACGCTGGATATGTGAGACAGTAATTATGACTACAGAAAAGAGTAACTGCATTACTGAAAAGATACTGAGAAGGTAATATCTTTATAATGAACTACTTGCATAACATATTACCTTAACATTTCATACAGGCAAGTGACCATTATGATTTATGTCCATAATGATTAGACCATAAAGATTTATGGTCACTGTAGTCAAGTAGGTATTTTCAAGCATATAACCAAGCAGAAACAACCTGCACTAGCAGCAATACCCCACCAGATAAATTTAATTAGGCAAAGGTTAGCCAAAAAGCTACATAATTCAAAGCCAATCACTTAGATCCAATTAAGAATTATACTAATCAAAAAGAATAAATAAATAGGGAGCAAAGCTTTTAACTCCCTGAACCAACTCCTCTTTCTTGTCTACTTACTTTGGCCTCTACACCTACAAATCCTTATTTCAGTTTCATTAAATTCAGATACACCACCTAATTTTATCTATTTGAAATCAATGTATCATAATAAAGGAAATTAAATTGGGAGGGGGACATCTCTCATTTGACAGTGGAAGGAGATTTATTGTCTTTGGCTAAGCAGGTCTCTCTGTGGTATTGCTCTGCAGCTGCAAGGTTACTACCCACTGCTATGTCCATCCCTGTCTACTTCCTGCTTCCCCTCCCTATTCAATTTAGTTCAGTTTAGTCTTGTCCCACCTCTAGCTGTTTGAGCAGCTCCTCGCTGGGTTTCTTGCTGGTGATCTTTGTCTTGTAGAGCTCCCTGTATCGTTTGACCATCTGCCTGTGGTGGCGAATGTGCTGCCATGACCACATAACGAGACGTGGCTTCACATTCACCTCCAGGATGCCTGTGATCACATACCTCCACCTAGAAGACAGCAACATACAAACTTACAGTCGACTTCGCAATGTGCAATACTAAGTGCACATGCAATGGTGGTAAAATTGTGAAGGTGTTATTCTGACCATATGTGGGCGTTCCTATGAACATGGACCACAGGTCTGTACTTCCTGTATGGCAGGTTCCGGGACATCATATCCACTGAGCCCAGCAACTCCAAGATGCTAATGTACTGGAGAGACAGGAAGTCAGCAATTACTCAGGGGCACAGAGTACTGACAGAAGTGCTATTATCATCACAGAAGAACTCTGAACTTCTCTGTCTTTCTCTCATAGACAATTTTATACCACGCACACACGCATGCACGCACACACACACACACACACACACACACACACACACACACACACACACACACACACCTACCTGGGGTCTGTTGAGTTCAATGGCCACCTCACTGAGATTGACCATGAGGTCCACTTTAGGGGAGGAGAAATCCACATCTGACCTGGGATTCATCCGTAGTTTAGCATCCGCTGAGATGGGACGAAAAACTGTGGACCAGCCACAACAAACAGATTGCTTAAAAACTGAAACTCTAGGCATAATGATGTATGTGGTTTTGTTCTAGTGTGAGAAAAAATGGACCTGTATTTTAGTGGGATTTAAAAATTGTGAATATGTTTTTCTTTAGCGATGTCAGCCATTCCAAAATCTGAGAGATTGTGCCCACAACTGAAATAAAATCTGTTGAGATGTGCTGAAAATCTGGTAAAATGCGTTGGTGGTGGTGATTCAAGCTGTGTGAGTCACACATATTTTTCAGGAAATGAAGTGTCAGAACAAAACATTACACACCAAGTGCCAATTCATATTGTACATGCAAAATACTGATTCATGCTTGTCACGTAATGTGTGGCTTTAGGAGGTCGTCTAGCCATTTAAAAAAAAAAAAAAGTGAGCATGTTAAATAACAGCCTAGAAATGTGAATGACGGGTGACAGAGAGACACTCACTGAAATCATGGTTGACAGGAAGGGAGCTGTGGATTTCTATGCTGCTTTGAAGACATTGCTATAAAGACACAGTTACACAGCACATCAGCACTGAACCGGTTTGTGTTACTCAATATTTTCTCAAGCTCGTAACATTCCCTGCCTCTTTTTCTTAGTGCGTTAACAACATGTGCAGGTAAACTATCACAAACTACATTTATACACATTCTACCCATTAGGGCTACTCTAGAAAGAGCTTTTGTGTGATAAAATGAATGGTTAATAAAATCTGCATTAACCTCAGAAGCATTTGCAGAAGCCAAGAGAATTGGCAAAGGTTTTAATGGGATTTGAGAAAAAGGCCTTTCATATTGTCACTCCATTACTGCTGCACTAAAGTGCAAACTGTCTGAGATTGTTCCGTGTGCCCACATTAATGAGGTTGTGTCTAAATATAGAGAGAATAAAACATGGTATACCTACTGTAAATCCAGGCTCATGGGGGCAAGGTATAACACAGTAATTATAGGGTGACTCACCAAGGCCTCATCTGCACTGTGATTGGAGAAGAGGGTTGAATTGACATTCCAGTAGGCAAACAAGCTGTCTAGTTGAACCAACTGAGAAGAAGAAAAACACAAAGGAATTAGAGTGCAGCTGCTTACCATGATGACAAAACAGAGCTAACAGTGTACAATAATTTCTAAAGTTTGGATAATGGCCAAAACTTGGGTTAGGAGGACATCTGATTCCTAGAACTGCTGACAAACACAAAACCAAACCAACTGGTTCAAATTCCCCAAAAAGTTTTTCAACAAATTAACTTTCAGTTTCCCTGTGGGGACAAAGTAATCAAATACAATGACAAAAAACATACAACGTCACACAGGTTGCATTTGATATTTCCTATTAAATGTAAATGAATAGGCTGTAAAGTCCAAGTATGGCTGACAGATAAAGTGGTTGAATTTCTTACCTTGAAGAAAAGCCTGGAATTCTCATCCAACAGACTGGGATTCCAGTTCTCATCTGATGTCTGTAAGGTCAAACAAGCAGTAAGGTAAAGGTGCCTCGATGAGATAACTTTGTTTTTACATATGTATAATTATGTTTATGTAATAATTAATAAAGAACACCTTAGCAACACCTAATTGCTGGATGTAATATAGAATAAAATCTGACATCAGAGATGCAGTAAGGTAAAGAGATGTCAGATCAGATTGAAACACATTACCTGTAGGCTGAGGTTTTTAAGTGACACTCCAAATGACAAAGGACAATTTGGATTGGTGACCTGAAGAGGAGAAATAAGAGATAAGCCGATAGACTGATTAAGAGTATATTTACTCTCTATAATCCATGCTGCACTGGAGCTTTAATGTTGTCCCTCACTTGTAAGTCGCTTTGGATAAAAGCATCTGGCAAACAATTAAATGTAAATGTAACATAATGTACATACATACACCACTAAGGTGAGTCAGCTTGAATACTCACATCATCTTCATACCGTACATGGATGTTAGAGATCTTGACCTGCAGGTTTTTGATGACCTGAGTGACAAGTTTTTCCACAAAGGTGTCCTGCTTCTCTAACGTGGGGTTTTCTGTCAAAGACAAATATGAAGACTATGTCACCTGATGTGGTCCTGCAGGTGTCCTGAAGCTTTGCTTTAGGTACAAGGATTTGACCTCCTTGATACAGAAGTAAGCATTTGAAGAACCTTCACATACACCTACTATCAGTCACTTACAGTAAAAGTCAAGCAGTTGGCCTTAGCTCTCATTAATGCATGTTGAAAAGTATAGTTTGCTTGATTATAAATCTTTTTATCCCTGCTTTTAAATGCAACACACTATCTCAAAATTCATCTCACCATACGTTGGCAACCTTTTTAGTTAATAAGTTATTAAGCAGTAAATTGATTTTAGCATAATGTGACTACTGTTCCTAGTTACTCCAATCTTTGCAGTGCTCAAATTTGAATGCTATGAAGGAAGATATTCCTACTTAATGTCTTATTAATGCAGTAAACTATTTTAAATTGGCAAATTAACATAGAAATGTTTCACTTTATTGCAATATTTATTGATCTAATGACAAATAATGAGTTGTTTTAATAACAATGCTGTTATAACAAAATGTAGCCACAATACTGTAGCATTTCTATTAGTACTCAGATAGATGTGTTGGCAACAGGCTAAGACAAAGCAGTTCAGCAGTGTTAAACCACAGAAAAATATTAAGTGTGAAAGTGGTAGCCTGGTTGCTCCACAAATTCACAGCCAGACTAACCACAACCACACAGCGTTTACAATCTCTGCTCCTGCTACTTTTCTGCATCTACTCCAGACATCCACTCTTTTTCTGCTTTTTAGTCTCTTCTGGCTACCTAACCCAGCAGTAACACTGCTTGCTACTGCTGTCTCTCTTGCTTATTCTCTCAGCGAGTCTCACAGCATGTCTTTGGAACCTGTTAAAAACGTACTAGGAAGCAAAAATGCCTGACTTTTTAATTACACACAGAATATTTGCTAGACTTGCACACACACAAACACAAGATTTCCTTTAAAATCAAAGCTGAACCCTGACCTTGTTCAGCAGCCTTCAGCTTTGTCTCCTCTATCCGTTGTAGCTCCCTCTGACGAGCCTCCTGTAGCTGTTTCTCCTCTTTTTCTGCATCATACTTTATACCTGGAAAGAATGGGATCAATAGGAATGACTATTTGTCTGCACATTCATGAAAACAATGAAATATACAAAAGGTTAAGCTTGAGTTTCCTGCTTGTCCTGACAAGTACTTTAGGGTCATGAATAAGTGAGGGATGTCCTTTGTCTGACTACTCTGCTACACTGTGTTGTGTCTGCTTCTCTTAAGGGGTATTCATTAGACTGAAGTTGATATTAGTTTTACTTTTTTCACTATAATACATGTCATTAAAATACAAAGATATTTTACTGTGTTTTTGAATTTTTAAAACCTTGACTATGACTACATAAGCATAATCATATTAACATTCAATCACTCTATGTGTCCACTGAAATGGTGAGTATCAACATTTCTGTACACACTATGATGTCTACTATAAGTACTTAACTATGAGTACTTTTTATGTATTTCAGCTGGACATAGATGCTTATCTTACTTGCTGTGGGGACTATGAGCAGATAGACACCATCCAGTGTGGCCTCCACTGACTGGGTGTAGAGGTTCTTCCATGGTATCTTAAGCTCCAGCCGTCCTTTTAACAGAAACACAAGATGAGAAAATGTTATTCTGTACTAAAGGAAAGGTGGCAGATGTGGACAGTAACAACAAACTCACCTATATGACCGGCTCTCACTTTAAAAGGAATGTCAAGCTGACTCTGCAACATAAGAACAGTAAGTTATTGTAACACAAATCTATCATGAATGTCAGAAAAACCTGACAGATGACTTATTTTGCTTACTTACGCATTTTTGAGCAACTTACCAAGGCATTTTCCTTTATTTCAAGATTTGTAAGAACAGCATCACCTGTGATGACAGGATTATTGGTTTATTGATTGTTACTACGTACACTATGATAAGACAAATAGATTAGTATTGTGTTATCAGGCTAATAGAAACACAGTCCAATTTAAAGAGAAGGTCTTTGGCCTTTGTCTATTGACCTAATTCAACACTCAGGGCAAAGGAACACATACATTATTAAAGCCATTCATGACACACACATCATTACTACAAGTCCCAAGATACTTAACTGTGCATGTATGTGTGTAAGACTGATCATGCCCAAAATCTGAAAAACTCCTTTATCGTGTCTATTACTAAAAGCAGCAGATATTAGGCTGTGACAGTATACGTGTAGTAAATACAAAGAGTTCACTCCCTGAGATTTACAAGTTGGTACATGTGTAACAGTGGCTCTGAACCCTGTTCTCTAATCCTCATTTGCCCGACAAGGTACAGGGCTGTCAGTGTCAGACTTCCTGGTAGAGCTTGTAAAAGGACTTTGCATTAAACACAGTGGCGAGTCATGACCTGGCTGTGTGAAAGGGTGTGACCCCAAACTGCTCGCTTCTCTGAAACTCGCATGTGTGCGCCGAGCAAACAGCCTGACGGCACCAAAAGAAGGAAATATAAAATCATTTGAGCAGTCAGAAATTAACAATGCTGATTGATTTTTCCATAAACAAGCAAATGGCTGCAGCGTCTTACTCACACTGGACAGCTAAACAAAATCTTCGGACAGATAAACTGACACTGACAGGTGAGCGAATCTCTCTCACACGCCTGGTGGCTAGCGTCTGTTAGCATTAGCTAGCTAGCTTGGCGGACGAGCTAGTCCAATAAAATTACATACACAAGTTCAGTTACCTCCCCATATGCCAAGCTGTAGCTGTGAGCTGTCAAGATTGACAACGTAGTCTCCTAAAAACCGGTTCAGGACATCTACCACCAAGCTTTCGAACACCATTTTGCCGTTTCTTTCATCTATCTGTCACCATGTTTACATTCTGGGGACTCGCTTGCCACAACGTCAGATTAGGACGACCTGCGGTGGGCGGTGCTCTGATGTCATGCCGTACCCGCAGTACAATTTTTTTGTAAGCTAAATTTCACACAATGCTGCAGCACAGGGACAGAAGGGGATGGTAGGTAGGTAAATGATAAAGCCAACTTATGCTCGCATTTCATAGAAAGATATTACGAAATTCATAATTATTCAATTATTTATTCATAATTATTAGACAGGAATTTTAATTTGATAACAATAACAATAACGACAACAATAATAATAATAATAATAATAATAATAATAATAATAATAATAATAATAATAATTTCATAGTTTTATTTAATAGTAAACTTTAAATTAATACCTTTTATATATTATTTAGTTATATTATTTAGTTTATTATATAATATTAAATTATATCAATAATATTTATTTAATAATTATATTGGCAACATAACATACCCACAAAATGAAACATTACTAATCGATGAAACCAGTTTGCCCAGTTAATAATTAACTGAATGAGAGCTGTTAAATAAATTAAATTGAATATCCTCTGTTTTCATGTTTTTATATGTAAAGCTATTCTCCTGTCCACTTACTTGTCATCAGCAATTTAAGTAACCCTAACCCGGAAGTTAGTATCACTCTGGTTTCCTCCATGGATGCATTAGGGGTTCCCTTGATTTTTGGATTACTGCAGAAAATAAGATCTGTGACAACCAAAAGTTTATCACACTTACACGTTTTGTCCAAGAGGATAATCTTCACAAACGAACACCACTTTCATTGTTTTTTAAGGCCTAAATGCAATCGCCAGAAGTAAAAAGCTAAAGTTAGGCTATAAACGAACTACACGGTCGCATGACTTCGACGTCACCAATACTAAACTTTCAACCAGTAGCTTGATTGAGCGCGCTTACTTCACCAAAAACCTTTCATCTTACGAAGTTACTATTAGTTTGAAGGAGCGCGAGTATTTAAACACAACGAGGCAGTCAAGTGGATGGGTCAGTTGTTTGGGCTGATGACGTTTAACATCCCCAACAACCTCTGTAGTCTCATTTAGCCACTAATTAATAACACATAAGAGCTTAAAGAAATCATGACTGGGGTATTTACTGGCGTATTTTATGTCGTATAATAAAACGTGAAAGTGTCTTCCTGCTGCACTGTAGGTAAGTAAGTACAGCAAATAAACTGTTTTTATGTCATTTTTTAAATATGTGCTGTAAGGTTTTTTTTTGTTGTTTTTTTTTTACAGAAGGGTGAGGAGATAAACAGGAAATAAAAAGACCACAAACTAGAAAGTTATGAGATCAGGGTTTCAAGGAAAGGCCAAAGCAAAAAACAAACAAGCAGCAGAGCTCTAACTGGCATTATAGTAGTTGAGACATGCTATATTACAAGCAAAAATGACTATTTCCAATTCTTGATTTTGAAGGAAAGTTCTTATTGTTGTGCCTAAGCAGGTTAAAGAAAGAAAGCAAGAAAGCCAAATAAATATGTTTAATGTTACAAGATTGGTTACTTGTATGTAACAGTGTGGGCCATGTTGTTTCAAAGTTCCCATCCACACATGTTTAAACTATGTAAAAATACTCTGGCTGGAAACACATCTAATATTTGGAATTTGTTGTTCATCAAAATCGGCAACTACAGATGTATCAGAACAGCAAGCATAGTTAGCATCTTTTATTTGCTTATGTTGTTTGTTAGCTTGTTAGCTAGTAACTGGCAGTGGGTGATACAGTGTTAGTGGTTGTGCTAATGCAAACTCTTGTGCTTTGTACTGACAAGGTTTCAGTGACTGGTGAAAGAGCAGTGTGGATCAAGATGTCTGCTTGGCACCAAAATCAGCAACAAGCAGATGGGTAAGTGTAGTTAGCATCTTTTATTAACTGGCAGTGTTCGTGGTTGTGCTAATGCAAACTATCCCTGTCTGTGCTGACCTACTTAATGCTTATTTTGCTCATGATGTCTTTTATTATATAAAAAGCACCATATGGACATGTTAACAAGGTTAAAAACTTGGATCAGAGGGGATTCATTTTTGAGACATACGCTTTTATCACAGTAAGGCAATTTGAATGATAAAGCAACATGAACCATAGTCACAAATTATATTTAAAACAACAAGAATGTTTGACAATTTAATCAGTATTGCAGGGTAACGAAGAAGGCATGATTTCAATATACAGTGTGATTTTTGATATCAATATCAACTTCTTTGGTCACTTTTTGGCCATTTGAGTGCAGGAGACAAACAGAATAGCTGACATTTTCACATTGTTATAGCAAATGTTGATGAGCACCAACAGCAGAAGATTTTACAGAGTAGTACCTGCAAAATGCGCACATAGCCTTTACAATATTTCTCATGTCTCTCTCCTCAACACCTTTCTTTTGTACACGTAGTATTAATTATCTTCAGACATAGTGTTTTTATCATACATTTTGTGTGCCGTGTTCCTATTAAGTACAAATATTACACAAAATAGGTTATAGAATTGGTATTTTTACATTTTTCTGTAAGGGAAATGTTTAGTCTTCTACCCATTTATTAAGGGGGAGTAACTGAGACAGTGGTTTGGTGATCACTCCAATCACTGTCCCCCTCCTCAGTGTTCCAGCTGCAGGTTTATCCACCACTTTTAACCTCAGCTGCAGGTCCAGCAGATCCACCCGACTCAGCTCTGTGAAGAAGAAATCTTCATTAAACACAGGGCTGCGGCAGTTCCTGATTGTGGCACTCTCCTGTTGCTGAAGCTTCCCTGGTGTCAGACAGAGATTCACTGCACAGTTCAGCGTTCGCCG
This sequence comes from Seriola dumerili, assembly GCF_002260705.1. Lineage (NCBI taxonomy): Eukaryota > Metazoa > Chordata > Actinopteri > Carangiformes > Carangidae > Seriola > Seriola dumerili. The sequence continues at coordinate 746,890 of NW_019174545.1, read as the reverse complement.
GTCATCCCGCAGGCCTTCCACAGACACCACACGAACTCTGACTGTGGAAAGGGATGAGAACGTGTTGGTGGACAATGTGGTGCGCTCGGCAGAGAGGCGCACTTTACCATGGCCCAGCAAAGGGAGGACATGCTCACGCTGAAGTCTCTCCTGACACTGCAGAACATCCAGTGGAAAGAGGACAGGTGGGGCTAGGGTGAGTGAGTTTCCCTCTAAGCTTGGAGGGCTACTGGGAGAGGTTGTTAAACTTAAATCCCCCCTCTTCAACCTCCCTCTGACCTCCCTGCTGTCAATTAACGAAGGACAGGATGTCGCTCCTTTGAGACGGCCACTGCCTGATGGGATGTAGAGGGAGGATTTACCACTATAAGGAGAACTGAGGGGGGAGGAGTCACTGGAAGAAGGTGTTTCACTTTCTTTGCTTCCTGTCTCTGACAGGGTCTTGCATGAAAATAGAGGGAAAAACCCAGATAAAGTTTTCTTGGGCAGGTTTGTCTCCTTCGCCCGCCTGGGTGGTGCAGTAGGAGTGCTTCTGTCAAATATGTAAACTGGACACTTTGAGTGAAACAAAGACTCTTTCCTTCGAGTGTTGGGGCTCTCATATATCCCAGCCAGCCCATACCCCTCTGCAGAGAATGGAAAAGGTTTCTTTGTAGCTTTCCAAGCCACTGATGCATCACCACCCTTAGTCTTCACATCTTTCATCTTTACGTGTGTTGTGTTTGAAGAAGTGTTGCTCTTGGGTATCTGGTTCTGACTGTGCAGGTAAGACGGGGTTGTCTCCGTTTCCTGCAGAGGGCTTCTCTTGCAGAGCCGTGGGGGGAGGCAGAAGTCTGGGATCTTGTCTGGGGTGAGGATGTTGTTGGGCAGATTGTGAGAGAAGCTGGTCTTACATGAGAGAAAGATGTCCTCCTCACTCTTTCCCATATAACGACTCAGCTCTAGAGGAATGCTCTCGACGCTCTCCCTGATCTTCCCAAGGACCCACATAGTTATTTTCTGATGATTTAACACGATTTGAGTGTAAAGTCTTTGTGCACAAATCCAAACTTTTCTCCTTTTATCAAAAAGAGTAAAACACGTTATTTAGCAAAATAAAATAAATAGAACTTAAAACAGAATAACACAATTGTCAGAGGTATAACAGATGAATATTTTCCTCTCACCTGTAAGGTTTCGATGTGTTCGTCCCTGAAGAAAGATCTGCATGTATGTGACGGATGTGCCTGTGACAGATTTTAAAGGTGAGTGCGAAGCTCTGCATCACTGATCTGCCACCCCCACCTGCGTCACAAAACAGGTTGTACACACACACACACACGTACACACAATAAGAATACATATACAGACACAGTGTATCGAGTGCGCGTTGGGTGGGTGGCAAACACAGTACGGTGCATTCATGTGCATTTTGTTGTATTACATGGGTCTGACGTCAGCTTTTCAGGAAGTTGAGACGATTTACATCAGCACTGAAATGTGCCTTTTTATTGTGCTCTAAATGAATTTATTTCTAACTTTATTATCTAAGTCTAACTAAACTGAACAATAACAAAGTGTTGAATTGGAATGAAATTCAGATTAAAACTCATAAAAAACATTGAAGTGTGTGTTGTTGTGGTCACGATGACACAAATATAACCTGCTTTTGAGAGAGATGACCTCTCGCTCAAAGGCAGTTCAAAGACAGTTGCACCCCAGGCCAACAGACAGCGCCCACCACCTCAGAGACCCACTGACCTTTAAACAGCTGGCAGTCCGGACACACAACTGACCTGATGTGTACTCGGCAGCTCGGAGTCAGTATGTATCCTTATATAGGTAAAACTCAACTAACTGCTGGTTTAGATACATTACTTACTACTACTAAAAAAAAAATCGTACACTTACTTTCATGTAATCGAGGGAAGGTGTTGTGTTTTTGCATTGATCCTTACAGTAAAGGGAAAAGAAAACATCATGTTATTGAGACCAATACTGTTTATGGTTAGTTTAACAAGCATTATTTCAAACATGATAGAGGTACTTGTACCTGGAGACAGGACTTCTCTATACTTAGCTGAAGGAAAGGTGACTATGGAGCATCAGAGTGTTTTTGGTTGTGGCCACTGCACATTTATGTTATAAAGGCTTATATAACATACAGCAAATATTCATTTGAGTGCCTTTTAATGACTTTTAAATGTATTCTCAACATATGAGCTACTGAACATAGTGTACTCTTTATCTGCAGGGTGAATTCATCCTCCTCAGAAATTCAATCTCAGACATTTCCAGGGTGCAAATGCTTCAGTTTCTGTCTTTTTAGTGGAACTGATTAAACTCATTGAATCCCACATATTAAAATCAAATATTTTTTCATTTGTATATTTTCTCTGCCATGATATGACTTTCTGTCCCTTAGTTAATATCCAAACTTTGCATGGAAAAAATTCTGATAATGTGTCTCGAATAATTAGTATCACATATAGGGGATATGTGAGCTTTAGTCTGGATCATGTTTTTTGACCCTCCATGCCACTCTTTGAATTTACTTACGAATCCATGAGGTAGTGCCATTTCTATCCAAGAATGATGATCATGCAGTGATATTGTAAAAACCAGCATTTGAAGAAACTACAGCTATTTCATGTTACCAAACATACTCTGTGTATGTTTGAACAATTTGAATTCCTCCACAAGAGGGCGTGCATGGATTACATTTACTGTTGGCCAACCTCAAACTTCCATTTGTTTAGGTTTAAATATTAGGTTTTTTTCTGTTTAGCATTATGAGCATTATAACTTCTATAAAAAAAAATGATTACAAAAGAAATGGAAAGTCAAGACAAGCACAAATGTGTGCGTGTGTGTTCGTACGTGTGTGTCTTTGTGCGTGTGCGCGTGTGTTTGTGTGTGTGTGCGCGCGCGTGTGTGTGTGTGTGTGAGAATGAATATGAAGATGATGAATACGTTTGGGAGGAGTCAGGGGCCTCTGGAGCACCCAGGGGTCAGGAGGCTTTTTGCAGTAGTGAAGATCGACTTTATTACGCCAATAAAAACGCAGAGTGCTCTCAGTAATGGAGAGATAAATGATTGGGAGTCAGAGGAGGACCTTGCCTTTAACCGCTGTCACAGCTGCAATTAACGCTAACGAGAGAACAGTGTATTGTTGCCAAATGCTGCCAAGTGTTTTAATGTTAAAACCTTTTGGTTCTGGAGCGCTACATTTTTAAAATAATAATTAATTACTTTTTATTTTGTGGGCTTCATTTAATAATTCATTGCGTTGAATACCATGTTAATTCATCAACCAAAATGCCTTAAAGGTTTTATCCAATATAGCCTTTGTATTTTATTCAGCCTAACTCTGAACCTTAGAACAGTTGTTGCTTCTTCACAATAATATCTGTCTTTTATTACAGCATGTTCAGTTCCATTCCCAGCTATTGGTCAATTATCAGCTGAAGTGAGTGAATCTGTGTGACATGCTCTGTAATTTAACAGCCTTTTGCTATAGATCTACTACTCTTCCTGTTGTTATGCTGCACACATGTAGCAAAGCTGTACTTCTCGGTACCATGCCCACAACACATACACCGATGCATCATGAAAACTAATTTTCACTCTTTAGCCTTACTCCCTCCTTCATTTGTGTACATTATGATTGATGTACTACATCTCTCTCCACTGGAGGGTGTAACTTCATCCTGTTAACCACCTGCCCAGAGCTAAATGTGACCTTTACCCTTCCTTCATCACAAAGAAGGCACAAAGGAAACTTCAACTCTGTTTTTCATGGAAGCTGACGCTTTCAAACTCAGGAAGAATGACTCTTCAGTGCGTTCTTGCTGATTCAGTCCAGTTGCTCAATGTGGCAGGAAAGACTTCTGGTGCCTGATGATCAAAGATCAATCAAATAAGTTTTTGTTGAGTCTTGTTCTTTCTTCCCTCTAACTCTTGTTCGAATTTCAAAGGATAAATCAGTTTCATGCTTTCTGCTAGATTGTCAATTTGCCATTTGAAACTCTACCAGTGCATTGTTTAATTATCATCGTGTTAGTGACAGCATGAGTAAAACTGTATATGATGATATGACAGTAGATCTATCTATCTATCTATCTATCTATCTATCTATCTATCTATCTATCTATCTATCTATCTATCTAATGTGTATCAGAATGAATTGTTGTTGGCTGAAACAATTTGATAAATGCTCTAAAAGAAAATGTCTAAACACATTTTGCTGCCATTTTCACTCTGCACCTTCATGTAACCAAACAGTTCCTGTTTAGATCCAAGGCAGTTTTAGTAAGCCAAACCTTTGTTATTAGATTTTCTCTGTAGCACTGCCAATTAGTATGTTTTGACATTGTGTGATGAGATTTAAAATTTCAAGTACAAACTGTCAGCAGGGAGAGAGCCGATGATACACTTTGTTAATTTCCATTTCACTTTAATCTCTATTATTGCGGAGGCAAATGAGCCTATATGGGCACTCATTCTCTCACGAAGCACTTAACCTCTTATAAAATTGCTGAAGTTTTTTGGCCGGAGAAGTTCTTTGTCCGAACTCCTTAGAGAAAGTGAAAAAGTGGGGAAGTCGGAGAGGAGAAACAGTGGGAAGGAGGCCAGGATTGCTGAACCACTGACCTGTTTTGAATCGATGATAAAAAATTTAATAATGACTAATAAGGTATAATAATTTGGGCCAATAAAGATAGATGGCAGATTGAAGATGATACGAGCTGCGTCAGAGGACCTTACTTTGAGGACGGAGCAGAGACAATACACTTCAGCTCTTGCGGGGTGCCGGGGGGGCACACATAAACTATGACCCCAAATCAGTGAATCATTGTTTAATTATTAAGAGGAAGGGGAAAGACAGAGAGTGAGGTGAAGCCTGGAATGAGAAAGAAATGGACGACCAAAGGAAAGAGGAAAGGGGAGTTTTGGAGAAGAGGTTGAAAAGGGTGGAACAAAACTGGAAGGAGTGGTGAGATTGAATAAGAAGAAGAGTCAGGGCTATGGCTGGAAGGATTTTAAGACAGAGGACTGGAAGAAGACGCAGAGTAATGAGAGGCAGGAAAAGTGAGATTGGGGTACATTATGGAGAAAAGACAAGAAGAGTTATAGTAATGTGCAGTGGTCCAGAGTGACCTGTCATTAGGACTCTCTCCCATGACAGCTTCTCTCTGTCTCCAGGCCTGATGCCAATATGCTAATCCTCCTCAGATGGTCTTTTCATTGGCTGACACTGACTCCCGTCGACATGAGCCAGATGACTGTCCCCTTGTCCCACCATTAAAGACCACGGCAATGAATATGGCAAGGCGACCGTTACCGAGATAGGAGCAGATGTAGCCGTATGCCGTCTGCCTGCTTGCAGTGAATCACATACATGTATACTGTTAAAATATTATCACATGTACCACAACTGTAAAATAGCAGGCATTGCAGTATGTGGACAAACACCATTCGTACTTTACAGTGTTTGTACATATGGTGAAAAGCGAATAAATGTATGACACGATGAACAGTATGAGGAGAGGGCTTGCCACTGGATCAGCCAGATAAATCTGGTGGGGTACATGAAAAAGCAGCAATTGCCCTGCCCTCATTACTACCACTGAGGTGCCCTTGAGCAAAGCACTTAACCCCCAACTGCTCCAGTGGAGCTGCTCAGTGGCCAGCAGATCAGAACTGGGCAGCTTCCATGTGTGCATGTCTGTAACTGTGAATGTGATCAGAGAGCTGCGAAGACTGGCATTTCTCTCAGTGAAACACGTTAGGAAAAAATGTATTTTTTAGACACTGTTATTTAATTGAAGGTATATAAATATGTTTAATATTTCCTAAGAGTGCAGATTTAAGACATAGAAGTTAACTTAGAATTCAGAACTTTCATCAATAAGCCATGTGTCCTGTGCTGTGAGCAAGAAAGAGCTCTCATTACCTGAGCAATGACAGTTCCCGTTACTGCAAAATAAGAATAGGCTGTACGTCTTTAAATAAACGTACTGTAGATGTCTTAGTTAATGTGGATGAAACAGAATTTAGCACTTGTTCATGCACGCGGCAAATTAACTGTTAGATTGAATATAATTTGTAGACACAGAAAATTGTTTTAAATGGAGTATTTTTTTCAAATTCAAACATGCCTAAAAGTTTGTTAACTTACTGATAATTTAATGACCAAATGATAGGACTTTAGGAATTTATTCTTGAGTGACTCTTTTGCTATGCGTTTTCTTAAATGCACAGTTTAAATGTACATTTGAATTGTGTTTTTATGTATATTCATCTATCAGTTAATTATTTACAAATAACCAATGAAATGTCTATAATTATTCAGATGGAACACCCCAGCTTCTGCACCATAGATGAAATCATAGCAGCAGATGAAGGAAGGAGAAATGGGGGGGTGGGGGGTGGGGGGCATGGATATGGACTTTAATATAACATGTCTGTGGTTTGAAAAGTGAGGAAGCCTGATCCAACAGTAAGACTTTTTTCTAATGTGCTCCAGCCATTGTATTCTGAATCTGCAAATTATGAAACAATTTGATGCATTTTAACTTTTAATAACGACGGCTTCATGAAGTTCATTTGATAGACAGATTCCGGTTCTCTTGTAAAATTGTTTAACAAAATTAATAGTTGCTGTAATGTAGTTTTAGCTCAGCTTATATTTTTCATTATCTTTCAAGCTGTGACAGAAGAAGGAATCCTTGTGTGGCAATTATAGGTTTAAATAAATTAGAACAGATTTCTGTTATCTGATGTTGCCAATATAGTGAATAAAAGGCTACTCTCTGGAACAAAGAATAATATTTAAGGTTGTTCATGTTCGTGTGTGTGGATGTGTATGTATGCTAGTGTGCTTGAGTTAATGCAAACGGCAGATCAGATCAATGAATTAAGCTGCTCATTATGATGGCCTGCTCTTGCTGGTCATTAAGAAAAACGCATGTAGAATTTGCCACCCTGGCCCCTATGAAGTGTGGGTAATTACCACTAATGTATCATCATCTATTCAAGACCGTAACGTTTCGTTTCTGAGGGCTGACAGTAAAACACCTCTGACCTAAATGTTTTATTCATTCATAAGAGTCCTATTACTCATTTTAAACTCATATTTCGCATGATGAACTGTTTTCCATGAATAATGAGATCCTCTCATATTAGAGTCCCGTACGCTTTTATCAGTGCCAACAGTTTTTCATATGGTGTAATATTATATTTGTGTTGTTCAAATGAAATATCATCATAGTCCTGCTAATGAATGAGTATATATATTTTTTCTTTGGAAACTAAAACCAACTTACAGTCTTTTGACCTAAAACAAATTTTACAGGCTGGTGCACAGACTACTAAGTTACTGAACTTGTCGTATGTCCTCATTGTTTTAAGTACAATTTATTAGTGTATTATCTTGTATGGTTGCAAAGTCTTTAGTAACAAAGCATTAGTCTTTTTGAAACAAATTGAAATTCCCTTTGCTTCTGACTCTTTGGGAAATGCTGGGTTACATTAGAGCACATTCTAATATAAACTGCTGTGTAGATTTTGAGAGTGTAAGAAGAAGTCTCCAGGCTTTAGTTGTTGCATTAACAGGTTTTATGTATTAGCTCGTCAATAACCATGTCATTATTTTAAGAAGAAATTATTTTAGCGCTATCCAGCACTTAAGGCTTGGAAGTTTTATGCACATGTAATTTTTAAAATGTATTTCCTTTCTAATAACTGCATGATGTTTTATAGTAGGATTTAGTAGTAGTTTAGTAGTGATTTGATGTTTCCTGATTCAAATATGTATCTGCGAGAACTTTGAGGAAAAAAGCTGCCACATTGCGCCCAAGTTACTGATTGTTCCTGTCTGTCTTTAAATTAAATAGAAAAATTTTATTTATTGTTTTTTCGTTTATTATTCATTAAGGTAATCTCTAAAGTATAAGTTCCAAAGACAGGTGTGTCTCCTCACATTTACATTCAATCCAAATATGTGGTAGAAACACAATGCCACCTGGATTATGTTTCTTATCAACAAAGTGTTCATATTGACACACCACAAAAACACACAATGACTTTAAGAAAAAATCTTGCAAGTTGTAGAACGCTATATGACGTGATCAAACACAGTAATGGCTCCTGAATATGCCAAAAAAAGAAGCACTCTTAAAGGATATAAGATTTATGTGTCTATTTTCCAAATGGCTGCGGAGATTCTGAAAATCAGTTAACATCATTTCTTAAATGCTTTGACACAACCAGCACAGCGTCTCCCCTTATAAAAATAAACTGCATATATACCTCCTATTACCCTGTGCATAAAGACATGTGCACATTAGGAGACCTCATGTGATAATATGATTCCAGAGGCATCTAACTCTGATGTTGTGAAGACAGAGGATCATGGCGGGTAATAATAGCTGCATTATTACTCCTCTTATTGTGTCTTAATTAGTGGCATTTAATTATACACTAATGCAGTGAGGGCTATTAAAGACATTGGGGCCTGCTGATCAGGGAAGTAAAGCAACACACACACACGCACGCAAGCACACACACACACACACACACACACACACCTCTACAGGCACAGGCACACACTTTTCACACAGACACTTATGTCTTGCCATAGAAATTTTAGTTCCCTTTAACTAGGAATTACAGACACCCTGCAGTGTAAGAGTGTGTGTGCGTGTGCGTGTGCGTGTGTGTGTGTGACTGAAAGTAAGACGAGAGAACCTTTGGGGGGAAAAAAATGAGGATGTATAAAACAGAATAAAACAAGAGAGATTGGATGAGGAAGAAAAAGATAAGGGTAATCACTATTATATGTATTCTGCTCGTTAGCAATGACGCCCAAATAGGTTTTAATTCTTCACTCCCACGCCTCTCCTCCGCTGGTGCATCTCAATTATTTGTTCAGAGGCTGGTGTGACAATAGTGTCAGCTGTGGGAGCCTTTGGGATGCTAAACAGGGTACAGGAGGTTGAATATAAGTCATTTTCAGTGGGCTGAACCTGGCGCTTTGTGCTGCTGGAGAGGGGAAGCTTCAAAGCTACGTTTAAACAGAGCAAACAAAAGAGCAAAACTTGATCCTATCTCCCTGCCTGCTTTTGAAGTTGTGAAGCTGCAGCCTAGAGTGCATGTCGGCTGCTCATATCCATCTCATGACGACCATACACACCTGTCCTGGACGCAACAGGCATCAGACCATGTCATGATGCCCACTTGTGTTCACACGATGGTGATTTGTGGAAGCATGATTTCAATCTAAACATATCTCTGAGTAAAGTTTGTCTCAGGCAAAGTTTACTTTTCAAATTTTTATACAGTTCATTTCTTTTCTCAGTACATTTCTCTTGAATTTGGGGAAATCACACGGCATATTGAAATAATGAACTTGAATATAACATTTACACCATCCTCCTGCTGAAATGTTTAATGATTAATATACATTTCCTTCTGATCAATCAGAGTAAGGTGTTCAAGAGGAGTTCCTGAAATTTGTTTGAGTTAGTCCAGAGTCCTAAAGGCTCAAATGACTTCCATGTCATTTGATTCAGTACAAATATCCTAATTACTTGAGTACAAGTTTCACTCTTACCATTATTACTCTATATTCTTTATACAGTTACAGGAAAAATGTCATTTAAAATTATTTAGATAGAGATCTGCTGCCTCTGAAAAGTGCTAGTATAAAATAAGGGAAATAAACTTATAAATGATACATTTCATAGAGAAACTGGTGGCAAACATGTACAGTAACCTGTGCTGTTATTATTTCCTTGTAGACAGTGATATTGAGTCTTTAATAACTGTGTGTAGGGAGGTAATTATTACACACGCTAAAATCAGCATGATTGAATAAATTGCACACACTTGAAAGCATTGTTTTTTTTTTTTGCCTCAGATTAACTTCATCTCACGGTGATTTGATATAAGGGAATAATGGAGTCTAATGGAATTTATCCTAGTCCTAGTTTTTCCTTTAATTGTGGTGTGGAAACATGGTGAAAAGTGTGGAGATGTAATTAAAACGAGCATTTAAATAACTACAACACAAAAAGAAGATTCGGTTTTAAATTCTTTATAAATATCTTCAGATAAATAGTGTTATAATACAAGCATAACATTTTCAATGCACTGGTAAGTAACACACAAAAAGTGCAACAGGCCTAATTAAAAAAACATGAAGGCCTGCATGTCTTTAGTGAAGAGGCCTGCCGTAGATTAGAATAAAATAAATAGAATAAGAGCAAAAATATAAACAGAGTTGTTGGTTTGCATTCGGAAGGAATTTCACACCGTTTGTCTCCTAAATCAAAGCTTTCTTTGGCTTTAGCCTATCTACTTATCTGATTGTATTTATCAGTGCCACATTACAGTATGTGGTAAATGCCCTCACAAATTGTGCAAATAAATTATGATTTCAATCAACATGGGTCTAATGAAAAATTCATTACACAGCACAAAGTTAACCTTAGTTTTTACAACTCTGCTACAGCTGCACGTAACTTAATCTATGATATCTCAGACTCCCGGTCTGTCTTGTTTTTTTTTGTTTTTGTTTTTTTGTTTTGTTTTTTTTTTTGCAGTAGGCCTAATAGTGTTCATCTTGGTTGCGTTACTTTTTTTTTTAAAAATGACCCGCAATTTACCCGGTTAGGACAGCAGGAGGGCCGGGTGTAAAGGGTTGCCTTTCCCCTCCAACAGATCGCTCTTCTCCATTACTGAGGCCGGTGAGCAGAGCTGTGCCGGGCCGGACTGCAGCCCCGTCAGGCCGGGCACTGGACCCAGAGACGGGGTGGGTTTTATTGGCAGGGGAACGGCGGGCATCGTTTGTCCATTGGCGTTGTGGTACAGGCCCTTTGCTGACACGCTGAAGGGCGCGTACTCGGATGTCGCGGGCATGGGCACGCCACCCATGGACTCTGACAGCATCCCGACGTGCGGCCACATGGAGTTGACCACGCTGCTGAGCTGCGGGGGCACTGGGTAACCCAGGTGGTGCATGACAGAGGTGAGGGGGAGCCCGCTGGCCATCACACCCTTGTAGTCCCGTCCTATAATGTTCTCGATGGCGAATGGGTGTTTAAACCCGCCCGGCTGTGCGCAAGTAATGCCCCCGTAACCCTGAAAGTGAGGCAGCCGACCCACGGTGCTTGCCGGGCCGGCTGAGTGGTCGTGGTGGCTGGATGCTGTGCTCAGCTTGCTGCCCGGGTGGTGGTGGTGATGATGGTGAAAGTAATGCATCATCGGGGAACTCTTGCAGGCCATATGCTCAGCGCGCAGCACCTTGAAGCGCTTCCGTCTCCTCAGGAAGCTGCCATTCTCAAACATGTCTCCGCAGTCCGGGTGCAGAGCCCAGAAGCTGCCTTTCCCCGGCTGATCAGGCCGCCGAGGAATCTTGATGAAGCAGTCGTTGAACGACAGGTTGTGTCGCAGGGAATTCTGCCACCTCTGGGTATTCTCTCGATAATACGGAAATCGGTCCATGATGAATTTATAAATGTCACTCAGAGGGAGCATCTTCTCAGCTGAGTTCTGGATAGCCATCGCTGTCAGTGATATGTAGGAGTATGGGGGCTTCTGGTCGCTGTAAGAGTTCTTCCCAGGACGAGGCATGACTGGTTACTATTTTCTTTAAGTTTGAATTGTTAAATAAAACAGTCTTTAAAGTTTAAGTAATTTAAATGCTATCTTTACGGAGCTAACTCGACAGTCTTCATATCAGTCGCCATCTGACGGATCTGTTCCAAAGTTCTGAGCCATTAGATTAGACGCTGGCAGATCTTCCTACAGGTGCAGGGTTACCCGCGTTATATCGATTACAGTGTAGCCTTAAGGCCCGCTGCTGTCAAGTAAGATCCTTAAGAGGCTCCTGCGTCCGAAGAAAGAAGAGTTTTCTGTCTCTTCGCCAAATTAGGCTCTTGGCGTTGTGCGTAAAAGTCGGTCTCTGTGCGTAAAAGTTTAGTTGTCTTCTGAGTTCCCCCTGTTTCCGCGGCGGTTGAAGGATGTGAGGGGCCAGTTTGCTCTGCTGTCTGTGTGTGGTGTGTGCTCCTCTCCTCTTGTGCGATGCTCCCACTCGCCGAGCGCCGTTTTTGTAAGACCCCCGTAGGTCGCCGGCTCTATTATCTATTATCCAGACACTTAGGGGACACGTCAAGGGAGAGCAGGGGGCTGTGTGTGTGTGCTGGTTGTGTGTGTGTGTTGTTGTGTGTGTTTGTGTGTGTTGCGCTTGTGTGTGTGTGTCGCGCTGTTGTGTGTTTGTGTGCGGCTGCGTGTGTTGTGTGTGTGTGCGGCGTGTCGTGTGTTGTAAAAAATATAAGAATACAAAAAAAAAATAAAAATAAAAAAAAAATAAAATATAAATAAAAAAAAAAAAGAAAAAAAAAACACAAAAAAATTTAATAATAAAATTATAAAAAGATTAAAAAAAACGAGAAAAAGGGAGAGGAAGAGGAGAGAGAGCGAGAGAGAGATGGGGGTAAAAAAATGAATAAAAATGAGGGGTGGGTGGTGCGATCAGCATACGCGTTTGCTTCTAATCTCGTCTTTCCAATGAAGAGGTCCCGCGTAAAGGAGCCCACACAGGGACAGGACTGATTGTGATTGATTTTAGTCACCAAACTTAAAGAGACGATGCTTTTAGATGTATTTCAGCGAGTTGATAAATCCCCAATGACTCCATAACTGCTTATCTGTGGCTGACCCTGACCTTTGACCTCTCATTTAAAAAAAAAGTTTGAATGGGATAGTATAGTCTACCACAGGTGTTGAAGGGTTCCGATGCTTTGGATATGATAAAAAAATTCTGAAAACGTATCACCTATTTTGAAAATCTGGATATTCTGGTGCCTTGTGCAGATGATTGGAATAAGCATGACAGAGAATGTGGATATGAAGTGCCACGAGGGAAATAAATAGTAAAGAATGGAATATATAAATACAACCCCTTTGTTAAATCTGCTCGACTGCACTTTCAGACTTTGCAAACAATAAATCATGTCTTCCTTTGCGCACAATCATCAGTGCGCTTACTCCTCTGCTCTCAATTGCGCGCGCGCACACACACATACACACACACACACACACACACACACACACACACACACACAGTGTATGTGAGAGAGAGGCGCTGTTGTTGATTAATTGCTGAGAGGGGAGTCCGGCGGCTGTCTGTCTGTTCAAACACTCTCCGGTGAATCCTACAAGGATGTAAACAAACTTCATCCCCTGCTCTGAATTCTGTTCAGCGGAGAACAACAAAAGCTGCTCCCCTTCCCGTATATTTTCTTCTCTGGCCAGGTGTCATGACTGGGTCCTTGACGGCTCCTGTCTTCCCCGGTGCCCCGGTGGGCCCCCGAATACATTACAATAATTAAGTCTTCCGTGATTTAGCCTCCTAGGAGAGAAGTCCAACAATGTAATTAAGGGCAAGCTCACTGTATTAGGTATGAATATTCAAAACTGTGTCAATTAATTAGCCGGTATATCTCTCCCGTTTCGTCTCAGTCCTTCAAACCCACTCAAAAGGTCAACTGTGTCGACGGAGAGCATATTTTAAAGACATCATGCAACTGCGAGGAAAATCGTTGTTTTAGCGGCACTTCGCTTGACAAAGTGTGAACATTCATATCTTCGCCGCTAAATAAAGGTAGTCGTTGTTGTGGTTGTTTTTTTGTTTTTTTGCATAATTGTTTTCCTGGAGCCTGAAAAATGAGTTTTGAAACTCTGAGGCCCACAGAGGCCAACGCGGGTAAAAGCATCCTCTTTAAACGCCCGGGAAAGATCAATATTAAATCTGTTTTCACAAAGGGGACCGTTAAATAGACACCGAGGCTGATCTGCATAACAAAATTAATTAGGTAGTCTACAGCAGTCTTCGCCTGCACCCAACTCCTGGACAAATAACTAGTTGTAAAGCACACCTTCTGGGCATACGGAACATATGCTGGAATTATCCTTAATTGACTAATTACATAAATTACTCATTAAGTTTACAGCACATCAATTATAAAAGATGTATCAATTAATTTTGCATAAATTACAAGCGGCACGCTGCACGAAGAGGGCGGCGGAGGGAATGAGGGTCGCCAGAAGGGGGTCTACTCTAAGGTGGAGCGTGTGTGTGTGTGTTTGTGTTTATGTGTGTGTGTGTTTGTGTGTGTGTGTGTGTGTGTGTGTGTGTGTGTGTGTGTGTGTGTGTGTGTGTGTGTCTGTGTGTGCGCGCGAGCGCATGTAGGCACGCGTGTGAGTGACGGTAGTCTGTTTGTTTCCTGTCTATAATAATTATTTGTTCAGCTTAAGGGCAAAGATATTCTTTCTCTGTCTCCCATTCGCAAAGGGAAAGTGTGGGGGTAATGGCAATTATACTAATAATAATAATCTTAAAGACCTCTCTCCAAGTCATAAGGGGCTCATCGTCGCGGAGAGAGCCATTAAAATCAATTAGCGAGGCCTATTGTTTTCAATGGAAAATTAAACCAGTTTAGGACTGTGGTGCAGACGCTGTAAACCTCACTTGTGTAATGGGAAATTATTTAGAGGCAAAATACGACAGATTTTTCCGTTTTGCCCATAAAAGAGCGAGGCAAGCAGGGGCGTTAATGGATCAAAGCTGCAGTGTGTCTGCCTGTTGCCTTCAAGAGTTACCTCAGACGACTCAGGTATAACAATCTTGTATCAGTCATCACAGTGGCAAACTTAACAGACTGCATGGAGAGCTTTCAGTCATGCATTCTTCCCAAACTCTCTGACCTCTAGCTTCCAGAACAACAATAAGAAAAACTGTCACCAACATGATTTTTGTCCATCAGTTTTGTAATCCCCCCCCCCCCCCCCCCACGTAATAAATAATTTCATATAGCACACTAGTGTTTATCTAAAGTTTGAATTTACAACATCATTTTGAATTATGTCTGGCCATGACATATTGTAAATGTAAATGTTACAGGGGTGGACAAAATAACAATGGAACAATGGAATCTAAATTTTAACCAATGCATTTTCTTAGCTTCAGTTTTAATCGTGCTAAAGAGGAGTTAATACAACAGATTTGAAGAGTAATTTGTGGTGGTGTTGTATTGCACTGTACTGTAAAGTGCCCCTTTTAATTTTGTCAAACCAGAGAGGATTTGATAGTTTTTATTTTCTGCTTGATTAGTTTCATACTGAGGAAAAGGGGTTAATACACAGCACCTGAATGTGCCTAGAACAATTTAAACTTTTTAAAATCTTAATTTTGACTGTACAAGGTTAGCAACACTTCCTAACTGTGAACTGGACAGGTCCGACATCTGCAGTTGCACTAGCAAAATACATAACTAGACTGGCTCCAACCATCCAAGCCATTATGATCTATATACAGCAGAGAAATGTAGAATGGGGAGCAGAGCAGTGGGGGTCACAAAAGGTCACATGTAAGTGTTGGAAAAATTAAGAGCAATTTGCAGTGTGATGTAGACCCTTACACCACACATCAAGTATCACATCCTTCCTCTTTTACGTGACTTAATTTAGTGGGACATCAAGGAGGGTGTTGAAGTTTCCCCTTTCTTTTCTAAGTGGCCCTCGAACTTATGTTTTATATTTTTCACATTGCCTTTGTTCTCACTGAATGCAGCCCTGATGTATTTGAATTTGGGTTGTAGACTATACTCCTAACATGCTCACAGACGCTCTAAGAGCTCTCACCACCCGCCTACTAAACTGACCTTCTCTCACATGCCTCTTCTTTTGATGATATTCATACTGAGGCCCTCTTATCTTTGGTCGGCCACAAGAGCAATGAGTCAGAGCCCCCCTCATAGTTTTCCTAAATTCTGTTTAAGTCTATATGGCTGTGAGGTTTCTTCCACCTCATCTCTTCTTTCATAGACCGTCAGCCTATTCTTCATATTGCATTAGTATTATTAACGGAATATCCATTTGATCATACTAGCGCTGATCATGCTAAAACTACACAGTGACCATACTGAGGTCTATTCCCTCTCATCTGATGTCATCACAGGCTGTCAGTTGCTGTTCTGTTCACAGTGATCATTCATCAAGATGAGAATCCATACAAAAGCTCAGGTCAGATCTCAAATGAAAACCTTAAACCCTAGTTGTTTATTACTTTCTTTATTGTCATCAGTAACTGGCCCACAGCAGATAAAGAGATATCACATGTTATCATCTACTTTATGTCAACACCCAGGATTCACACAGGGAAAAAAGAGTTGTAGTCACCTCTCAGCATCACCTCTTTTGTTTTCTTTGCTATGTCCAATACCTAGCTCTGCCTAATTTTAATTTAACACCACCAAAAGTGTTTTGGTGCACCCACTTTCCTGCAGTATGTGGAGACATGTTTCAGAAAAAACACATGTAATGATTCCTTAGAAAAAAATACTGCCACTTTATTCTAATTCTCTTAAAACCCACCAATGAGGGTTTTATTTTGAAGATTGTGACTGGAAGTCATATTGATTTTATCTGGCTTGACTCTGGTCTGGTCTGAGTCTACAATGGCCTTTTGGCTCCCCGCAGTGACAGTGCACTAACACAGTTTCCATTAAGACCATAGTATCTCTGCCTTTACCACAAATGGGAAACCACGGCATCTCTAGAGATGCTTATATTGCCTCCTGCAGTAAAAAGAGTAAAGCTACACTGAATTCCCACAAATGTGGAATCAACTAAAAGCTAAAAGCTATATGGACAGTAACAGTGAAAAAGCATGTGCACACATAAATATAACTGTGCATGTTCATGGGCATTAGGTCTACTGTGGATGTGTGTGCCAGTGTTTCAAGTTTGCATTTTGTCCTTTTATGACCACTTATAAGAAAATAACCACCAACTATGCTGATCTTGTGATTACTATCCCACTTCTATTACTATTTTGGCACCACTATGTTGAGTAGGGTTGGTCCAAAGTATAATTAACCACTAAAAAAAGAGTGTGTCAAAATCAAATTTAATTATTTTAGTTTTAAGTGTGCTTGCACGGAGCAGCTAAATGAAGCTGTGTCTGATTATCACAAACTGACTGCATGGCGACCTCTGGGCCATATCGCACTACTCCAAGATAGCAATACTGGCTTATATATACAATCCACAGACTGCACAGAGAGGAATTATTTGGGGGTCACTAGGGGCCCAACAATAATTTTTTTGCCCCAGGGCCTCCTAATGGCTACAAAGATAAGATGTGCCAAATGATAAACGCCTTGTCCATTTTAAATATTAAAGTTTCAGAGCTTGACTCTGTGTGTGTGTGTGTGTGTGTGTGTGTGTGTGTGTGTGTGTGTGTGTGTGTGTGTGTGTGTGTGTGTGTGTGTGTGTGTGTGTGTGTGTGTGAGTGTGTGAGTGTGTGAGTGTGTGAGTGAGTGAGTGAGTGAGCTAGAGAGCTAGAGCTTCTGTCTGTTCTCTGTTTTCTCTCACACGGTCATCTTTCAGATTAATTGAAGTGCTTCCTGTCACACAGTCACACACCAGAAGGGCATTGCAGTGCACTTTGATTCTGGCTGTGATTTTGATCATATTGCGGCAAAAGAGGGAAAAAAAAATAAAACACATGTTCGGCCCACCTCAAGTGTGAAGGTGCTGAAATCAGCCACTGGCAATGAAAGGGTGCTGTCCGTGGTGCTGGAGCCGCTACTGTTTATCATTCACCACACTCTCTACGTTTTTTTCCCATTGGTGGACGTCGAGGCTATGTACGGGATAGGATAGGTGTGTGTGTATATACGTTTGTGTGTATAGCCGTACACGGGAGGGGGCTCCATACCGCAGGGAGCGCGGTTGAATCACCGAGCGCGCTTCCGTCGGATCTCCTCTTCCTGCCGTCACACCCACTGCTTGGTGTCGTGGGTTCACCCCGTGGAGAAGGGGAGGTCCAACGGCACACACACAGCAGCAGAGAGTGCTGCAGTGCGAGCGCAGCGGGGGGACTCGGGAGCGGAGAGAAAAAAACACACATACATATCAGCAGCGTTATTGCCGAAACTTGGTCTATGGAGAGATCTGCAGCGGCACCGTAGCGACGCAGGCCGACATGGAAGAGTATTTGCGGAGGGTCCAGAGCAGACTCGGGGTGAGTTAAGAGCCTTCAGCGGCGTTAACACCAGGTTGTGGGTATAATGAATGAGACCATGACGGGAAGGCTGCTACTGCTCTGCTACTGCTCTGCTACAGGCTGCGTTCCTGTTGCTGAAAAAGCGCCCGACAAAAGCCTCTCACGTCCCTTCGGTTCCCCAAGCACCTGTAGCTCGACAATATGACAGTACAGGGGACGGGAAGGCGTGTTTGGCCCCGTATAATAAGCTCGTTGTGTTTCCAGGAACATCAGTGTGTGAATTTGAATGAGGAGCTGGTTTCTAATGAGGGAGAGGCGTGACATCAACAAGTTTAGCCAGAGGCTGTCCTTCCCTGTTATCTGGCTGCTCTGCAGATACTGACTCATAATTTTCATTTGATCCAGGGCTGAATATCTGTTCACACATATAAAAAAAAGCCTCAGGCAAATAATAAACAACGTAATTTGTATAGACGAAATGACTGTGCAGCTACTGTGCAGCAGTATTTTGTGTCTTTGGGGCACACATTCTTGCATATTGTTATAGATAATGTGGTTATACCGCATTCTTTTTACATACAATCTTGGCTTGTATACATTTAGCCTGCCAGTAATGCAACAGTTGCACAGATGTTCACAGTAGGGAGCCTTTCATGGATCATGCACATACCTTGAGGCCATTGGGGGGCCCCTAAATCTGCTCTTTCTGCATGTGCTTGTTTAAATGGCATGGTTGTATTTTCACTTGTAGAGCGAGGCCATAGTGTCTTTCAAAGGTTTTGAGCTGTAAACACAGATATTCTCACCCCCCCCTCCAAAGAATATTCATGATGAGTCAGTTCCCAGTTGATATTGGCACAGCTGCATTTTATGTATCTTTGCATTTATATCTTGGCTGTACCTTGTGCTTTTTTAATTTCTCTGTCAGTGCCAGAAATTGATTAGAAACACCTCTGTCTCCTCGTGGCAGCCACTGAAGAGCTGGTTAATAGTAATGAATCTGCAGATTTTCTCATTGAGTTAACCTGGTCATGTTTTTCATGCATTACAAAGGGGTGGGAACACATTACTACATAATCACAACACCTCACATCACAATGTCATAATCAGACACAACAAATATGCACATCTACACACATGAACACGTAGTATACTGTACATCCAAACAAACAGTTGCAATATGATTCACTGATGTTTTATATTTCTGCTCTCTACAGGCAATATTGCCCGTTTTTTCAAAGATAACAGGTGCACTCGAAAACAGACCTACTAGGATCCATTTAGTAGATATTCTGCGGCTTTTGATCCTAACACATGATCTTCATCAGCAGATAAAAACTGTGTACTGTATGTCCCAGTCAGTTTATAATGTTAGTCACAAGGTAGGTGACAGTATATACATTATCTGAACAATATAACACAAAGTATGTACGAAAGCTGATTTAGTTGTAAATAATGATAATACATGCTTTTATTGTTGTAAATGCTAAAATACATCAATACAAAGAACATGAACACACACTTAAAACATTTTTTATTAAAAATGGATGTGAGAAAATGTGCCGATATAGACACCAATATGCTATTATCCAGGATACATGCTTGTATTTGCTTTATTCTCTTGATTCATAATGTTTTCAGCCATACTACAGCATTCAGAATAATCAGTTTATTCATGCAAACAGGTGTCTTGTCGGGACAATACAAACAAGCCTGTCTGGAATGAAATTTTAAAGAGGACAAGAGCTTTTATCTGGGCTGCTCTTCACATAAACACAGGGAAAGCTGAGGAGAAGAAAGATCAAAGAAGCAAATCTGCAGATCAGAGCACGGCAGGGTAATTGAGTGATAAGGAGGGCAACTGATGAGTGTCATGGAGGTTGCAGATAAAGTGTAACACATGTCATGATTATCAACCATTTCCCTCTCACGCACACACACATGCACACCGACACTTTATCTCTCTCTCCCAGCTCTGTAAACTTTGATGACTTGCTCTTTTGCTGGCCACTCTCTTCACTCTCATTTACTCTCTCTCTCTCTCTCTCTCTCTCTGGATGGCCACTGTCCAGAACACCCATACTTCTAATTGGTCTGGCTCTTATTGCTAACTGAACCTGTCTTTCTTTCTCACTCAGTATTTCTCTGTATAGCTCCACAGCTCCTGATCCTTCACTCATACATCATTTGGCATAGAGCTGAACCAATGTGCTGAGTGCACTTCCTGCATCTGTCCTTCTGAGTCTACACACTAATACACTAATACACGTGCACACACACACACAGGACTAGGACTACTTTGATTTTGGCTTTCGCTTTGTGCTAATTTAATCATTACAAAACCTTAGGCCATTTTCAAACTTTATGTGTGCCTAGGGAGTGTTAACATTCATTACTTTTCATCCCTTAAATGTTTACAACATCACATAACAGTTGAGACATTAAACAAACTGCCTGATGAAAAAGGGGGTCCTGACTGGCCTCTCTTTCAAGGTTTTCTGGGCTGTCCTAATCTTAAAAGTAAGGTTGGCTTGAAAAGTGCAATAACTTAAAAGCATTTATTGGCATGACTAAATCAAAAACAAGTTTTAAAAAGGCAACTTGTTTGGATCAGCATGCTCTTTAACGGGATCCCTGTCCCATCTTTCATAAGTCAAAGATTTCTTTTATAAGGTTTATAGACCTGTTGTGCAATGAGCATTGAGTTTGTTTCATTAAAAATATTTCACTGTAAATTCCCCCTTTTTCTAGCATAAATTTTACAGCAAGATATGCAAATAGTGGTTTTATGACTCAGTGGCAATGTCTTGCTTCAGATTCTGTCTTCTTCTGTGTGGAGTTTTTATCTTCTTCCTGTAGTTAGGGAGGATTCCTCTGTGCTTCACTTTTTCCCACAATCCATGAAGAGACATGCAGTTGAGGTAGAAACAGACTCCCAGAGATATGATTATGTCTGTCTGATGGACTATGATGGACTGTGGTGAGTTGTTCGAGGTGTTTTTTTGACCTCCATCTAATATACTTGGATAGGCTTAGGTGGCTCCAATAGTTGTAACTACCACAAATGTTAACATTTTCTGTTTCAGAATAGCTAAAGGTTGTGCCTAACTGCCCAGAGGTTTTATACAAGGAGTAATTACTGTTAGCTTGTAAATATCCTCATCTCAAAGCTCAAAGCAATATTTCGCTGAAAATATAAATCCAGGTAGCTTGTCATCGTAAGGAGATTCATAATATATTCCACATATGGCCTGCCGGAGAGGAGAGGAGAGGAGAGGAGAGGAGAGGAGAGGAAAAGAAAAGAATCGGATGTGGTGAGACAGGGAGATGGAGCTCAGAGGGAGAGCACTCAGATTGAAGGATATCAGATGGCCAATATATTCACACACACACACACACACACACACACACACACACACAGAGAGAGAGAGAGAAACCAGTGTTCTCTCTCTGCAGGAGAACAGACACTGAGTGGCCTTTTCTCCTGCTAATGCATCGCTTCCTTTTCTCTGGCCATCTAGTATTGATTTATTCTCCCTCTCTGCCTCCTATGAAGGAACCCCCCCACCACCACCACCTCCTTCTCTCTCTCACACACCTTCTCCTCTTTCTGTTCCTCCCTTCCCCTCATGCTCTCTCCCTCCCCTCCCACTTCTTTGCCTCACATCTTCACTCCTTCTTATCTAATATCTTCCCCCTTCTCTTTCTGTCTCCTTCCTATCACATTTTTTCACCTGTCTAGCCTCCTTTCTTGTTCCCGCCTTTTCTACGTGTCTGACTTATAAATCTGCTCTCCATATGCCCTCTATTTCAGCCCCCTTTTTCATAAGCGTCTTCTAACTCCTTGCCCTTCTTCCTCCAATCTCACTACTCTTTTTACTTTCTCATCCTCAGTTTAATCATCATCCTCTGGAACCAACACCCCTCCACCCCCTTTCTTTAATTTGTTCTCTCACTTCTCCCCCCATCATTTCACCTGGCCCGATGCACAGAAACAAGACACAGTTCTATTCCTTATACACTGATTATTAATCTCACATCTTGACATTAAGCTCTCCCTTAAATGAACAGACTCTGATAGATATTTCACATGCCAACAAATTTGCAGAGCATTAGCCGAGTTTAAGAAAGCAGGATTACACAATTAAATAAAAGAGAAAAAAGCCGTACAGTCTGTGGTGCTCAAAAGACCATGTATTGAATGTCTTAACCCACTGACTACACATTCACACTGCTGCTAAACATTCAAGAAAGTTATTGTAGTTTTAAAAGCTCGGCCTCTTGGCATTTATTCATTATCATTTCCATAACATACATGTTTGCTAATTGTTTGATTTTCAGGTTTCATATTCCAGCAAGATTGTTTGAAAAAAGTCCTGCTGCTCCTGCAGGAGCTGACTATTATCTACATATCAGATGTTGGCAGCTCTTCAATGCAACTTTTTATTTTTCTCACAATAATGCTGTGCTTTCATTAACAAAAAGGAGTGACTAAATTTCCCTGTGGTGGGAGGAACTTAATCAAAGCCAGTGTATCCTGTGTTAGCTAAGTTTGGAAGGGGATATACAGCTGAGCTTATGACCACAAAATTTGCCACTCTGGGCTACCTGCAAGAATCTAGCCGGGAAACATGAATAGTCAAAGCCGGTCTTTGTCTCTGTAAACTTGCTTCTTCCCTTCTACTGCTCCATCCTCTCCCATCAGAGCATCCTACAATCCCATTAAGATGAGCTACAGATAGACATGATATTCATTGTATCCACATTTTGCTTCTTGATTAATGTTGCAGGCTGCAGGGCAGGCTTGTAGTAGTGGTGAGTCAGCTTATCTGTTTTAGATAAGACAAATAGGCACAGAACACACACAGAGCAGGCTGAGGATGGTTGTTGTGGTGATTTTGTTCCAGATTACCGTAAATTATTGCACTGTTTCCTTTTACTTTCAGTAAGAGTAATTTATGAGGACTCATTAAAGGGGAAGCCTTTGCTAATTTCTATTTATGGAACGTTTTATTATATTTTCTTTTCCACGTTCATACAAAGACAAATGCTGACTGTCCAGAGGCCTGTATACCTGTATTTAAACACCCATGCTGGAATCAGGCTGTGAAAGTAGGGAATGTTTTTCATAAAATGTCTGCCACATTAAAATCCAATACCAAAAGTCCCAGTTAACAAATGAGGGAGGAAACTTAATTTTCTGCCTTTTTTCACTCAGAGATGAATGTTTAATTTCAATAATGGAGCTGTCATTAATGTCCACTTAACATAAATGGGGAGTGTTTATCTGCATTGTTTAGTAGATTTAATGGAACTCATCATTTCGCTAATAAAACATGTTACTCTAAGCTAACACTGAAACTGACTTCTCTTGCTAATCTAGACCGTTGCTTCACTGTTACAACTGATTGTACAAATAATATACTCTTCTTTTTCAAGCATGAGCAGCACCATGATCTCATTATTAATGCATAGGGTTGATTTCACAATGTTGCAGTCATCTAACACAGTCCTGCTGTCTCCACGAGGTTCAACTGATACAGTTATATCAGATCAAACGATAATGTATAGTTCTGTCACCTGCTTCCCTTGTTGGATGTTCGAAAACAAAGAGATTAAGTATCACTGAATCATGTCTTGTCAAGAACATTAGAAGGCCACAAAGCCAGAGACACACTTAAGCTTGTGTGTGTGTGTGTTGTGTTGTGTGGTTTGTGTGTGTTTGTGTGTGTGTTGTTGTGTGTGTGTTGTGTGTGTGTGTGTGTGTGATGTGTGTGTGTGTGTGTGTGTGTGTGTGTGTGTCCAGGCAAATGCATCTGAAGATCACATCCATGCTGTTTTAGGTGGACCTGAGCCAGATGTTGACACTGTGGCCGCAACATTGTGCTTAGCCCTACACCTCAGCCAGGTAACATGAATTCTGCCTGTTTGTTGTGCTTGTGTTTTCTGCTTAAAAACGTGAAAACCAAAGGTTTAAGTTGAAGTATTTAAGAGTTAAAAGGTGATGTGTAGTACTGTCAGTTTTTATCCACTGTATATAGTTCACAGGTCCAATGAGTGCTTGGCAGCACCTGGAAGTAGAGCCAACTCTTATGAAGTGAATGTATGTTGTCAGCCCTTATTTTAGAAACTTGTACTATGTCCCCTCAAAATATTTTTCTTAAAATATAATGGTAAATTTATTTTTCTCCACATTTTTCTGGAGCTTTTTTACTATTACCACAATTTATTTTCATTTGCGAGCACCTCCTCTATTTCCTTTGTGCATTGCATTGTGGGAAAAGGGGGTCCATTGACACCACATTTACCATGTTTGGTTTGATTAAACAATTATTCCTATGACATTAGCCTATCAAATCTGTACTCTCACACTGTTGTTTGATTCGTGTTAATGTTTAGGTAGACACTGCACAAATCTGCACTTTTTCACAAACCTTGAAAACAAGCACATTGTTATGGCTTTGTCTGGTTGTTTGTCCAGTGAGCAACTAGTTTTATGGAAATTCAGAAAAAAAGCAGCTAGAATTAATTGTAAACTAAAATACTATCTTGGCAAAATATATCATGTGCTAAACACGGGAGTGGCAGTCGGATGGGAAATTTCCCTGTATCATTGTTGTATTAAACAAAATGGACAAAAGAAGGTCAAACATGGTTCATTATGAAAATGCATAGATTCATCTATTCCACTGAGATGCTTCACATCGTCGTTATTTCTTGTCTACATAGAGATATTTTCACTATGGTATCATAATACAAAGATATGATAATCACAACCTTATTTATTGTTATTATTTTATTAAATTTTTTTATTTTGTAATCCCCAAAGTGCACCTGGTTTCATGTACTTGGTGTGTCTGTGTGCTCCAGAAGGAAGTCCGAGGCGGAGTGTATCTGCCACTGTTGTGCGGCCGGAGATGTAACGACGTGTTGCCTGAGGATACGGTGAGGTATCTGCAGAGGGTGAAAATCTGTGAGAGCTCGCTGCTGTGGAGGGAGGATGTAGACCTGGTGAAGCTTCATCACACCAGAAAACTCTCACTCACACTGCTGAGAGATGGACTTCTGGATAGGTAAACACACTCACATATGCAAATCATGTCAACGCGCACACACCAGGTCAGTCTGTTGATAACTTCAGTTAATCTTTTACTGCTTTACGGATGAGCCACCAGGGAAGTTATTAAAATTTTACCTGGAAGCGGGTTCAGAGAGTTTAGGATGTTTTATGTTTCACTGGACCAACACTGATTAATGTGTGTACAGGCGATACTGAAGCACACATACATGCAGATCACAAACATATCTAGACACAGTGGGTTCTGGCTGAGAAGACTCTATTTGTTGATGCAAAAAATGAGAGTGAGAGTTTTCGTGTGTATTTCAGGCCTGCATGTGTTCATCCTTCATGACCCAAAGGGGAGTTGTATTTATGCAAATGCCTCACAATCATCGCTCCATCCCCTGCAGCCATCCATATCTCCTTCACCCCCCTGTCTTCTCACCCTCCTAGCTCTGAGAACCACACTTTGGAGTCCAGCATCCTGCGAGTGGTCCATCACGACGGGCAGCAGGATGCAGGGGATGATGGGGCATCGTCCGCGGTGACGACAGTCGCCAGGGAGATTCTTCAAGAGGCAGCGGAGCACATCAGAGCAACGCTGGGGGAGATTCTCGGAGGTGAGGGAGGCACAGGCGCCCCCCAGGGGGAGTAATGGGGCGATGAAGGAGGACACACACAAATCCCCTGACATGACTCGCTTAACACCCACCAGGAGAGATGGAGAAAGAGAGAGATGAGGGGTGGTGAATGTGAGTAAGGCAGAGCGCAGAAAGACACACAGAGTCCCATAATGTGAGTCTTTTTTTTATTTAAGTTAGTTTAGTCTATTGAGTTGTTTCTGTTTTGTCAGGTGCAATAGTTTTATTTTCCACTAAAATTAGAAACAATGTTATAAGAATTTGTAGATGAATCAGTAAATGTCTGAAAAGCATAAATGGAAAGACAAAAACAGAGAAAAACAATAAAAAGTAGAGAGGTGCAGAGAGCAAAACTCTGTCTATGTGCGTGTACTGTACGTATGGGATGTAAAAGTCTCTAGTCTCACTACAAAATGCGTGTATGTGTATGCTGTTAAGTCAGTTAAACAGCCTACCAGACAGGTACTCCAGTTGTCGACGTTAAGCAGCTGTGTAAAAGTTGGGCAGGAGACGTGACTGATCTCTGTTCACTAACGCTCCGCTGCTTTTCTTCTCTGCCGTCTCTCGCTGTGATTTACAGAAAGACAGACAGACGGAGAACGGCCTGATAGAGGAAAAGTGAATTAAGGTGGATGGAGTTAGAGGAGCAAAAGAGCAAAATAAAGTGCAGAGACAGAAAAGGGAAGATGATTAGAGCAAGAGAGTACGAGAATGATGTACTGCATTCTCTGGTTCATTGATTCCTAAAGAGGTTAGTAGCTAAACTCTATCCCTGCGATTTCCTGCTCCTGTCCAAAGAAAACTGTTACCAGAGGAGTATAAAACTTTTTTATGGGTTTATATACTGAGCTGGACATTAAGTATTTATGGCTATTTTAACAACATTTCAGCTAGTTTTTACAGAGCCTCCACAGTAGACTTAAAAAAAAAAGCCTGTTCTGTTGTTGTTCAGTTATGGTCCTCATTCAGGGTCTGGGTGGTCACAAAATGTTCAACTTCCACATCAGAATTTCCTCCAGAATAAATGAAAATTATATGGTAACTAAGTATTGTACTATATGTTTTCTACAAACTATCTATTTGTGTTGATGGAGCATGGATAGCACAAACATTTAAATATTTGAACTTTCAAAGTAGCTCACAAAATCCCAAATATTACTGTTGTATTTCACTGACAGTGAATGATTGTGTGATTGTGGTGCTTTTGTGACAGCGGTCTATACAAACTGTATGGAGTCTAGCCTTTACTGAACTTTCCCAAACAAATGCAGAAAGAGGATTCAGTTTTTGGTCAGAATGCTTTCTGTGTTTTTGCCTGGTCCCTGATGGCAACTTTGTGGTAAGTAACTTAATTGAAAGTGTGGCAGAAGAAGACGGCGTCGATCTATATTATGGTCAGCTCAATTTACATTGTTAGTTCTGTGGAACAGCTTACAGTGGTCTGGAGTGTACATAAATATCAAGGTGACACTTCACAGTAAAATCTAAACAAAGCAGAGACTCTAGAAAATGTAGGAGATAATACATCATGAGGTAATACACTACTCAATGTAAGTAGCTCTTCTTGGCTTAAGGCCAAACTGTGTTGCAGTGCTGATAACTTGCCCTACACCAGAAGTTCAGGTTAGTAGATTTGTTTCTGAAAGGTACAAAGTCTTCAACAGCCCTGTCAAAACCTTTGTGCTTGTTATTGAACCTACAATGAACTTGCATGAAGAGGCAGGATGTCTATGCTGGACACACTCATATGTGTTTGTGTGTTTTTGTATCTGCAGAGGCCTTGCGGCTGCAAAGTGGAGCTTTGTGGATCAACCATGGCCGTCGGTCAGCACAACTGGAGGAGCTCATGAGATCCTTGGAGCAATGGAGTGACATTACTGCAGGTCAGCCTGATGAGGCGAAGCTACAATGTTTTTATTTGAACATGTAGAGCAGTTGGGCTTTAATTGAACACAGTAGAGTTTGTATGCAGGAGAGAGAGATATGGGGTAATCCATGATATAGAGCTTTTGACACTACAGCAACAGGTGAAGCATCAACTATAGTCCTATTAGACTTTTTAATGGCAGACATTTTGAGTTGTGATAGCAGGGGCCTGAAATGGGATGTATAAGCTTCTTCCCAAGTTTAACTACTAGCTAGTTTCTAGTGAGTTACTAAACTGGGTTGCACCATTTAAACTTAAGAGATATCTCAGATAGTGAATACTTTGGTAATGTGTAAATTGGTTGCCAGGAAACATCTGTGGCACAACTTCACCTACTTCCATGGAGAAAGGAAAAAGTCTAAAGAGGTCAAAACTGGGTCATCTCTGATGAAGGCAACAAGCTGAAACACATCAGTCTAATAAACTTCTTCTGTTTACTTCAAGTGTTGCTGAAGTTTTGGTTTTCACATGGATGTATTATAAGAACTGGATACCAGACTCAAAGATGGCACCCTCACACTTGAATGAAAACTGTTTGCTGAGCCAGAGTAGTTTTCCAGCTTCCAGATTTTCTTGCACATTATATGGCCCACTGCACACCTCCCCACTCTGGGAAAGTTCTACAAATACAAAACCTTCATGGATTAAAAATCATAATGCAAAGAGTAATAATTGACTGTATTTACAATTGCAGGTGCCTTTGGGGAAAATGCTTTTTGGGCCCCATGGGACTTTTTTGTTGCAATACCACCATGAGTTGCAAGCGAGCGCCCACTGGATCAAACTGGCTGTAAGACTTTAAAGCTAAACTGTATACAGCTCTCTTAATACATCCATGTGCATCGCCAGCTGTAACATAACTGCCAAAGTGACAGATTTTGGAGGCCAAACAATTCATTAAACTTAACTGCTTATCGTATGTAATATGCAGTTTTGAATGAGTTGGAAATATTTGATTACACTTACCTAACCAAAGTTATTTGGTCAAGTAGTCTAATGTTATTGGCATAACAATTTGAGGTGTATTGTGTAAAATACTCCCAGTTTACATAAATGTAAACATGTAGTGTGTCTCTTTTGCTGCATATAAACTAATAACAGTAAAAGGGGTGTTAAGTGCAACAAAGCTAACAGGATAGCAAGGGAGCTGTCACTTAAGCACAGTGTGAGTATGCCCATGCAGGCTTGAGAAAAGATCTAATTAGGCAACATGACTGAAAACATCTTTATGGCAGTTGAGGGCTCTCTCCTTCTTCTGCTATTGACAGAATTGTGAAGTCCCACAACTGCTAAAAATTAAAGTATAATCCCTGTGGTGTCACAGTTTTGCTCATTGGTATATTGTCCAAGTATTGCAACATCATTTGAATTACCTCGCACTTTTAGAGAGGGCATTCATACTTGTGTTTTTTTTTTCTGTCTGTTGTTAAATTGTTTTGTATCCTTTTGTGTGTGTTTTACATAACCGTTAGTCTGTTTGTGTGTACTGGCTGGATGTAGACTTGGAGCAGCTGCTTACAATGGAGCTGAAGGAGTTTTCTGATGGAGAGATGACCATAGCTCTGTCTTCAGTCACCACAGATAAGGAGGTAAGTTTTCATCATTAAAAAAAAAAGCTTGAAATGCCTGATTCCATTTAGTTTCTCTTCAGTCGCTTAAAACAAAAATATAAACTCATTTACCGATGATTTTTTTTTTTCGTTTAAAATATGAAAAGATCTCTCTTTGAATGTTGAAGCGAGTTCAATAGCAGCCATTATTAATTAAGTGTAAATTGACCCAGCTGTGCAGGACCCAGAAACCCAATAATGATCAAGTTAATTTATCTGAAGCTCAGTTGATGAATCATGTTAACTGGGAGAGAGTTTCAGGTTTAAAGCCCCATTTCATGTCAATAAAATTTAAAGACAATTTACAACTTCATTAGATATGTTTAAGTGTGTTTTATGAGATATTTCTATACTTGACAACAATGTAAAGAGAAGAGCTGACAAAGAAATATTGGCAGTTAATCACTTATTACCTCAGTTATTGGTCTCATTAGCCTGATTGTTTCTTTCAATATATCATGGTGATTACATTGGGGCATAATTCAGTGCACTTCCTTTTGTTAGTTGTTTTGAAAGAAGCTCATGAAAAGTTGTATAGTGTTTTTAAAAGAGAGTTTTACAAACAAAACAATACAACTATGTTTCTCTTTTAAAAAGTTGCTTTTGATGGCTCTCATGTTTTGGATACATCACACCTGCGCTGTGCCATTTGGGGGAGGTGTTCTTATGCAAGCACAGGAGCCCCTCTGATGTTGTGATGCTCTGCATTTGGATGAGATGTAGATGGAGGCTTGAGAGCCTCAAACACAACCAGGCATCACCTTCCTCCCCACTGATATTCTAAAATCCAGCACACACACTCAAACATACACAAATGTTCACACACATTTGTGTTAACTTCTCTATCTTTCTATCTCTGACGTTCTCTTCTTCGTCTTCTTCTTCGCATTTGCAAACATACACACACACACACACACACACACACACACATACACACAGAGGGTGCTTTAAGCCTTTAAGCCTACCCCTTGCTTTTCTCCCTGCTGCAACTTCTAATGTGCCCCCCCCCCCCCCAAAAAAAAAAAAAAAAATCATTCATTATTTCTTTTATATCTCCTTCTCACTTCCAAAGCCCATTTTTCTCAGCGGCTGCCTAGCGTGCAGTATTAGGCTATGTGTAAAATAAATGATGTCTGTAGCCGTAGGGGTATGGCTCTGCCTCCCCCAGAAAACTACCTAACGTCCAAGGAACATTAAACACCCAGATCCTCGTTTAGCGAATAAATAACCATTCATTTGAATGGCTTTGTCTGTGTGTGCGCACCGGACTTTCTGTGCATATTTTACCAGCGCTGTGCCTACATGCTGCGTGTCAGGAGCGAGAGAGAGAGAGAGAGAGAGGGGCCCATTAGAGACTTAATATAGAATAAATGGCCAGAGGCCTGTGTGTCGCCAGCGGACCCTCCAACTCCACAGCGTCATGGTGGGTTACTAATGACCTGAGATCGGGCTCCAAAATGAACTCCTTATATGCATGTCATTTGCAGTGTGTATATATTTATATATTATTTTTTAATTGTGTTTGAAAAGAGAGTAAAACGGTATCAGGGTGTCATTTATTGAGGGGGCTTAGGGAAGTTCCAGAAAACTAAATAAATTAGATTCAATTAGTCTTTAATGGTTTATGTGTTATGTGTTTGTCAAAGTGTGTTTTTTTTTTGTCTGTGTGTGTGTGTGTGTGTGTGTGTGTGTGTGTGTGTGTGTGTGTGTGTGTGTGTGTGTGTGTGTGTGTGTGTGTTTGATAGCAGTTAAGGAGGGCAGAGTTAGATTTTGGGGTAAAACAAATCTGGCTGTGACTGCCTAGTTAGCAGAAGAAAAAGCTTGAGAGTGTGTGTGGTGTAATGATATGGACACATCGTATAGACTGACTAATGTATTTTTGTGTACTGTACAAACATACATTAGTCAGTCTGTTTGCTCGCCTATTATGGAAGAGAAAAGTGAAAATGAATGGAATTTCATTCTTTCAAAATCATGGTGACTGTCTGGGTGTTTCTGTGTGTCATTTGTAGCTGTTCATCAATGTGCGCTGCGTTTGAAGCTGTGAAGGCAAATATTTCTCAGCTCTTCAAACAATAGTTCCATGTTTGGCTTCAATGGCACAAAACATTGTTCAAGAATGATCATGAAAAAAGTTTCCCATGATGTTATGAGCAACTATTATATGAAGTTGTCTGTGAAACTGTGAACTTTTTGCAATTCAGTGTAGATGAAAACAGTTATAGCGAAGGTGTCAGATTGCATAAAACGCATGGAAACGCAGCAACTGTATTATACGAAATCACTGATTGGTTTGATATTTGCCAGCTATGTCCAGGTGGTGGTCTAGGAAGAAATAAAAGTACTTTGTAAATTTTTATATTAGAAATGATCAATAGCCTTTTATCATTTCTAGTATTATGTATTGTTTACATCTATTTTTGTGTCATATGTATCATAGTAGTTCCTATAGTAAGTAGTTGTATTTGTCTCCTTTATCTCTCTGTAGAAAAGACAAAGTATTCAGCTCACCCAGTGTTATATTTACTTTTACATGGTCAAGCTAACTGGGACTAAATTTCTTTGAAAAGTCACCAATTTATCCCTGTGTACACGACACGCAGAAACACTACATTGTCTAATGGATTGATAGTGGCACTATGTCGGCTAGCACCACAGGAGCCAATAGGCTCACTCATGGGTACACAGTCATTGTCAGCGTCACCTGTAGATGTGAATGACATGACAGCTAGTAGGTAAGTTAGTTTAATGTAACATAGAAGTTGGGAGGCTTTGCTTAATGGTACAAAAGGTTTTTTGTAACACTCATGAAGCTCCAATTCATAAACACACAAACAGAATAAAGTGCGCGTGTGCCAGTGAGTGTGTGTTTGTGTATCAGAGGTTTTCATGGCTGAGTAATTAGTGCTGGCAGATGAAGCTTTGGTCGGATGAAGAGTTGTCATGCTGTGGAGTTGATGAACTGTGGGAGGGACAGGAGCCCGCAGCCACACACAGCCATCAATATGTGAATAATGTGTTTTACGCGCGTGTTAACATGGACACCTATTACAATACGTTTTAGTGTTCTTTGTTTTCTGTCCTCTTCAGCCTATTTAAACTCTTGAGACAGCAGAGAGGGGAATGGTGGGAAAATGAAAAAAGTTAGAGTTGAACTCTGATATGAACACACTTATTCAGTGTTCCACCACGATACAATAATAATTGTAAAGCTGTTTGTTTTCTCTTTCTGTTAAACAAAATCACTCATCTTCTGCACTGCGTTAACACTATTTTGTTGTTGTTGTTTACTTTTTTCTGTTTTGATTGATAAAGTTTTGTGTTGCTGTAGATTTGTTCATTTAATTCTTCCCGTGTGTGTGCGTGTGCGTATGTGTCCATCTCTGCATCTGAGGTTTGCTTTAGTTTTCATGTTGGCGACGTTGATTGTCTCTAATGTGTTGTTTGTTCACAGTCCTCCGGCCCTTCTGTTTGTTTATGCGGGGCCAGTTTTGCCCTACGCCACTTGCACAAATAATTATGCTCACTAATGAAGGGGCCCGCAGCCACAGCACTCGCTAAATGCCTTTCTGATGAGAGGCACTAGGAGACAGCAGGTGCAGGGTGGGCCTCCCAGGGACTAAGATTGAAGACCAGGAAGCCAGGGTGCCCCGCCCCTCCATCCCTCTATCTTTCTGTTCCTCTCTGACTTCCTGGGTCTTTCTTTCATACACCACAGTGATTTTCTTGGTGAAAATATTCATCCTGCTGTAGCCATGTCAAATTGAGAGATGATTCAAATATTCCACTTCTAAGTCTGCATCCATGAACACTTTACATCTATTTACAGAAGGGGATTTGCTGATGGTATGTTATTACTCTGCTCAGTGTTGTTTTTGTTGCAGCTCTTTACACGGTTCAAACAAATTAGCAGGCTAAAAAGATGCATCTCACTTTTTCTCTGGAATATGAAATATTTATACATATTTTGTAAATTTGTTTGGCTGCAGCACACATTACAGAATTTGTTACACATACACAAATGTAGCGTTTGAATAAGTTTGGAAAACCACCGCACAGGAAAGTCATCATATGGTATGTTTAGTAACTTGCACTGATGTTTCCTCCTCATCATCTCTTATGAAGCACTCATTCTTTCTCTTCCTCCATTTTAGTTCTCCCCCTGTGGCTTCCTCTGGCTTTGAGGGCAAACAAATAAACAAAACAAAACATTTATACACTCAGTGCTTGCATCTTGGCCCCCAAATCCCTGCACTTAGAGCTGAGTGAATGAAGCATGCGGAGAAGGCCCATATGAGATAGACAGACAGAAAGACATTTGAGCTTCTCTCTCTGCAAACTTTTATAACCCCCTCCCCTTTTCCTTCTGTCTCTCCAAAAAACTTCATAAGCAGTATGTGTGTGCGTGCATGAGTGTGAACAAGAGAGTATAACTGTTGTTTTGTGAGCACATGCATGCGTGAGTTTGGCCGTGCATGTGTGTGTGGTAAATGGTATATATTGCACATGTGTGCGCGTGTGTGAACATTTGCATGTGTGTGTTTGAGCAGGGTGGTGTCAGCTCGTTCCTTGCCACCCCATTTGCTGTAGCTGTACCGCTGTGATCACAGACAGATGTATAAATCAAACCTCGCTTGATGGATTCATCAGGGTGGTGAAACGATCGCCTGAGAAGAACTCGCAACTCTCTTAGCGTTCTGTGTTCTGACGGAAAGGGTATGCAAAGAGCCTAAATGGATGAACGCTTGATTAATTCTTTGCCGGAGATGTTGGCGACAGCAGGAAATGTGTTTTTGCTTTGACTGTGTTTGCACGGGAATTTACGCACGCGGGGCATGAGTTATGAGGCCTGAGTTTTGTACCTAAGGCTATTGTACATAATGATGGCAGGTTGGGAGAACTGCAAGCAGCCGCTAAAGACTTGCTACCTGTGGAGCAAAGACAACCAAAGAGAGAGGGTGGGTGTGTGAGTGCGCGAGTGCGCGCTCTCTCGCTCGTGTGTGTGTGTGTGTGTGTGTGTGTGTGTGTGTGTGGGAGAAAGATGAAGTGTGTGAATGCAAGACATGAAGAGGCAAAGTGGAAACAGAGACACACAGGTGGTGGAGGAACAGGATACATAAAGAGGTTGATGAAAGAAAAAAAAATGAAATCTAAAAAGTTAGACTGAGGGGAATTCATGACTGAAGTGATGCTGAACATGGGTTCATATTAATATTAATAATAATATTTTCCTGTGACCAACGGTAATTGTTGCCCTTGCATTTGTGAAGTGGTGGCTGAAATCATGTTTGGAGAATATCATCAGCTGAGAAAAACTTGACTTTTCTCAGTGATCCTTCTGCTGTCATTGTTGTCATATTACCACACCTCATGACCTAAAGTTCCTTTATCAAAACCCATACCTGCAAGAAAAAACAAACAAACAAACAAAAATTTCTACCAAAACAAAGCCAGGTCAACCCTGATACAGGCCTACTGCCATAAGGTTTTTTAGTGATTTTTAGTGATGAAACTTGGAACACTTGTAAGTGATTGCTTTTATTTCACACTATGTTGTGAATGAAATACAGTGAAGTACAGAACAAACTTGTGCATCAGTGGAACATCACACAAACATTACTTCATCGAAGTGCCAGCTCTTGAAGACTACTTACTTTTCACATACTCATGATTTCGAACCATTTCACAGCTGAAAACAAGTATACTGGAAGATACTAAGTGACAAGAATGCTTACTTTTTGATTTTCTGTACCTCATATGTTTTACCTTCATGACAAAACAACCATGTTGGTGACGGCATGCTTTTCTCTGATAAGGCTTGAAACATTAAAACAGTGAATATTTGAAATATCTGCAGTAGCAGGATATTTTTTCCTGTGTCTGCTCTTGAATAAAAAAGTTGATAAAATGAAAGTTAATAAAAAAGTAATAAAGTGAAGGAAAGCCTTTGTTTGTGATATCTCAGCTTAACAAAAGCTCAACAAATGAGATACAGGTTTCTGAGTCCGCATCCTAAGGTTCTTGGAGACAGTTAGCAAGTGGATTTTTATTGCTAACATGTTGGTAATTTATAAGAAAAGGCAATCTGTGTATCTGGGGGTGGCAAAAAGAGTGAGAAAGAGGAGGGGCAGGCAATATGAGTTGTAATTTACTCAGTTAAGAGCCAAATGGCAGACAGACTGTCGCCCTGCGTGTTATCTCAGAGATTTGCACTCTGCTCGTTTTCTGACTCTATTTCCCTGCCTGTGTGTGCGAGTACGTGTGTGTATGTGTGTGTGCATATGAACGCAGCTGGGTAGTAGCTTTGGAGTATCGGCATCATTTGAGCATTTCTGTTTATATTGTACTGTAAATCATGAAGACTTTATTGCCGTACCAGAGCTCACATGTGTACATACTGGTACATGTTTGTTCATACACTGAGATTACAGTAGACGACTGGTGGATTTATGTGTGTATCTTCATGTGTTAGGGTTGCATGTGATTTCACTTGTGTGTTTGTACTTAAGTGAGTGAGTATGTGTGTTTTAACGAATCTCGGGAGGCTTCATTGCACTCATCAGGATATCACTGTTGAGAAATGGCAGTGTCAGTGAAGTGACAGTTGTGTGTGTGTGTGTGAGGATTGATGAGCCCGTGTATGACAGCAGCCATATTGTGGAGAGAGAGGAGGATGGAGGGGTGGAGGGAGGAACAGGGGGAGGAGTATTGTAGCCCCCTCATCCTCACAGGTTAATATTGACACAGCCTGGGCAGATACAGCGCCTGAAGCGTTCATCAGTCATTTTCAGTGGACCCGTACAAATACACACACACACACACACACACACACAGGCTCAAGCAGAAAGAGGGACCACACACACTGTTACACACAACTCACAGCAAGAAAATACACATGTTCCAAGTCAAGACGATCATTGGACTATCTGAAGTACAGAAAAAAAAAAGAAGTTTTCATGAATGGCAGGCACACACATGCATGTCAAACTTCCTCTGTTAGTTTTGCTACAACTATATCTTTTGTTTAAAAGTTTGTCTTAAATAAGCACAACAACAATTTCAAGAACTTCACAAAACAAACAGTTGTACAACAAATCTAGATTAATCAAGCAAATATGTTTTCAAAAGTATCACTTTGCACACTTTATGCGTAGCCCTGCATTGCAAATTATGGTTGCCATAACATTGTTGTTAATCATTTCAGAGAGAAAGAAAAAACAAGTTCCCTTGACAAACAAAACAATTAATTAATGCAACTTTCCATCCATCAATCATAGTGTGTGTCACTGAATTACCATAATCTGTGCATGGTGGCTGTTTTAAGAGCAAACAGTTAATTTCCAAACAATAAATCACAAAGTGTCTCTCTACCCCTCTGTGCGCTTTGACAGCTCCGTCTCTCATTGCTACAGATGAAGGCTTACTTGAAACCACTTCAGTTTTCCTGAAAAAATTAAATCATATGCACAATAAAAGGCAGGGGTCTAACAAAGTTTCAGATACAGCTGTCACCAAAATAATCATTTTTATGTTATGATTGTTATGATGAAATGTAATAATTGCTTTTTTCCATTTTTTGTTCATTAATAATATAAGTTCAAAAAAGTTGGAACTCTAACAGCTTGCCTTACACATTTCAGATTGTTGATGTCTTCACCCTTTCTCTTTCTTTCTGTTTGTTTGTCTGTCTTCTCTCCCCTCTAGGACTGGCATGGCTATGTGGATGGGCTTAAATCATTCACTCAGCGTCACAGCCTCGATGGTCTGGTGGTTCTCTTGTCCATCAATGATACAGTTCATCATCCCCGCCAGCAGGTGGCTGTCTACTCAAACAACACAGATATCCTAAACCAGGTAATCAGCTGTAAGACAGGCAACACAGCCATCTATGTTGAGTGACACACAAGCACTTATTTTGGTCTTCTTTTGGTAAAGAAATAATTTCCATTTTAAAAATTACCTCAATTCCTAATTAATATATTTCATTAACAAAATTACCAAGGACAACAGCAGCAACTTGACAAGAGGTTTCCTGAGAGGTGTGGCATGTTAAATGGGGTAATGCCCTCTAATAATGCTGCTCAAAAGATGATGGTCAGAAACCAGTTGGCACAAGTGTAGTTACGTCATTCTCACTCTTGTCAATTAGCGTTTCCAGAAATATCATTTTAAAAAGAAAAATGTAGCATGTTAAGATGAAGTGGCTGTCTTTGCAGATCTGCTGTGAGTTGGAAGAGTCCTCTAGCTGGTCTCTTTCTGGTGAACTGGAGGCAAAGGAGAATTTCCAGGTCTACCACATCCCTTTAAACACCCCCCCATCTTCTGGTACTCCATCTCTGCTGGAGGAGGAAATCCAGGGCCTCCTCAAGGACTTTGTGGACCGACGGAGCTCTGTTTTAGCCTGCCACCCCAGCAGTAGGACCTCTTCCACGGAGGGAGTAGCAGGCAGTGTGGAGTTTTCCCAGGGATCATCTGGTATCAATGACATGGATGGTTCTGACATAGAGAGGCCAGAAGGAGGCAATGATGTGGTGGCAATAGCAAGGTATTAAATGCAAACCTGAATGTATGTTTTTTTTCATACAGTGTCAGTAAAAGTCATCAAATCAAGATATTTGATATTTAATATTATTTATTCACAATTTTAGGAACTGACAAAATTCAATGAGATTGTTGTTTTATCTCTGTAAATAGGCCGATGGCAGTTGGTGAAGAGGACACAGGAGCTGTAGGAGTCAATGCTGGTGGGGAGTTAGTGAGCCCTGACAGCGGTATGACCACCATACGCAGCAGCCGCTCCTCCAAGGAGAGCTCAGTGTTCCTTAGTGATGACAGTCCGGTTGGTGAGGTTACAGCAGGAGGAGGTCCAGCAGCTGGGCCAGGAGGACTCTTCCTGAGAAACCCCTCTCCCCTGGGGTTGTTATCTCTCTCCCCTCCTGTCCCACCTGAGAGGAGGAAGCAACGCTCTAGCAGAAATAGGAGTGACAACTTTGACCTGTTTAGTTTTGACCCACTACATAGCAGTGACCACTCTTTGCCAACAGGAGGGGAACTAGCAAATTCTGAAGTAAGAGGAGATGAGGGAGAGAGAAGAGCAGGGAGCTCCGTCTTATCAGAACTAGAAGAACTGAGCTTTCTGGACTTCTCTGCTACTAATTCACTAAATGGGCTTGGAAGTAGAGATTCTTCAATTGACCACCATGGTCAAATCCATGGGCATGAAATGGTTGACACTGTGGTTCCTCCGACCCCAGTCAACAGCCTGGTAGGTAGCCGCCCACCAAGCAGTTGCGGGGTCCGGTTCTTCCCAGAAGATGTAGCTGAAAGGATCAATGGCCTACAGCACAAGGACAGTGTGTCATCATCCTTGTCAGAGACCTGGGATGAACTTGGCTTTGACACCCAAGGAGCATTGTCCTCAAGTGATAATAGTGCCTGGAATAGGACCAAGGAATCTGAGAGCCCACAGAATATTGTAGAGGAAGTTGGAAGCAAAGAGTCAATCGGTGACATGACAGAAAAAGAAAGCAGGGAGGAGATCTCTAAGTCAGAGAATACCCACAGGAGGGGAAAGAGCCTTGAACCTCAGCTTAGTCTGGTCGCTGAGCAGACTGAATTATACGGAAACTGGAACCCAGATTCTGTACTGAAGGATCGGTGGAACCCTGTTTCTTTGGCTGATCTGCAGTTGACACCACCTGAGGAGGAATTAACAGCAAAATGCAAAGCTGGTGTCATTGGAGTGACAGAGAAAATGCCCTGTTTGTTGAAAAAGAAAGGAATCCTAAACACTTTAACACCAGACACATCTAAAGAAGAGGAGGAAGGGGTCCAAGGAAAAAAAGGAGACCAACAGATGGAGCTCCTAGACTTCTGGACATACTCGGCTCAAAAGGGATTTCTCAAATCTGATAGCGGAACCACCACATCTTACCCTGAATCACTAGATATGTGGAATATGACAATCCGGGATGACAGTCTATCACCACTCACAACTCCTGACAACTTGTCTGAAAACTCAGGTTCTTTCTGTGGTGTGAACCTCAATGTTGTGGGTGGCACGTCTGTGGAAAGTCCACCAGGATTCTCTGATGGTGGAATGCAGATGTGGAACACCACCATACGGGAAGACAGCTCTTCGACTATAACAAGCCCCGAAGGACCTGAAAATGGAAAGGACCTCAGTCACATGGGATCACCAGATGCCAGTGATTCTCCAGGGTCATATGCTAGAAAACAGCCAGAAGAAGAGAATGCTATGGAGGAGGAGAGAGGTTTGACTAAAGTAACTAATCTAACACCTGAAGAAGCAGATTGGATATGTACTGAACACAATGTAAAGATAGTCATAGAGGCTGCAGAAGGTAGAGCACAGAGTGAAGAAACAGGGGATGATGATATGCAGAGTGTTCAGAGCCAACAGTCTGTTATACTGAACTTGGCATCTGAACATTCAGAAGATGAGACGTCCCCATGCCAAGGCACTAACATGTGGGACTTGTCTATCCCTGGCATGGTCACCTCAACCTCAGAATATGACAATGTGGGAGCTGGTGTGTGGAGCCTGACATCCTCCCCTGAGACCTATGCTAGCCCCATGGTGGACACGATACAGCTAGAGGGGCAGTCTAGCCCTTTTATAGCTGTGACCAAACCTATTCAGATAGATGAGACGCACGATCAATACCAGAAGGCTTCTTCTTTGGGAAAGACTGAACACAGAGCAGTAATTTCAGATAAAGAGCAGTCAGCCAACCAAGTGTTCCTGTTTGAAGGAACTACTGAGTTGGGTCACATGACCAGGAGTGGGGGAAGTTCAGCTGAGAGGAAGCATGACAACAAAAGCAGAGAAGAATCAGAGGAGGCTGATTGGACAGAGCAACCCACCAATTACTCCCCATTTGTCATGGTGGACTCATCCTCCATCACTCAGCAAATTTCAACAAATTATCATTCAAGTCCAGGAGAAGCTACTGAGACTCAAATCCAGACTGACCAGTCATTATCCCCAAGTAATATGAATTGGGACGGCTCGGAATCAGCTTCATTATCATGTGATCTTCCATTCAAAATGGCCTACAATGAAGATGGGACTGCCACTGAAAGCCAAGTGGGGACTAATAAAGAGAGCAATGGAAATGTGGAGTGCAAAATAACAGAATCTATGTCTCTGAGCTGCAGCAATGGGGGGAAGAGAGACGCACTGAAATGTAGCCCTGACAGCCTTCAATCACATAGTCGAGACGAACTCAGGTCCAATTCTGACGGAGAGTCATCTTCAGGCCTAGAAATGGAGTACATTGTTGTGTCTGGAACAGTAAAAGAAGCCGAGAGAGAGTGGCATGATAGGCCTAGACAGGATGACAGACAATCAAAAGGAACAAGAAAGTCCATGGAAACATTTAGCATGCTTTTCTATGCTGCCACAGTACTGCAAACCCAGGCCCAAGCTGCAAAGGGGGGGCACCAGGAGAACACAGAGCAAAGTAGGCAAAACCAAATGACCGGAGGTACTGACAGTACACTTAGTGCAGATACAGAGCAAAATCGGGCCATCTTATCCACTCATTACCAAGCAAATCTGGATAATGCCACAGAGCATCACATGGTGCCAGAAAGTATTAGTCCTAGCCAATCAAAAAACACCTCAGAAGCTTCTCATCAGTCAGTTTCAAGACCAACAGGTTGCAGTCAAACACAGGTAGAAGAAGGAAACTATGACGATAAATCAAGCATCGTTGTCAGAAGTGTGTCTCCATCCTTAAGATATCCATCAGATCACTTCCTGAAAACCAGACAGGAAGTGTATGTCCATTCACAGATCTCAATGGAAGACTCAGATGAGGGTGGGCAGTCACCCTCTGCACCTCCACCATGCCCTACTTCTTTGGGTGACATTCAGGACTGGGGAGATCAGTTAGTGAGACAGGACACAACTCAAACCACATCTGAAACACAATCTCCTGTGCTTACCAACAGTTCAGTCTCCCACACCAGCTCTTTGACTGGCACCCCATTAAGTGAATCGGGTATTTCTACTGACAGAGGGCTTGGATTACCATTTTCTGGAGATTTAATGGAAGAGGAGAATGATGAGGAAGAGCAGGAGGAAGAACCTACTACGGAGCACATTTCCCCGACAAAATGGACTTCAGAAGTACAAAGTGAGAGGCAAGAAAGACAACCGTTGGGATCTTCTGATCTGCTAAATTTCACTGAGGAGCTGAGTGGAGGTTCATCAATTCATCAACCAGATTTACAAACACTCGAACTAAAGCGGGACAGGGTCCTACAGAATACATTGGATTACTATGATGGACAACCTATAAGGACTGCTGATCGTGATAAATGGTCCACTGACCAACAGATTGGAGGCCATGAAGCTTCTCATGATAGCTATTCACTTGTTTTAAGGTAAGCAACGCATCTCAAATCATACACTTTGTCTTAAGCTTTCTGCTGTTCTTCTCCTGTCACATTTACTGTTACTCAAAAGTCAGTACAAGTACATAAACACTAATAACATGCCAATGAATTATCTCTCCATAAAAAGAGATAATATGGAAGTTACTAGACCATGTACT
This sequence comes from Seriola dumerili, assembly GCF_002260705.1. Taxonomy (NCBI): domain Eukaryota; kingdom Metazoa; phylum Chordata; class Actinopteri; order Carangiformes; family Carangidae; genus Seriola; species Seriola dumerili. The sequence goes on along the minus strand of NW_019174545.1, from coordinate 705,013 downwards.
TATCTTAAAAGGTTGGATTACCCAAATTGTAAAACTTTTCTCATGTACATCTCTTGTCCAGAATATTTTGCTATGCAGATAGTTTTCCTTTGATTTTCAAAGATTTTGAGATTGAAATTTCTGCCTCCACCCCAATACAGTGCGAGTTAAGGGAACTTTGTTTGGGCTGATAGGCTTCCAGTGAAAAATGTAGAGCTATCCTTATAGCATTTTTGCTTTTGTTCATCACAAGCTTTCTATTCTCAGAATGAGTGAATCAAAAGTGAGTGAATGAACATGCCTGTGCACACTTGTGTCTGTCCTGCACACACACACACAAACACACACGTGCACGCATACACATGTGCCAACCACCCCCTCCACCTGTGCTCCCTTAGTTCTCTGCTGGGTTTTTCAGTCTCTACAGCTTTCTCAACAAAATTTGTATGTCAGAGGAATATTCAAATTGTTGAACAGACTGTCGAAATAAAGCTAGAGGGCCCTCCTGAGGAAGTGTGTGTGTGTGTGTGTGTGTGTGTGTGTGTGTGTGTACATGTCTTTCTATGGTTGTGTGGACAAATTTTGCAATTTTGGTTTGACACCATCTTTGTGAAGACATTTTAGCCGGTCCATCAAAGAGCTGTTTGATGGTTAAGACTTGGTTTTAAGGTTGAGGTTGAAATGAGATTTATGTCAGGGCCATGGTTAGGGCGAGGCTAAGGGTTAAGGTTAGGCATTTATTTGTGATGGTTATGGTAAGGGGCTAGGGAGTGCATCATGTCAATGAGTGTCCTCATAAATATAGAAAGACCAATCTGTGTGTGTGTGTGTGTGTGTGTGTGTGTGTGTGTGTGTGTGTGTGTGTGTGTGCGTGCGCTCATTCACATTTGTAAGAAACAAACTGTGGATGTATTTCATGTGTTCGGCAGCCAGCTTTCATCTGCAGCTCTGTGTGTGTGTTTATAAATCTGTTTACGCCTCATTAAATATGCATTACCTGCCTCATTACAGCTGGAGCCCCACCACAGCTAATGGAAACAGCTCCCCTAGCTCTCTTACAAGGTGTGGATGTGTGTATGCGTGCAAGACTGTGTGTGAGTGTGTGCATAGGTAATACCCAGTGCATCAGAGAATAAAAGTTTGTCCATGTACTTTCAACTTTACATTAGCAAAGAGTACATAATGTATTTAAGTCTGTGTTGTTTGCTTTTGTGTAATTGTTTTGAATATACTGTATGTGAAGCAGATTGTCTACTACTGCAGACAAGTATTACAAGGTATGGTTTTATATGAATGAATTGTTTATATTGAGTTGTGTAACTAGCTTATTTAATTTTTTCTCCCTGGATTTAAGCATTATTTAAAGTTCCCTGTGGAGTTTTCTTATAAACAAACAAACCTGTTACTCACCAAAACACTTTGTTTGGATCATTAAAGCCTAACAGATGTGTTGAATACATTTCCTTCCTCAGAAATAATTTTCAACACATATTTTTTTGGAACTTTTGAAACCTGCCTTGTTTACATCCATCTTTTCCTTGCTAGCAGTCCTCTTCTTCCCTGCCTTTGCTGAGACATTGTTGTGTTTCTTTAGAAAGATATATTTAGAGGAATAATAGCAGGTATGCATATCACATCACCTGTGTGCTCATGTGCATGCATGTGTGTCCTTGTGCATGTGCTTGAAAACCAATGGCACATGGGCCCACCCATAAAAACAATAGTCCATAGTGCCACTAGTGGTCAAAAACTCCACAGGGCACCTTTACTGTGAGCCTGGGGTATTTAAACACACCAGTCTGCTGAACAAACTGGGGCAATTGTACAATGAAAATTTGATATCAGCAAAGGCCCCTAATGTAAGGGTTTGAACGTGTGTTTGATATACCGATTAAAGTGGAACTCAAAAGATTTGTATAGTTCAAAAATACATGATGAAGTTCACTGTATTCCATTTGTATTCACAATTCTTTATGAATTTCTCTTTCTCTCGGCGCTGATCCTCGATCACCCATTCCCCTGGACGAAGACACCAAGATATGACATCCCAGCCAATGTCCCTGCCAACCAATGAGAATGCTGCATATCAGTGGACAGGAAGTCAGAATGTAACTCAGGGTCAAACCCAGTATGGCTACAACTACCACCACATTGACCAAAGAACTGAAAGCCAGAGCATGCTCACAGCTTGCGTAGATACTAAATCCAGCAGCCAACAAAACACCACAGATGTCTATGCTGAGTTTACTACTGATGCCACAGCTCTACAGTACGGGTCTGAGCAGGCTGAGAGCTATTATGAAGCTGGAGTTAATTCCCAGTACAGTTTGGAGGATCCAGATTCCAAGTTTCAGTACATAGCTGAAAGCCAGTACGGAGAGGATTCCAACTCCATGTGCGTGTCTGAACTTCAGTGCTCTCAGTATCAAGCTGATGGCCAGTGCCAGTATGAGACAGACCATGCTCATTACCAACGTGAAGGTCAGCCATTCTATCAATCAGATGTCCACCATGAGAGAGAAGATCATGCGCGGTATGTGCCCGAGGGATATGTTCACTTTCTTCTGTCAAGGTGAGAGGTCACACATACAGACTCAATTTTTCCTTTTGACAGGTCCAGCATTGTTTCCTAGAACTGTCTAAGATCTAAAATTTCTTTCATTGTTTTTTCTAGAAAGTTGAAACCTGATTATATATGTTTTCTATCTATATTATAAATGTGTGAAAGAAAGAGAGATAAACAGTGGAACAGCATTGCTTTTCCAAAGGCTAAGCGCTGCACTACTGTTTTTTTATCACATAGTTTTTTCTCAATCAAAAGTCAGAATCAAAAGTCATGTTCAGTATTTGGTTCAATATTTACTGTGTGTATATGTGCAAATGTGTGTGCTGAAGTTTAATTGGACCTCGTTAGCAGTTTCATCATGGAACTTGCTTTTCCCCCACTTTGTAATTCTGATGACCTGGCCCCTCTCTGGGACACACAACCCTCCCCTGTCTTTTACTCTGTGTGAGTGTGTTTGTGCACACACTCAACAGACTTTTCCATAATCAAGTGGTCATGTGATTTGATTGTGGAAAGAGTGGTTCAGTCACTCGTGCTGGGAGAACACAGCCAGAGAAAGGTAGGTGTCTTAAGACAGAGCTTGTGTTTAAAGACAAAAAAGAAGAACGCTTGTATGTACATGTGTCTCTTTACATCTGTAATGTGGATTTGTACTGGTTTTTCTGCACTGCCTCTCTCTATTGTTAGCAGGCCTTATGCTAATCAGAGTCTGTTAGTGGGGCTTTGGTTGGGGGGAGGTAGCAACACTGCTCAGTATTGTTTCTTCTGCCCACACGTGCAGCCTGGGAATGAAGCAGTGAGTCGCTTTCTGTCCGTCTGCTTTGTCACTTCTGTAATCTTTCATTTCTGGAGTCAAACGAACAGATTTTAAACTCTTCCTCATTCAATGTAATGGGAAAAGTTAGATTCTTGTTCTCTGTAGATGATTATCTTTGGCTTGTTTGGCCCAATACTATGTGTAGCTGTGCCTATGGTGGCAGTGGTAATGGCAATGATCATTTATGTTGTGGCTCATTATTGTCTTTCTGTGCCTCTGAGCAGACAGTCTCAACAGAGAGACGGTGCAGCAGGAATGATGATGAAGACGGCCTCCAGTGAGGAAGCTGCTGAGGAGATCGATAACAGAGAAGGTAAATAAACAGCAAGAATAAACTAAACTTATATTGTTCAATCTTTGGGTATTTAGTGCTGGTGATTTATGTTGCACCTAAAGGTAAAAGTTTAGAGGTATAGGCTTAATAGCAATATTTTGAGATATTATCAATAGTTTCAAAAGTTTTGTGAATGTTTAAGCAACATTTTTTTATGTGTTTATGGCATATTTTAGCAGTCTGAAGCTAAGAATTATGATTTAGGAGGATCACTTGGATTGACTGACAAATGCTTAACACAAGTAGAAATGTACTCCTCCTTTCTTCATATAAAAACTCTCTACTTGCTTGTTCTGCCTTCTGTTGCCATAAAATCATGCGAGGTGCTCACATGATAATATAAATGCCAACTTTTGAATTTATGATCTTCTGTCATCATTATTTTTTCCAGACTTTCCCCTTTTACTGGATAAGCCAGGGGGCTACATAACATTTTGTAAGAACAATCTATGGCAATAAGATTAAGGCATCTTAAAACACAGTTACATAACTGGAAATTACAGTGGATCTGCAACCTTTCTCTACAAAAAGAAAAAAAAAAAATCAAACCATCTCTCTCTGACCAGACCCATCCTCCTCGGCAGATCTATCAGCCGGCTCTAACCAAAGGAGAAAGTTGGCAGCTCCGCCAATGAACGTGTCACTAGACCGCAGTGAGGGGTCTCTCCTCTCCGAAGATGCTCTGGACACAGAGGACGAGGCCTTGGATACTGGAGATGACCTGGATGTCAACATTGATGAGCTGGACACACCTGATGAGGCTGACTCACTGGAGCTTAACAGACACGGTGTGACAAACAAGACACAATATACACTTGTCTAAATGTACACAGGAGTTGACAGACAGACACATAAACATGCTCACGTGGTAACACATACTGTATTGTACAAAAATGCTTTGGAGTGTTCTTCTACAGTATGGGGATTTGGCAGCATTCATCATTTTCATTTTCAAATTGGATTTGGCTCAGGATTTGTCAGTAGCTCTTTCCACTGCATAAAATAGAAAACAAAATACAAATACTCATTATGTTTGCTGCCATGTAACCTTGTAAAATTTTCGTATCACTGATGTCACACAGGGGATTCAGAAGAGTCTGATCTGGGTGCAGGAGCAGCTTCAAGAGATGCCATCGCAGGACATGGATCAGCTGAGGAGAGCAGGGATAGCAGATTGTGGAGGAGCGTGGTGATAGGAGAGCAGGAGCATCGCATTGATATGAAGTGCATTGAACCATACAAAAGAGTTATTTCTCATGGAGGTATGCAAGCACAAATGCCAGAAATCCATGTCTACCAGTTTCTCCTATACTGTTGTGTTTTGTTATAGCTTTTGATCATTTTGATCATATTCTGAACATGTTGAACCAATGCTGCTGGACTCCACCTTTGGCCTGTCGAATTCAAATTCTGCTTATGGAATTTCAATGGGCACAGGAATTTGAATGTCCATTAACTTTAGCCTACATATCAACAATAGCAGTAACTACACAGTGAAAGGGGGGAGAGTGGGTTACAGAGGCATGATCAGAACAGTTCTCATCTTAATATGCATTTGAATCACTGAACTTACAGTAAATATATTCCAGCTTAATATTAGAAACTGCTATAATGAAAGGTTCAGTGTTTTATATCAAACGGGTGGATCCTAAATTCTGGGGGGTCGGTATTCCTAGACTTCAATTTATTTGGCTGAGTAGATCCTCTTTTGAATACGTTTCTATTAGCTGTGTTGTGACTTAATTTGTTCTTTTATCAGTGCTGTATTGATGATTGCTTCTTCAGCAGCTCTTAGTTTCAGTTACTCAAATTGGCAGAGATTGCTTTCATAGATGGCTACAGACTACAAAATAAGCACCTGCCATGTTAACAATGGAGCTAACTGATGGGCCTTGAATTTGTGGGTCACATTAATTAGATAAATAAGACAAGAAAAAAAACAGGTTTGTACATATGCACTGCAAGTGAAACCCACTGTGAGTGTCCTCTTTGTGTTTGTGTTTTATATTCTCAGGTTATTATGCTGAACAGAATGCCATCATCGTGTTTGCAGCATGTTTCCTACCGGACAGCGACTGTGACAATTACAACTATGTAATGGAAAACCTTTTTCTGTGAGTCATGTTTCACTACATGGCCCAAACGCATATGGGCATGCAAATAAAGTACAGGGCTGATAGCGCTCCGGCGCCACGCCGGATTTCCGGCGTACCGAGATGTTTGCGAAAAAAAAAAAATCAGGTTCAGTTCGCGTGATCTGACAATTCCCAAGATCCGAGAGGCGCTTTCACTCTAAACCACACCAGTAGGCATAGCCTACTTAAGCCAATCGGTAATAGGGTAGGGGGTGGTCTTGGGTTTTGGCCAATCAGATTGATTCAGCAGTCAGCCCACGTGCGAATGTGTTTTGTGTTTCCCATACACTATGAATGTGTTTCCCACACTGGCAGCGCGAAACATAGCCGAAGTCATGGAGTGCAGCTTTATGAAGCCAGGGGAAGACACCAAACTTGTCGATAAAGGTATAAAGAATAAATGGCGTTGGTCTTGGATAGAGGAGGTGAGTAGAGACGGAAAGCCCTTTGGAAGCTGGTGTCAAAAACTCCGGCAACCAGGAGCATGTTTCTGCACTTTGTGTGCAAGGAAAATATTATATGGAACTAGCAGGAAAAAGTGCTGCCACGGCACGAGTTCAACGCTAGTCATCAAGCAGCTTTACGAGCAATTCAACATACCTCACGTTTGCCGGGGGCAACAGCCACAGCAGATATCCGACCCTCAATGACCGATCGCGTGGCTGATTTAAAAATTCGCTTGTGCTCCTTCATTGCCGAGTATGATCTATCGTTTACAATCGCTCATCCACTCGTCACTTTGTGTCAGAAATTAGCGGAGGATAAACTCGCCTTTACGCATCTGTCTGTCTCGAGGCAGCATGCAAGCTATCTTATTACACACGGCATCTCACCAGAATTTAAAAGAAATCTGTGACAAGCTTGAGAATAACATGTTTTCACTCAACATTGATGAGGCCACGGACAAAAGCATGGATAAAATTGTAAATGTACTTGTCCGATTTTATGACGAGGATGCAGGCAGTGTGAAAAGTGTGGTTAGTGAGGTCCCCCCTCCATTGTAAAAGCGCTTTGGGTATCTTGAAAAGTTCATTCATTCATTCATTCATTCATTCAATTCAATTCCTAGTTTACTTTTGAGTATTATAATTGTCACCCACTGACCTTTCTTGGTATGGCTGTAGTATCCGTAGTCTCAGTATGCTATACAAGCAATAAGTACGCAGGTAAGTGACTAGTTAAAAGCAGGGATTGATTACTGAACAGGCCTACCAGGCCCATGCAGGGTCCCAAGAGCTCTGGTGCTCTACACGAAGATGCTACTGTAATATAGGCTTGTATTGGGTTTGTTCATCTCATGTCTGAGTAATGTACATTTTTATCCACAAAAGTCATCAGAATATTTAATTCAATGGACTATTTATCAAAATGTCCCAGGGGAGCACACCCCTGGATCCCGCTTGACAATTGCGTTGATCGGGGCATATATCTTAGCTTCGGGGCCCGCTTACCTCCCAGGGAAAAAAGTTCAGGCTCAGGATTTTTTTTTACTATCACCCCTGAAAGTATCATGTTGAAATAGGAAAATGGCTTCACCAAACTGTTAGAAGCAAAGTTGCAAGCACTCTTTTGTGTAAACATATCATGACATGCTATAGCATTAATGTTTCCCTAACTTCAATGAAGGGGCCTAGCCCAAACCTTGAAATAGCAGCCCTTGGTTTGTCCTTCTGTATAAACATTTGCCAGTCTAACACTGTTTTTTTTTGTCTGTGTGTGTAGGTATGTTATAAGTACCTTGGAACTAATGGTTGCAGATGATTACATGATTGTTTACTTGAATGGTGCCACACCTCGCAGGAGGATGCCAGGTTTCAGTTGGATGAAAAAGTGCTACCAAATGATAGACAGAAGGTAATATTCACACAAACAAGTGCACGTATGTATAATATTGTATAACTGTAATGTTTAACACACACCACACAGACATTGAAAAAGAACCTATCTTAAGCTCTCAATCTTATACTATGAAAAACTTGTTGGTGTTTTGTTCTCTGACCAGGACTTGTATTGGTTACTTGTACTTGTACTTGGTTACATGGTGCTGCAGATTTGATTACATACTGTATCACATAGATTTTAAGTTTTATTGTCATTGTGTTATGTTGTTCTCCAGAAAGTCTAAACCAGTAATGTAATGTACTGAAAGCAGTCTGTAATGAAGAATTTCAAATACATTTGTTTAATGAAAGAAAAATCCAAATCAACCCTGAAAGGGGGAATTAAATAATAAATCAGCAGGACCTACCATTAAAATGCTAATTAAAAAGATTACCAACTCAATATTGCTGTGGTGCCCATCAGTAGAACACTGTGCATGTGTAACTGACTAAATGTAATGCTGCGTTTGTATGAAAAAAATCTTGCGTGTTGTAGAGATGTGAGGAATCTCCAGGGAGTTGATGGAGTAGAAGAGACAATAGACAAAAATCTTAATACCTCAGCTGTAGTTTTATTGAGGGCAGATGTTGTTGGGGTGCAGGTCATGGTTTGAGCATATAAAAAAAGAGACGTATGACACAACTCTAGTAACAACAGCTCAGACAAGTGTCTTCCTTGTGCAAAAGTAAACTCTGGAAGGCAAACGTGTGACAGAACTACAGTATATACACACCCCAAGACTTTAAAATAAAATGAGTAAATGGTGAAACTAGTTTTCAAACCAAACTAGAGCTAACATCACCCTAGATTTCTGTTTAATATTTACGATTAGGCTTGATCCTCTTAATTGCTAATATTCTGTAATTTTATTGTGATAATTGATAACTCCTCTAAATGAATGTGGCAGGACTTTGATACTTTAACAAGAAAAATGAAAACATAATATATCACTTTACACAACTTGATGACTTGAAATGTTATCAATAGTCTCATTCTTCTGGTTAATATTTATGAAAACCAGCCACCATAGAAGAGGCCTATTGATATCTTATTTGCCTCTCTTCATCGCAACATAAACTGAGTTTCACTTCCTCATTCACGCTTTAAAAGACAGTCAGTAGTTCACTCTTAGCAATAGTTTACAGTATACATACCATGGACAATACCATATTCTGTTATGTCAGTGTTTGTGGGCATTAAATTGTAGCATTATATAACACATATGTTTTTCTCTCAAATAAAAGGGTGGACAGTAAATATAGTGCACCATACAACAGGGAGTGATTTTGGAAAAAAGTAAAATAAACAGTAAAATAATGAGGAGTCATCATCTCCTGAAATACTTACTTTTTGATGTGCTTTCACCAGACCACTCATGCTGTTTTTTCCTCTACAGCAGAACAACTTCACTGTGAAAAACCTTGAGCTCTGCTGATTGTTATAAATAATTTACACTTATATCAATGGAGATCTTGCTAACCCTTGCTAACCCCTTTTCACACCTTTTCTGCCTCTCCTCTTGTCCCACAGACTAAAGAAAAACCTTAAGATGTTCATCATTGTCCATCCTTCCTGGTTCATAAGGACTTTGCTGGGAATCACCAGACCCTTCATAAGGTCTCACCTTTGTACTTTACATTGAGATGACGTTTATCACAGGATGTACATTAGAGGTGTTCATAATTTCAAAAAATGCACACATTTTGTGACCTATCAGCCACAAATTAAAATGTGACATATTTAGACTTGTCACATTTTAATTTGTGGTGGTGTCAAGTGCTTATAGGTCACAAATTATGATTATTTCCAAGAAGACAGTTTGATTACAATGGAAATCCAGGAGCCAATTTACCACATCACAATGGTTGAATCAGTTCTTTTCAGTAGTAAAGCATTTGTTCTGATCGTTCTGATTTCTGTTTTCTACAGCTCCAAGTTCAGCAGTAAGATCAAGTATGTGAATAGTCTGCAGGAGCTTGGAGAAATCATCCCAATGGACTATGTCCACATTCCACCCAGCATCGTCAAGTGAGTCAGCCTGTATCAAAATTATCAATGGTCTGCATAAAGTGACAAAATATTAACCATGATACCAAATGAACTGTCCTACCTCCCATCCTCTGCAATTTTGTTATTATCCATTCCAGTTTTTTCCAGTTTCAAGTAGCAAATAGTATGTCCTATAGCGGGATCTTCAAGTATCTTTAGATATTTTGTGTGTGTTTTGTGTTGCCTTTCCTAGGTGTTAAATGCCATAGTCAATGACTGTAATCTCTGTTTAAACTGCTGTAATCACATCATAAAGACATAAATTGTTTTTAGAATACTTACCCAAAAAATACACACTGACATCCTCCTTGGAAAAAGGAAACAAACACAGTGCAAACTTTGATTTCAAGTGCCAAATTAGGCATGCTTATACATCTCTCACTGTGCCCAAAGGTATGACGAGGAGAGGTCTATACACAGATTTGCATGCATGAGGTAAATCACCTAACCTGCCTGTATTGATCAGTTGGTTGTGTAAAAGTCTCCCTGTAAAATCCTTCAAAGCTACTGTGAATTTTCTCATGCTGGGACTAACCTTACTGACCTTTGGCTGTCTCCTTATCCAACATAAAACCAGCCCAATATTGTTTTTCTTACTTCTTCCAGTCTGTGAAGTGGCTTTCCATTTAAACTGATTCATTTTACCTCTCATCTGTGACGTTTTAGTAGAAATCTAATGAATATACACAGTATACCCCTAGGTACCCTACACTAACAACAGATATACTGTACATAGTCACCCTCAAAGCTAAGCTGGTCTGATGGTTTGCTCTTGAGGAATTTACATGCAATACATAGTGGGACTGACACCAGACTGAAAACACAAATATCTCCATCAGTACGAATGGTTGTAAAGGGACTTTACAGACCAGCAGCACAGACTAAACTTTCTCATAATTGGCAGCAAATTATCCCCACAGTGTAAAATAATAAGTGGGTGAAGTATGTACAGCAACCACAAATACTACACAGCTTTATTGATACTACTACTAGATTGCACCAAAATGAAAATAAAATTCAAATTTTACACATAGTGGCTGTGGTGTTGTGAAGTTCAGTTGGTAAAAGTTAGGCAATGATAGCCTTCATGGTGAAAAGAAAACAACAATGACCAACTGTACAAGATCAAACCCAAACTGTGGACTCTGATCTTAAAGTTATACACTTTGTTGTACACCCAACCATCCACCCTAGTGCCCTCCTTGGGACTACGCTATAACAGTGTTGTCACAATACTTTGCTTCAGAGAGGACAGCAAATGGTCAATGCTGTCTTTTTTCCGGTCAGGACAGTCTCTGTGGAAGATACTGTAGCAATTTATACCCAGCTTTACTGTGTAAAAGAGAAAAAGGGTCTGTTTGTAGCTCATAAGACTCCCTAAAACACACGCGTTTTGGTGTGTTAGAGGAAATAGAGTGGAAATGTCTTATTCTAACTTTAACCCTGTCCATTATCCAAGAGGCCATGTCTTACACTTTTGTCCTTTCATGCCTTGTGCCACTGAGCATGGATTGAGTCTGAAAACTACAGACATCCATGTCCAGTGTTAAAGTGCCTGTGTTTAAGGGTAAAAATTAACTCTGGTGACTGTTTTATTGTTGGAAAATGATTGCACCCTGTATTGCAGTGCATCTGTGCCTCACTCCTCTGACCTTGAACCCTCCCACTTTAGAGCACTGATGCTTGTTTTCCTTTCCCCTTCATTCAAACTCTAATGGCATTGTTGAAACAGGCTTTTAATCCCCAGCCACTGCATGTTTACTGACAATTTCACCACAACCAGCACTTGTTTGACTTCTTCACTAATCCTTTTTCTTTGCCCTCCAACCCAATGCAAAACCAGACTGGATACAGATTTGCAGGACACAGCAGCTAAGTGAGTAGTGCACCATTGGTTTCTGTCAGTGAGTGAATTTAACTGAGACAACGAAGGAAATAATTGCTGTTCTTCTCAGATCCACAATATTCAATAAACAGGAAAAATGTTTGGTGGATTTATTACTGCTGTGTCCTAATTCTTTATCGCAAGTATAATTGTAATATGCCATTTTAAACGTCTGTGTGAACTATAAATCTCTCTTTAACTATTTTTCTTTCAGTCAGTTACCTGAGCAGTTTATCTTATCTGGTGACCTAACTGTTTTTAAACCTGAGACAAACCACCTGATCAGTCATAAAGAGATACCCAAGACATGGACACATACAGGCACATCATTTCACGTGTACTGTGACATACATAAACTAGCCAAGGCTTTGGTCTAACTGTAAAGCAATGATCCTTGTTGTATTTGATTAATCTGTTGTTATGAATGAGGAATGAAACATAACTGATACCATAGAATGAAGAGATAATCATATAACCAACCTGCTGCATGGCAAACTAATTTCCCTTGAGTTTTATTATTTTCAGAGTAGACCATCTTTAAAAATACCACAGTGAATCTTACCTATGAATTCAAGAGTAGGCCTGGTAGCCACTGAACAAATACTGATTTTGCAGTATTGCAGTTAACAGGAAAACTTAATGTATACTTAATGCTAGTAGGTGTTTATCATGTCCCATTTCAGTTACAGTAAGGGGTGGGCGATATGGCAAAAATATCATAAAATAAAATCACGATTTCGATTTTATCACGATCTTAAATTGGAAAAAGAAAAACAGACAATTTAGACCAAAGAACCTTTCTTAACAGATTTTATTTCAAATAGTCGCAGTTTTGCCCGCATGTGCAAACAACGTAAAGTTTAAGGTAAACAACAACAACATTCTGGGTCGTCGTGTTACCACCCGACGTGCGAACGGTTTCTGTGCAAACTTTGCAGATTACATTTGCTTGCGCTTGATCAGTTGCGGAAAATCCAAACCAATTCCATATAATGGAGGTGGAATTTTTTTTGGCGACCAATTCCGTTTGGCTTTCAGCCATCGCTCTTCATGTGCTACCGCTACACACAGAAACAAGGAGGCGGGTAGGAAAGCGCGTCACTGCCCGTAATTCGCTATGATTGGTGGGTCAGGTTGACGACGTCAATACGTCTGGAGCGTCGGAGCATCAGCATAGAACTGCAATTTATAGAATGTGCCCTAGACGATCCCACGAGCTCTGCAGTTTGAAAGATCGTCTTCACGTTGTAATCCTTCACGATCTAATATCGTCATATCGCCCACCCCTAGTTACAGTCATAAAATATGTGCATCTGCTATTGGCATAGTTATTGCAGAGGTATGCATTGGTATGACTGCCATTAACTTTATGATCTGACCACTGTTTTTAGTTTTCACTGGCGATCCCCTTTGCTTTAATTCTAATGCCTCAATGACAGAGGTGTAATACAGTTCTGTCTCTGTCATCTTCTCTCTTATTTAGAGCCGACAAGAAGGGGAACTCAGCTGTTTGAAAATTACAAGATACCTGGCTCCTGCCTATCTCCTCCCTGCAATATGCTGTATTCTACCACAGCATGTTTGAATATAAGCAAGCCTGCAGCATGATGTGTCCAGCACTAACAATGTGTCATAAAAGGATTATGTTGTGGTACAAAACACCAGGCAGTTGCTTCTTCAGTGAAGGAAGTAGGGTGCTGAACACAAGCCTGTATTTACAGTGACTGAGCCTGTCACTGTGCTGAAGGGAAGATGCTTTATCCTTTACTACTAATGTTACACAACATTCAATTGTGTTATCTATTTAGTAGCTTTTGTTTTCTTTGACTTCATCTTTAATCTTAACAATGGTTTGAGTCTTATTTCTTTCACTTTGGAGGAATTACTAACTGGCTTTGTTACATTCATGAATTAATCTTCCCTGTCAGTAGATTTACCTTTTGTGACACATGGTAATATTAATTGTGGAATGTTAATTCTGAAGCCATAGTGAGGCCATACATGGAAACAGAAGTTTTATTACTGCCCATCTGCTCACAAATACACATTTGTGTTCCTGGACATTTGGGATGTTAGTGTAGCTCTGTCAACAGACTATAATGTTAACAGATACTCTATCTAGACTCTAATTTTAGATAGTCAAGGTTTACAAAAATGTGATCCACACGTGAAAAACATCTTTGTGCTATTCAAGCCTGTGGTTTATAATGGTTTCTAGTGGCCAAGCTGGTTTTTGAGTAGTTCACATTGGTGTAGGCGACTACTGTCATAGAGGGTTTTTACATTATGTCGCAATCTTACCCAACACCTCATACAAACTTGAGAAAGGCTACAAGTTGGCAGTTTTATTGACATTGTATATCACTGTGAAAATACTTGAGATGTAGCCAAATAGCAGTTATCAGTAGCTGCAGTAATGTGTTGCATGCTTTCAGTTGCTACAGTTTTAGATTTCTCTGATCTGATTACTCACCCAAATGCAGAATTGTGTACCACTGTGATTATAGTCATGGTTTATTTGGGTTGCATTCGTGTGTGCGTGTGTGGGCGAGACAGAGAAGGAAAATGTTTGGGGAGTGATGAGGAAATACTATGTTCACTGATGGTTTGACAGGTACAGTATAAAGAGTGCCTACTGCACAGGTTGGGATGTGTCTACTTTTATTTGCTTTTTTATTATATTTATATACATTTGTTTGTGGCTTGGAAGGTATTCATTTGTTGTAAAGTATGTAAAATGTTTTACTTCATTAAAGACGTGTTCCTCCTCAACCTCCTCTTAAAAAATGTATACTATACACCACAATGCACACAAAGCCTAAAAATTGGCAAATTATTGGACCAGTTGTAGCAGCACACATAGGTATTTAAACAGACCCATCAGGTTGAGGATATTGTTGGCAGACTGGCCGGAGATCTGGTTCATTGAACTGGATTATTTCCCTGAGCTGATGGAATCAGGTGGTAACAGCAAATGAATCAGTTGATGTCAAATCTTCAAATCTTGTCAAATGTCAAATCTTTTTTACCTTATTAAGACTTATAAAACACTGTCCAGACCATAACTATATATACACATGGCTACACGTCCTTACATTTACCAAATGTCATTATCACACCATGGATGCAGTCAATAATACCATATCACACATTGTCATAATCGAACAGATTATGATGGAATATCAGACAAGTGTCTTACATTTATCTATGACCTTACTTTTAAACAGGCTTTTAAATATATTGTATTTCACATTTATAATTCATCCTGAAGACTGATCCATACCATCACTCCCTTTATTGAAATGCATATTATGATATTTGATGTCTTTCTTAGAAACATGTTTAGAATACTGCATGGTAACAAATTATTGTACACTTTATACATTATTTGTCCTACCCTATATTCAACTAAATTGTTAAGTTTTAATATCTTTAGTTTTGTGAACAGGCCATTAGTTTTATGATCCACTTTAGTTTTAATTCTTATGGCTCTTTTTTGTAATATGAAAACTGAATAGGGATAGGTTTTACATGCATTTCCCCATATTTTTAAGATATAGGTGAAGAATAACATTAAACGTAAGACACTTGCAACACTATTGACTGATATTAATTTTTAATTTAATTTCTCAAAATGCCATTTGAAGTCTTCCCAGGACAAAATATAAATTAGTGTCATCTGCAAATAAGATAGATGTGAATGATTTGGACACTTTACAGAGATCATTTATATACAAAATAAATAATGTTGGGCCAAGAACCAAACCCAGTGGAACACCACAGTTTACTTTCAAAGATTCAGAGATGTTAGAGATCTATCCATCACTGTACAAAAGTAACAGTTAAAGTCCCCAGCCATCACAGTGTTGCCACCAATCCAGTCAGCACATTTAGAAAAAACACGAGAGATAAAATCATTAAATTGGTAGATGGAAAATATATATTCATGAACAATGCTTTCCTTTAATCTGCCAGATTTAACAAATAGTTTGGACATCAGATATAAGGCAGGTAATTATTGATTAAAACAGTAAACCCCTCTGCTAACCAGTCCCACTGTAACTTATAATGTTTTTCTCAGCATTGAATAATGGCCCGAAGTCTTTTCGCAGAACATTATGATGTCACAGTGAATCAACCTTTTCAAAAAGAATTAACAAAAACAAATTTGCACCAACAGGATGAACAGGATCTTTAACTGTGCAATGCGTCCAAGGGGCCGCAGCAACATCTCAATGTAGCTTAGGTGGGTGTTCCTGTGCAGAACACTGCCACACTGGTTCCACCAAATTCACTCTTCAGCATTTTGAATCTGGCCTGCTGGAGTTCCAGGAGTGGGTGGTCCTCCTGCCCGATTATGTTTCCCGCTTTTTGATCGGGGTCAGCTTGTCTTTCCTCAAGACCTCGATGATGGTTGTTTCAATCTCTTCTCCTTCCACAACTATCCTCTGCTGCTGCCTTGTGGGTCCGGCCTCAGGATCTTCAGCCAGAGGAACTGCATGAGATTTGCGGTTGGTTTACTGTATGTCTTTGTTACAGGTGTTTATGTAAAATATACGATTCTCGCAAGAAGCCTGCATTATTTGTACACATCGATTTGTTACTAATGCATCACTTTGGATGCCCCACCTCTAGTCCCCCAAATCCCTCAAGGCTTTCGTCACTGAGGGTAAAGGCTGACGTCAGATCCTCAGTGGTTGTAGATGGTCCTCTTCCTGTTTCCAACAAGCAGCAAGGTCTTGCTTTCCCTGTCCCTTGACATCTTAGTACTGCGAACAGCATTGTGTGGCCATTCTGGTGATGCCAGACGATGAGGACACATTCATCATTACCTCCTCCCTCAGGAAGCTTTGCTGGAATCCTGCTGTTGCTGTAGATGGTCTGCATATGCGCTTTCACTTCACCCACAAGCAGATCCACTATTATAAGACCATTATATATATATATACACATACATACATACAATACTGTGCAAAAGCTTTAGGCAGGTGTGAAAAAATGCTGTAAACTAAGAATGCTTTCAAAAATGGAAGTGTTAATAGTTTATTTTCATCAATTAACAAAATGCAGTGAATGAACTGACAGAATGCTGTTTTCAAATGAAATTCTCAAGAGGATTTTTCTAAATAATCTCTAAATAATTTTAAATACATCTTGAAATTAAATTATCTGTTGCTTCAGATGATTCTATTCTTGGTTTGCAGGAAAAAAAAATCTCCAATACACCTAGTGCAACTCAGCCAGTGCCTTTTGTCTCAGATACTTCTCCAAGCAGTAAATAGCAATGGGATCTGTATCCATGTCAAACTTGTTGGCAAAGAGGTGATGCTGCTCAAGCATCCATTTTAGGTCTCCAGCACCATATACACAGATTGACCTGACATGGTTGCCATGACACTCTGGGTACACTGCCTCCAGTGAACCCAGTGACCCCTCATGCCACTGCCACTTCACCAGCCGTGCAATTGCATTCATGTCTGACATGTCATATTTAGTGTTGGGCCATGCTGAGCCAGGAACACCAGGGATTCGCTGAATGGTTGCCCAGAGAAATTCATCAGGACTGTAGGTGTCTTTGGCCCACTCAATCAGTGTCTGTATTCGGCTGTCTTCCAACACACTGCGCCCGTAGCCTCGGCTAACCACAATATAGGCATTTCCTGACAGAATGGGCAGGTTGAAGGGAGGTGGCTCCTTCGCTTTTCCTGACCCCTGAGACAGTTGAAACAGTTATGTTATGTTCATTATGGTCAATCTGAATAGAAAGATTTGCAAATAATCAATATGTAATTTTTAATATTCAAAAGAAGTACCTGGATGTTTCCATCAACTATCTTGTAAGATTTTGTCACTCTTGACTTCTTTCCCTCAGGCATTTTTTCTGACTCTAAGCTGTTCCCGCCCTTCAATGAACGCAACATCCTCACCATCTCCAAGTTGGTTTTCAGGGGGAAATCCTGGCCACAAAGGTTGATGAAGTATTTCCATTTTGTGCTGGCTTCATAGAGGTCAGCCATACAGTTAAGGTCAGCCTGGACACGCGGCCAGGCAGCATAGACCACGCTCACAGGCTTGCTGACCATGAAGATATTCGGGAAACAGGAAGTAATTGCCATAATGGTAGAGAAGATTGAGGGATCTGATTTTTTGTCCACATGGATACAATATATATTATGAGGTACATAGATGGCTCGCAGCAGTCGCTCAAAGTTCTGCACCTAGAGTATATGAAAAAATAAATGATCCTTTTTGTGTATACATCAACTGAACTGAATTTCATTTGTAAAATTGATGAAATGCCCTTTTTAATTAATGACTTAATTAAATTGTTTAGACCTACTACACTGTTTGAACATGTATTTGAATTTAAAGTGAGGCTTTAGAATTTACATACCTTATGATGAACAACTATAGAGTAAGCCAGAGGGAAGTCCTCTTCCTCCTGGCTTAACGGGAGTGTTAAGTATTTTCTGCTTAACTTGAATTCCCTGTAAATACACAATATTGAACAAATAACAAAAGGAATGAATATCTGTTAAATTCAGTCCATTTAAATAGTAGTTAAAATTATACAATGACTAAAACTTGTAGTTTAAAGCAACACACCTACAGTCTTTGGTTGCATTAATGTAATACTCATCAGGGATGTGAACACTCTTGCGGAAGTCTTCAGTGAGAGTCAGTAATTTGGCTTGTTCCAGTGCCTGCCTCTCTCCACGCAGGATCTCTGAACAGTTGCACGCTGTCTCTGGGCCGCCATCAGCATCTGTATACTCCAACCAGCTGTAGCTGAGAAAGTAGGTAGGATCCCAGCTTGTTTTTGGGCGACTGAGTAAGGAAAGCATCCATAGTGATCCCAGTCCAAGAGTGATCTTCAGCAACAGTAGAAGCCTACCTCCTTTCAGTAGCCTCATTATTTGAGAGGAGGAACTTAACTATAGGGAGCTTTTACTGTGTGAGTTCTGTATGTAGTTCACCTGCACTTCACCTTTATGTTTCTTTCAAATACTCACTGATTTACTTTTTTCTGCCATTGAAACATTATGCGTCTGAAATTATTAAGGCCTGTCATCATTACAATAAACCAAACATTTTTCTAGTTATTGCTCCATTCTGTACTTTACTGTACTGATTTTCATAGAGTAATGTTTTACAGTGTGTAGATAAGTTCCTGTCTTTCTGGATCCAGGCAGATTAGTTGCTTTACATTTTATTGCCCCTGGAAACAAGATAAGAGAAGAGATATGAATACATCCATTCTTTAGCCAGAAATACAATTTCAAAGTGTAAAATTCAAAAGTGGCCTTAAAGCAAAGTTCCTGTTCCATGTGTTGCCATGCCTGTTGTCATATTTTATATTTCAGGTATAAGGATGTAAAACTGGCAGGTGCCACCTATGACAACTGTGTGTAAAATGTAAAAGTCACCATAAAACACATGTTTCCCTATAGATATTGTTGCCATGAATTAACTAGAAATGTTCCTATTAATAGTCTTTTATCTGTACAGGTAATTGTTATACCCACCAACGTAATAAACCACAAACATAATAAATTTCTCACAAACGTAATAGCAGTTGCCTACTACAAACATAATACATAATTTCTGCAAATGTAGTAGCTAATACATTTGAAGGGATTTGTTATGTTTGTGAGAAGGTGAAAAAAAGAGAAAAAGATTAAATATCTTGAATCCTTCTGTTTTTGTCAACAGTTATATTAACTTAATATTTAAAAGGTACTTTGAAACTGCTGGACCTCTGTTTTCTAGCCCAAGACACATTGATACAAATTCAAACGGATTCTAAGGCTGATGTTTTGTTTTTGGCTGATGTGTTTCTCAGGAACAGCAATGATGTTCCTGGGTCAATTTGACCCAGGGCATGTTTAATTATCCAAAAGTGTCAGAAACCAAAAAATCCCAATAAACATTGTTTATATCTCATTATTAACTCCATTACTAACCATTTCAATCAATATTTAGTGTAATGGTGTTCTTTACCTCTCAGATCATGGTTCAATGAGGATAATTCACTCGTTTTTCATTAAGAAATGCATGTTAAAACTTTTTTTAATGTACTTTGGAAAGACCTACATATAAAATACAAGAGTTTTACATGACATTAATTTTTTTTAAATTTTATTTTACATTTTGGAATTTTTTTATGGAGTGATGTTGATAAATTAACACGAGACACCTCTTCTCTTCATCCAGTGTGACATTAGGGCCTGGGTTATAGAGTAGTGGAAGTTGCTCTACCCACTTGTCCTACACTGTCCTGATAGCTGCCAGCTTGTCTCTTGTCTCTCTCCCATCTGACAGCCCTTGTCTCTCGATTATCAAATTGGATTACTCTGGAGAAAATATGAAAAATCTCCAGAGACATTGTGGCACGAAATATAGCCCTGCCTGTCTCTGCATCCCACAGACTGGCTGTTAATTCATCCTTTGACTTATAGACCCCAGCCAGGATGAGGACCCCCAGATATGCATGTAAATGCATTTTATCCTGCTCCTTCCACTTTCATTTCGAGAACGATTTTCTGTATTGAGTTGGGCATGACCAGCTCAAAAGCTGACTTGATGTCTGTCACACGAGTCACTGCCATTCTAGTGGGCCCTGGCACTGTCTTTATTATGTTTTCTGCAGACAGTTTTGCCTGAAGTATATTTGGGGATGAAGACCACTGTATTTCACCATTTTTTGATGTGAATGTCTTGCTTGGAGGAATATGAATAGCAGTTTCCTCATTTGGTTCATAATCAGAATCATCAGACTCAGAATTGACCTCAAGATGGTCTTCATCTTCAGACACATCCTCCTCTATTTCACTGTCATGATCAAAGATGAGTTCCAGAGCCTCCAGGGTTGTCACTTGTTTACTTCTGCTGCTCATTTTGTAAAGCTCTAACAGAGAGTATATCATATGTAGCTGCAGAGTGTAATGTTGGTAGGACTCCCTTGCAGAGAATATTTATACGTTTTGCCCCTCCCCTGCTAAGTGTCCACTCAATGTGGGTGGACTTTGCCCACGGGAACAGAAAAGGTTTCCGTCAAAAGTCATAACAACACCTGCATTCTCGCACTTTACAGATGAGGTCAAGAGAATAGGGAGAGGGTGTGTGTGTGTGTGTGTGTGTGTGTGCGTGCGTGTGTGTGTGTGATTGGGGTGAAATATGTCTCACAGTTGCAAAGAAACAAATAGTATTTGACACTTTTGACCCCTTTTAGCCTCCACTTTGACTGCCGGGTCAAATTGACCCGAACAGTATCTATGTAATGTAAACATGCAGGGGGGGGTTGCCAAATATTCGAAATGAACCATTTTAATTTTATATGTTGATTAAACTTATTAAGCCAAGCAGAAGAAGTTTCATACCCAAAAAATACTTTTAACTATTTTTTTTTTATTTTTTAACTTTAAAATGGGTCAATTTGACCTGCAACATAACAGGAGGGTTAATATTTAAAAGGTACTTTGGAACTGCTGGACCTCTGTTTTCTAGCCCAAGACACATTGATACAAATTCAACCGGATTCTAAGGCTGATGTTTTTGTCTTTATAAAAAACATTTAGAAAGTTTCCCTATATTTCACTATGGCCCTGAGACTTACCACACTAATACTGAGTAGGACCTCCCTTTGTTCAAATAGCCTCAACTCTTCATAGATTCTACAAGTTGTTGGAAACCGTCCTACGAGATATAATTTCTACTCACTTGTCACCTGTACATTCGTACTGCCAATCTCCTGATCTATCCCAAATTTGTTCTATTGGATTCAGGTGAGGTGACTGGGGAGGCTACGAAAGTACACTGAATTAACCACAATGTTCATGGAAAGGTTTGTGACAACAATACTCAGTTGAGCTGTAGCATTCCACAAGATGTCAGAACCTGTCCTTCCACTGCTGATCTATTACACCTGTAACTTGTTGGATTCTGATGAGGTGAAGTACAAAGAACTAACTGATGTTGACGAGTTTGAGAAAACAATTCGAGCAATGGCTGATTTGCATCAAGGTACCAAGAAAACCACACCTTTAAACAACACCCACCACCTGGGGCAAGGTTGGGACAATTGCTTCCTGCTGTTGATGCCAAGTTTCTAACACTAGCATCTTTGTGCCTCAGCAGAAATCCGGATTCATCACACCAGGATATGTTTTTACTGTCTTCAACTGTGGTTATCTGAGTTATTGTAGCCTTTCTGTCAGCTCGGACCAGTCTGGCCATTCTCCTCTGACCCCTCTCCTCAACAAGATGTTTCCTTCTGCAGTACTACAGGAGAGGCACAGAGGCATCAGGCAAAGGTTCAAATCAGGTAAACAGGCACAGGTCAAAAATCCAAAAAGGCAATAAATACAAAGCAGCCAGGAGCACAAACTACGATCTGGCAAACAACAAAGGCAAACTGACTGATATAGTAAGTACTGAGGGATAAATGAGCAAACAACCAACAGGTGTATGGCAGAATGAGCAGGCTGGCAGCTGATAGGCTCCCAGACAATACAGGGGGAGTCCCAGTGAGTGTGGATTTTGACCAACTCAATTTGAATTTGGTAGTGGCCCAATGAACAAAGCTTTTTATTCTACGGGTTCTACAAGTAAGTCAGTATCTTTTTTTTTTAACAGATCAAGACAAATCTTTGAGCTGAAATAACAGGCTGGGTGGACTTCTTCTGGTATATCAATGGGGGCACAGTATGCTTCAAGATAAGTAGTATAACCATTTATCATTCTCAGCCTGATACAGATGAGCAGTGTTGTTAAACATAGAGTGGAGGACAAAAGAGAATCTGTTTCACACAAAAAGTGTGAACACTCCTGATATCTGATGAAATATGCAAATATCCCTGAATATCAATATATTAATGAAATATATTTGAATTTGCAAAGTAGACAAATGCAGTGCATTTCCCTGCAGGTTTTACTTTTTTAGGCTGCAGAGATAAGTTTACAGCTGCCAGGAGTGTTACATTTCGACACTTTTATTCTGAAATCCAAATTCTCCAAAATCTACTTGGAATTAATGTGTGATTTTTACTTGTCAGACTATGCAGGTTTTTCATGCCAGTATTTTTTAATGCCAATTATAAGGGTGACATGTTTACCGTCGTTGCTCTGTAGTTGTTGTACTTGTTTGGTAAACATGTTCAGGCAGTTGAAAGCTTGTAACACTGGAATGACAGTCAGTACAGGACATAGCTCTGCTATAAGGCTAAATGATTTTACATCTGTCTGTGAGATCAAGATAATAATCTGCACCAAATTGTACAAAGTCATAGATCTCCACACTAGGATTACGTATGATTATTTTTTACATCAAGATCCATACATTATTATCTCCCAATTTTAAGAATACTGATAAACTGAAAAAAATTCTGTATCTGCCCTTTAACCCAATGGGCACCAAAATTGAATGGGTTCTTCCTTTGACAGTGCCTCATACCTCCCCCAGGTTTGGTGCAATTTGGTTCAGTGTAACAGGTAACCAGTTTTGATAATCTCATAATTTTTCATATATTATTTTTTATTATATTATTCATATATCACATACTATCTAAAGACAGATGCCTGATTCCAGATTCCTTCAGATGTTCCTCTGTCATATATCTTGGTGACATTTTACTGAAAATTAAATGAATAACTATGTTGAGTGTATATACTGTATAATTAATGTATAATTTTCATCAACAGGTTGTTTTGGCATGGGCGCTGATTTACAGGCACAATTTCTCTCCACAGAGATTTTATATTTGGAACAACTGTAATATTATATATAAGGACAAGTAATAATTTTATGATAAATGGTTTAACAATGGTATCATACCAGCGAGTCAGTTGCTTACTAAAGAAGGACTACTGTGTAACTAATAAGAATTTCTCACCAGTTACAATGTACAATTAACCAAGAATTTCCCATCAATTTCCCATGCTTGTTATTATCGAAGAAACCCCTTGAACAAGCGGTGGCTAATTGACTTTATAAATAGTTTTTATGTCTTAATGACCCCCATGCAGTAACAACTCTGCTCTTGATAATGGAAAGGAGGAGGATATTACACATTTATCCAACTAATTTCAAAGAAGGTAGCCTACATGTTTGCAATGATGACAGAATATTCTTATTAGATGAGCTCAGCTGTCACTTACACTTCGGTGCTCTTTAAAAAGAACTGATGTCTTAATTCGCTTTGGGAGGTACTTTCAATCCACAAATTAGCGAACATTTAATCACTGTCATTTAAATAGGATATAGCCTCAAAGATGATTTCAATCCTGTAACATTTTAATGCCTTAAATTGGAATTACTGACCGTTTCAGATTCATCACCAACTCTGCTACTGCCGGGGTTGTGTCGAAGTCTCTTTCTGTGTCGAAAGTGTTTCCTCTTACCTTCACCTGAACAGAAACTAACCCGACCATAAACCCGAGGGGGTGTTTCTTTACAAAAATTCAGTTCTTTACATTTAAGAAGGAAATAGAACAACACGCGGCAATCATTATGCTCTCTCAACAAAACAAAGAACTATCAAAACATTGAATGTATGCAATATTTTTTTTTAATTTTCAAGTGATCTTATTGTCATATAGCCTGCTCGCGTTGTATATCTTTATTTATTTTACTTTATATTTGTTTCCAGTCTGTTGTTTTTTTCTGTTTGACACCCTTTTCCTTTTTATTTTTTTATTGTTTCATCTGTTGTCTATGTGTGTGTATCCCGATGTTTTCATTTGATACTGTGTATACTGACTGAAATAAAGGTCCAGGGGCTGTCTGGTCCATGGTTTGGTTGCTTGGGAAAGGATATGTCACCCTCGTGTGGTTGGAGTCAAAGACCAAAGTCAGCTACCAACAAACTTCACAGGTATAACCAATAACGGGCTTAATATATCCAACGTATATCCAATATTATAATATATTGGCTATTAAAATGTTGAACATTATGATATGATTAGAAGAAAAATTGTGGACTGATAACAAATTACCTCATATTTTATTGAAAAATAAACGAAATGGGCTACAATAAATGTATTGCCCTTCCCTAGGTGGGTCGGGAATGCATAATTTTGTAATTGCTACATTTCCTAAAACAATTGAAGGCAACATGTGACTCCCGGCCGACTTTGGTCAAGTGATCACTGCATCAGCAGAAGCGTTTGTGATGCAGTTCAGTTCAACTCATCATGTAACATCACTGGTTCTCTACGAGCACCAGGGCTTCATTATTACCGTCATACTGCAAGTGGACCTGAGAGAAACCGGGACTGTAATTCTCAAGTACTGTATAACCAACACAAAAACCGTTTTAGGAAGTCACCCTGAGCCTTCTGCTGGGGAGAGGTTGTCAGAGGCTTCAGGAGTGAAAGCAAAGAACTGGGGATTCTCATCTATCATTAATCTGTGAGCTGGCCCTGCTCTATACTGCTTTGATTTGGGGGCATTAAGGATTCAAGACTTGTTACTAGGGTAGCCTACTTTATGAGTGTTTTTTAGGACTCCAAGCTAGAACATGTACTGTTTTATGTTATGTGAAACACACAGCTAACTAGCTAACTGCTATCTATAGCAGGTGATTGCAAATGACTGACAATCAATAATCCCAAACACCACAATTTGCAAATAGCCAAATAAATCTAGTAGATCCAGAGATCACATCTCATGGTTTGAGTCAAGACACTGAGTGAGATCGAAGTAGGCAGGCAACCAGAGTATCAGCAACTGAGTAGTGAAATCTTAGAGAAGTAACTGCTCTCCCAGCTATGTCCAGTTTTTATATGGCAAGAACCAAAATCCTGCAAGCTGTAATTCACTGTAATTATATTGACAGATTTCCAGTTATATAAAGTGTTTATTTCATATTGTATACTATCTAATCCATTATGTTGATATGCGAAAGCACTTATTCTGCAGTAGAAATCTCACTGTAACTTGAAGTTGCAATTTGCTGCATTTTCAAACCTATCAAAGATTTCATGAGGGAAGATATCATGGGTGAAATGCTTTCCAGGCTGTTGCAAGTAATTATTCTAGTTTACATTGGGACCAGGGTTACTACATGTAGAGTTAAAAGTTCAAGATCTCCTTTATATTTTAATTCATGTGTTGGTTATAATTTAATCAAATAAATCATTTGATCAAAATATATTTCTCAGGTCATATTTTTTATTTTCACATTTAGGTAATGGAAATACAACTTATTTTCAAAAAACATAAAAACCAGGAAACAATATGAAAAGACATTCGCACGATTGGCAAAGATGATTCCCCTCTTTGTAATCTGCAGTTCTATTTGGACATCTTAAATCAAATTGTGTTTTACAAATCGTTTCCCAATGCAAACCCAGTATTCACTGTGTATGATGATCACTTACATGATTCAAGCAATCATTGAACCATATTTAAATACTTTCAGCAATTAAAACCCCACTGATTTCACCTGTTATTCCATGACTGAACAAAATGATTTTAAAGAACACCAAAGTCAAAGAAGTCAACCCTTTGTAAACAAATTTGGACCAAACTGGAAAAGGATGAGCACGATCTTAAACTGTGCGATGCATCCAATGGGCCTGTAATAGAGGTGTGCGAAAGGTACTCCTTCGAAGGTGACATGGTCAAGCGCACATCAGAGCAAGCATCCGATGTGAGTGAGCACTCACCCTGAGTCACCATTTCAAGATCCTGCAAGAAGAAGTTTCAAGAGAAGCTACCGGGGACCAAAGCCAACCATACCAGATTTTGTAGAGACCCTGGCGAATTTGCACGACTCAAAATCACCTTGGAGAACCTCCTACCAGTTGACAGCACCAAGCTCTTCTACAGCAATGGATTCTCCAAACATTAGGCGAGGGGACACTGTGGCTTTTGAGAGGTTCACTCTACAGATCTGTGCCCTGATGGGTAAGGCTGAGTTGCATCTAGTTGCACCTAGTGCAACTCAGCCAGTACCTTTTGTCTCAGATACTTCTCCAAGCAGTAGATAGCAATGGGATCTGTGTCCATGTCAAACTTGTTGGCAAAGAGGTGATGCTGCTTAAGCATCCATTTTAGGTCTCCAGCACCATATACACAGATTGACCTGACATGGTTGCCATGACACTCTGGGTACACTGCGTGCACAGAACCCAGCGACCCCTCATGACCATCCCACTTCACCAGTCGTGCAATGGCATGCATGTCTGACATGTCATATTTGGGGTGGGGCCTCGCTGAGCCAGGAACACCAGGGATTCGCTGAATGGTTGCCCAGAGAAATTCATCAGGACTGTAGGTGTCTTTGGCCCACTCAATCAGTGTCTGTATTCGGCTGTCTTCCAACACACTGCGCACGTAGCCTCGGCTAACCACAATATAGGCATTTCCTGACAGAATGGGCAGGTTGAAGGGAGGTGGCTCCTTCGCTTTTCCTGACCCCTGAGACAGTTGAAACAGTTATGTTATGTTCATTATGGTCAATCTGAATAGAAAGATTTGCAAATAATCAATATGTAATTTTTGATATTCAAAAGAAGTACCTGGATGTTTCCATCAACTATCTTGTAAGATTTTGTCACTCTTGACTTCTTTCCCTCAGGCATTTTTTCTGACTCTAAGCTGTTCCCGCCCTTCAATGAACGCAACATCCTCACCATCTCCAAGTTGGTTTTCAGGGGGAAATCCTGGCCACAAAGGTTGATGAAGTATTTCCATTTTGTGCTGGCTTCATAGAGGTCAGCCATACAGTTAAGGTCAGCCTGGACACGCGGCCAGGCAGCATAGACCACGCTCACAGGCTTGCTGACCATGAAGATATTCGGGAAACAGGAAGTAATTGCCATAATGGTAGAGAAGATTGAGGGATCTGATTTTTTGTCCACATGGATACAATATATATTATGAGGTACATAGATGGCTCGCAGCAGTCGCTCAAAGTTCTGCACCTAGAGTATATGAAAAAATAAATGATCCTTTTTGTGTATACATCAACTGAACTGAATTTCATTTGTAAAATTGATGAAATGCCCTTTTTAATTAATGACTTAATTAAATTGTTTAGACCTACTACACTGTTTGAACATGTATTTGAATTTAAAGTGAGGCTTTAGAATTTACATACCTTATGATGAACAACTATAGAGTAAGCCAGAGGGAAGTCCTCTTCCTCCTGGCTTAACGGGAGTGTTAAGTATTTTCTGCTTAACTTGAATTCCCTGTAAATACACAATATTGAACAAATAACAAAAGGAATGAATATCTGTTAAATTCAGTCCATTTAAATAGTAGTTAAAATTATACAATGACTAAAACTTGTAGTTTAAAGCAACACACCTACAGTCTTTGGTTGCATTAATGTAATACTCATCAGGGATGTGAACACTCTTGCGGAAGTCTTCAGTGAGAGTCAGTAATTTGGCTTGTTCCAGTGCCTGCCTCTCTCCACGCAGGATCTCTGAACAGTTGCACGCTGTCTCTGGGCCGCCATCAGCATCTGTATACTCCAACCAGCTGTAGCTGAGAAAGTAGGTAGGATCCCAGCTTGTTTTTGGGCGACTGAGTAAGGAAAGCATCCATAGTGATCCCAGTCCAAGAGTGATCTTCAGCAACAGTAGAAGCCTACCTCCTTTCAGTAGCCTCATTATTTGAGAGGAGGAACTTAACTATAGGGAGCTTTTACTGTGTGAGTTCTGTATGTAGTTCACCTGCACTTCACCTTTATGTTTCTTTCAAATACTCACTGATTTACTTTTTTCTGCCATTGAAACATTATGCGTCTGAAATTATTAAGGCCTGTCATCATTACAATAAACCAAACATTTTTCTAGTTATTGCTCCATTCTGTACTTTACTGCACTGATTTTCATAGAGTAATGTTTTACAGTGTGTAGATAAGTTCCTGTCTTTCTGGATCCAGGCAGATTAGTTGCTTTACATTTTATTGCCCCTGGAAACAAGATAAGAGAAGAGATATGAATACATCCATTCTTTAGCCAGAAATACAATTTCAAAGTGTAAAATTCAAAAGTGGCCTTAAAGCAAAGTTCCTGTTCCATGTGTTGCCATGCCTGTTGTCATATTTTATATTTCAGGTATAAGGATGTAAAACTGGCAGGTGCCACCTATGACAACTGTGTGTAAAATGTAAAAGTCACCATAAAACACATGTTTCCCTATAGATATTGTTGCCATGAATTAACTAGAAATGTTCCTATTAATAGTCTTTTATCTGTACAGGTAATTGTTATACCCACCAACGTAATAAACCACAAACATAATAAATTTCTCACAAACGTAATAGCAGTTGCCTACTACAAACATAATACATAATTTCTGCAAATGTAGTAGCTAATACATTTGAAGGGATTTGTTATGTTTGTGAGAAGGTGAAAAAAAGAGAAAAAGATTAAATATCTTGAATCCTTCTGTTTTTGTCAACAGTTATATTAACTTAATATTTAAAAGGGACTTTGAAACTGCTGGACCTCTGTTTTCTAGCCCAAGACACATTGATACAAATTCAACCGGATTCTAAGGCTGATGTTTTTGTCTTTATAAAAAACATTTAGAAAGTTTCCCTATATTTCACTATGGCCCTGAGACTTACCACACTAATACTGAGTAGGACCTCCCTTTGTTCAAATAGCCTCAACTCTTCATAGATTCTACAAGTTGTTGGAAACCGTCCTACGAGATATAATTTCTACTCACTTGTCACCTGTACATTCGTACTGCCAATCTCCTGATCTATCCCAAATTTGTTCTATTGGATTCAGGTGAGGTGACTGGGGAGGCTACGAAAGTACACTGAATTAACCACAATGTTCATGGAAAGGTTTGTGACAACAATACTCAGTTGAGCTGTAGCATTCCACAAGATGTCAGAACCTGTCCTTCCACTGCTGATCTATTACACCTGTAACTTGTTGGATTCTGATGAGGTGAAGTACAAAGAACTAACTGATGTTGACGAGTTTGAGAAAACAATTCGAGCAATGGCTGATTTGCGTCAAGGTACCAAGAAAACCACACCTTTAAACAACACCCACCACCTGGGGCAAGGTTGGGACAATTGCTTCCTGCTGTTGATGCCAAGTTTCTAACACTAGCATCTTTGTGCCTCAGCAGAAATCCGGATTCATCACACCAGGATATGTTTTTACTGTCTTCAACTGTGGTTATCTGAGTTATTGTAGCCTTTCTGTCAGCTCGGACCAGTCTGGCCATTCTCCTCTGACCCCTCTCCTCAACAAGATGTTTCCTTCTGCAGAACTACCGCTCACTGGATGTTTTTTGTTTTTGTTGCACCATTCTGCATAAACTCAAGTTTCAGAATTCAGTGGCAGGAATATTCAAACCAGCCCATCTGGCACCAATAATCATGTGAAATATAAACATTAACTGAAGTTCCTGACCTGTATCTGCATGATCTTATGCATTGTACTGCTGTCACATTAGTGGCAGATTGGACAATTGCATGAATTAGTAAGTGTACAAGTGTTCCTAATAAAGTGCTTGGTGAGGGTATGTAATAACAGAACAGAATTTATTGTTGTATAGTCAGGGGTTGGCAGTAATGAAGTACTTTTACTTGAGTACTGTACTTATGTATATTTTTTCAGAATATGTTGAGTGTTATTTGTTTTGGAAACTAATGACTATTACTCCACTACACTCAAAAGACAAATATTGTGCCTTTGACTCCACTACATTTCTATGAAGTACTCCTTACTTTGAAGCAAAGCTTTTAGTTAGCGAAATGAATGAAGGAATTCGTCACAGGAGAAAATACAATCACAGCCAACTCCTATGCTGTCAGCCATGTTGTGCTTGCTGCATTTTTCTACAACACATCATTTCAGCTGTCTTAGATGTAATTTGGTTAATTTTGACATCTCTTACAAAGCTACATCACATCTTTTTTTGAGTGACAAAAAGAGGAAAACAACAGAAGAGCCATGAGAATGAAAAAGTTCAAGATGCTCTTGCCATTTCAGATTTCAGAGAGAGACGTTGTACCTTATAGATAGCCTACTAACGGCCGTTTAATACCTGGTTTAATTTTTGACAACAGACACTGCTGTCACTGCGCAGGACTGGTGACACTATTTACCAAGAATGCTACTCCGTTATTAGTGCCTCTATGTGGTATAGAGGATTTATCGGATAAAAAATGTATTTGTAATTAAACATTTGGCCCACGGGCCGCCAGTTGAATAGGTCTGTTCAGCATAAGTCAGCATATAGTGGGTTTTTCCATAGTTATTAGTTTTTGTAAATGGACTGTGGAACAATACAACAATATGTTGACATAAAAAAAAACTTTCGAATACATTAGTATTTTTAAAAGCAAGTAGCCTACTCCAGTACGGTATTTGACTGAACAACTTTCACTTGTATTGCAGTAGCTAATATTTGACCAGGAGTATCTGTACTCTGCCTCAAATAATGGATTTGTGTACTTTGTCCACCTCTACTTGAAAATAAAACTAATGCCTCTTCTTTCTTTAAACAAAATCAAGACAAATCTGTGAGGTTAAATAACAGGCATTCAATGAGAGCATCATTATTTTGGCATAAATATTGAAATATTGAATAATAACTTTTGCTCACCTAAACAGCACAACAGATAAATGCTCCCTACCTGTGAATTTACACGCAGCAGATCAGATTCAAGTATTCCCACTTCATCTCTTTTTCTGTTTCTTCCTTTGTTGCTCTCTGATGATTTAAGATCAGCTGGTTGAACCTGTTATGTCAAAGGGGGTGTATAAATGGACTAACTGGTTTGGCGTGACTATAAACACAGTCTTCTTAATCTTCTTAATCCCAACGTCGTCATTTTGTGTTCAGTATGCAGTATGTTAAATGTTCAATGGCATTCATTATCATTTAAATGAAATCTTAAAAAAAATGCTTTTATTTTATTTCCTGCAAATAATCAAATATCTGGGACAGTAATGTACTGAAAATACCTGGTTTCTGTGACAGCTACATTTGTGGACGTTGAAATTCTGCAGTGTTGTGGATATATTGTATTATATGGAACTATTTCATAACAAAGAGTCACACCATGCAGCCTGGCACTAATTTTATATATGCAATATGAAATAACAGTCACATTTAAATACGAGTAAAACGGAAAAGGCTTTGGTGGATCAAAGTGGTAAGACCATGAAAAACACATCACCATGGACAAAATCTCATTATAAAAAATGACCAAAATCAACACATTTTGATATGCTGCACTATAAATAAGTGGTAGGCCTATAAGAATACTTAGAAGACGTGCCAAATGAATATGCTTCAATATAAAAAGGTAAGAAAGTCCTAATTATATCTGACAAGTTGTAATATCTGTTACATGCAGCATCAATTTCTAATAAAAATGCTAAAAGAAAACAGCTCAAACTAAATATTTTTGTCCGATTATGATTTATTGTGTTGAATCTAAAGTGATTTTAAGCTCTGAAGCTTTTAACTGAATGACTCGTTTTGCCTTTAACATCACAATTAACTGTCAACACGAATTTTCCGTGATATCAACGATCGCAGGTTTAACACAATCTTACTTTTCAGAACATTATCTTTATTGTTTGTTGCTGTTGTCATTTGTATAAATTGATGATTTCAGGCCCCGAGCAAGTCCTGTAGAAGTCTTATTACTCCTCCATGAACTCCGCTAGGTTGCATAGCATTTATGAACGCGCAGCGCCAGATCCAGTACGCCGTTTGCTCGTTCTCATAGCAGAAGGGCACGATGGGCGTGACACTCCTGCGCATATTCAGTGGGCCGTATAATGCTGAAGTAACTCGGAGGCCAGAAACTTTTTTGGCGTATGCGCCACGCGAGCAACTTCTATAGAAATGAACGGGCGCCATTTTTGATCCGGTATGCAGTTCTTATAATACATCCATGGTCAAAGGGGGGTACAGTAGGTACATTAGGCTACTTCCTGTCAGCATTTTTCAAAGTAAAACTATTTACCATCCACCTAAGCCTGGTAAAGATTAACAAAGAGTTTATTAAACAAAGAATGGAGGAGAAAAATAATCTGTTTCACACTTATTTAAAGAGTGAAACAAGCGTGAGATTTGCTCAAATCTGCTCCTGCAAATAGCCCCGAAATATCATAAGAATGTCTTAAAGAAATGTTTTGTAATTTGCAAAACACACAAATACAGTGCATTTCCCTGCAAGTTTTTTATTTATTTAGGCTACAGGGATAAGTAGGCTACATCACTAACAGGAGCGTTACAATTTTTTAGACACTTTTATTTTGAAATCCAAATCGTTTAACTACATGGGTTTTCTTGCTAAAGCTCACAAGAGAAAGGCCCTCAAGTACCAGCCCTCAGTCCAGGAGTGCGGGGAATAAGGATGTTAGGCATGGCTTTTCCCTGTGGAGATCAGCTGCAGAGGTTTTCCAGCCAGATCAATGTGGCGGCTGTCACCAGCTCTGGGCCTGGATGAAAGGAGCAAGAAACTACCATATGCATGTATGTGTGTGTGTTTGTGTTTGTGTGTGTGTGTGTGTGTGTGTGTGTGTGTGTGTGTGTGTGTGTGTGTGTGTGTGTGTGTGTGTGTATATATATATATATTTTTTAATTCATACCTATGGATGGTGTGTTTTAACCAACTCTCTGCTCACATTAGATTCTGGAGACTGATTTTGGCATCACAATTTAAGAGTTTCATGACAGAGTCATAACAATGCTCTCAAACTCATCTACATCAACATATATTTTATTTTCATTCAGCTCCTGGACTTATGGCAAGATCTTTCACTAGGACATCATAGCTCACCTGAGAGCCTGCACCTCACCTGTCTGTGTTGCTCAGGCTGCTGCTAACAGGATTTTCAGAATAAAATTATTATTAGTTGAGGAATAGTATACTTGAGTATCCCATATCCCAATCTTTCACTCTTCATCATAATAACCAACGTTTTGCAGAAAACACAAAAACGGGAAGATCCTAAGTTTACAAATTTTATTCAGTAACACTTAACAACAGTAACTTATACTGCTCTTTCTTTGAATTACATCTTGAAACTGAATTACTCCTGAAACTTGATTTGGTTGCTATAGCCTAGTGATATAGACCACCCCTTTGATATAATTTAACTTCTCACCAAATTCCACATTCATAAACACATTTACAAACAAAAACTAAATTCTTTGTATTTATAAAGGAAATAGAACAGCATGAAGGAATGATTACTCCCTCTCCCAAAACAAAAAAGCAATCAAAACGTTGAATGTATCTAATATTTTGTAAAGTTTTTAAATGAAATTATTGTCATATACTCACTCTTTATTTTTACTTTATTTATTTTACTTTAGATTTGTTTCAACTGTCTTGTCTTTTTCTGTTTGACACCCTTTCTGTTTTGTTTTCTCAATGTTTCATATGTAGCTTATGTGTGTGACTGATGTTGTCTTTTGATATTGTGTACGCTTTCTTTTAAGATAAGGAGGGATCCAGGGGCTGTCTGGGCCATGGTTTGGTTGCTTGGGAAAGGATATGTCACCCTCTTCTGGTTAGAGTCAAACACCAAAGGAAGATACCAACAAACCTAGCCCGTAATTGGTACAACCAATAATGGGCGTTGTTGGTATAACCAATAAAAGGCTTGATATATCCACGGGGTGGCTATACCGTCAATTCAATATTATATTATGATTATAATAAGAAAATTTGTGGACTGATAAAGAATGACCTCATATTTTATTGAAAAAAAAGCAAAATACAATAAATGTACTCAATAAATAGGTTAGTTCACACCCCCGAGAGCAAAACTTGGGCTCTTAAATCATCTAGCTGTAAATTTGCGTCGCCTTTCCTTATGTAGGTCAGGAATGCACCATTTTGTAATATCTACATTTCCTACAACATTTGAAGGCAACACGTTACTCCCGTCCGGCTTTGGTCACGTGATCAATGACATCAGCAGAAGCGTTTCGGACGCAGATGAGCTCAACACATGAAACATCACTGGTTCTCTACGAGCAGCGGGGCTTCATTTTTTACCGTCATACTGCGAGTGGACCTGAGAGAAACTGGGACTGTCATTCTCAAGTACTATATAACCAACACATTTGGCTAAAACCGTTTTAGGAACAGGGTGCATCTGATGAAGCTAACAGTAGTTAGCTTAGCTAGCATAGTTCAACTGTTACCACCACTGTTTTGTGATTAAGGTTGAACTTTATTCAACTCGAGGAAACTATTCAGGCGGGTCAAGCTACAGCCAAATACAAGGACGTACTTTGAACTCCACAAGGGTCAGATTTCAGTGTTGCTAGCTGTCAGCGAGGTGCTAGCAGTCAGTACAGCGGGGTTTGATTAGCCAGTCCGACTTCCTTGTGTCGTTCGAGGTCATTCTGTAGCGTACATCTAAGACAGCTAACTATTATCGGTCATGAAAAGTCTTCCATTCTTCTGCCGGGGAGAGGTCATCAGAGGCTTCGGGAGAGGAAGCAAAGAACTGGGAATTCCCACAGGTGAGTTGATCATGTGCCATTAATCTGTAGTAGTTTTTTTGTAACATGTACGACTGTACCCTATCTTACGTAGATAACGTTAGGTCAGTCTGAATCACTCTTATTAACGTGGAGATAGACGAGGTAAGATAATAAACACAGCACTGGCAGTCTGGCAAACTAGTTAGTTCCTAACTACCCAACGGTTTTACAGTATTGATGACTTGAAGACGCCTTTTACGCAATGAGCGCGCATGTTTTTTTTTTTTTTTTTTTTGCGGTAAATGTGAGTTGAGTAACTGAACTTGACAGATAATGAAAGCACTGTTATTTACTCAAATAATAGCTATTATGTAACGATGGCTGTTCCAGAAATGTGTAGTAGCCGCATATCTTATCGATGAAAATATGCAAATAAATATTGCATAATTTAATTGTCCGACGTTGTCACCACCTTGTCAAATCAATGAAAAGCAAATCTTAAACTTGTAATGATTAATAATATATCGCCATTATTCTCTTCATGACCCTGACATTTACCCTCGGATAGTACATGCAGTATTTAAAGGCATTTGGTAGGGGGAAGCCTTAAACTAGTGACTGAAAGTAGTTGTCCGTTCACACAGAGTGTGTTTTACCCCTTGTGATAGTGCTTCAGAATATTTTATATATAATTCAAATTTCATTTATGATATTGAAACATTATCTACAAACATTATTGATGCACAAGGAAAGTTTGCCTAAGTGCCATGTTCGTGATCACTATTTGCTGATTGAAATAATTCACAAAGATCCCTTTTAAACAGAGACAGGTCGCTTGATTTATACCCGGAAAGATGAACAGAGAAGTCCACTGAATATAGAAAGACCATATAAAACCATTTTTTGGAAAAAAAGATCAGCTTTATAAAAGATGATTGTTTGTAACCATGCAGAGCTTTGGATGGTCAAGACGTTTTCCTCTAGTATCCATGAAAAGTGAGAACTGTAACAAATGAATCTCTCACAATACAATAGAACATTTTGTGCATGAATTTCTTGCACTGGTTATCTTCACAGCTAGTTGGTTTCTCCAATAGATAGTGTTCTCTGGTTTAAAAAAGTGCCATTGAGCAGAAACTGACTTAATATCAGACAGAGCAATTCTCTAGCTGACCTTACATACTAATCTTTTTCTTTCCTATCTCCTTCCCATCTTTAGCCAACTTCCCAGACTCAGTGGTGGACAATCTTCCAACAGATATCAGCACAGGAATCTACTATGGCTGGGCCTGCGTGGGTAATGGGGATGTCCACAAAATGGTGATGAGCATTGGCTGGAACCCTTACTACAAAAATACCAAGAAGTCCATGGTAAGTTCAAGAAAAGCGCCATTCACTGCAAACTGTCTGGGGTTTTGTTTTGATTAAATGTACAAGTTTAAAATCTATTTATAAGATGTCACATAGTTGAGCCCACTTCTTCCTCCACAGCTTTGGATAGAAATCAAATTTAGAAAAAGAAAGATTTAATAACCAAAGTTGAAGTTATATTGTACTACACACATCTAAAGAGAATCCTAAATGAATGTGTGCATTCATTAAAGTGTGAATGACAAGTCAGTGTGGTTTCATTCATGATTGCACATGAATGCTGGTTGCCCAATGTTTCCAGGGGTCTAAATGTCACTCTGAATTGGTCTTTTCAGAGGACCAACACAGAGAAAAATGTTGGAACAAATTGAATTAAATAGTCTAATTTGTTTATAACTCTTGTGATCAACTCCACAGCATTTAAGCATGGCAACATGAGTCAAAAAGACTGCTGTGAGAAAAGCTGACAAAATATTGAGAAAAGCAATTTTTTGTACGGTGAAAACTGTAGTAGTAGTAGTACTGTAGTAACAGTCAATATTGTAATATATTTTGATAAAAAATACAAATGTTAATTTCCCAATTTTTTTTGATACCATCATTATTTTAAGAATTACAACCTGCACAGGGTACCTTTGCTTTTTATCACAGTACAAGAATGAAAAAGCAGTGTTGAGTTGACGCTAGAAGACAAAATGAGTTCAGGGTTCAGTTTGACATATGGAGGTATGGTATCTCAATGCAAACGTGCAAAGTCCACTATAAAATGAATACTCTTTGTGTTGAAAACAGAGTAGTGGCTAAAGCCAGCAATATAACACATTTTCAGCATTTATTTGGGAATCCTTAATTCTATACATTTCTGGTGCAGAGGCAAGGCAAGCCATTCTTATACGTTCTGTCTTGATAACATACTAAGAGCAAAGCAGTAAATTTTGACATTTATTGTTCTCTTGTGAAAATAAATGTAAATATGTTTTTGATTCTAGGAGACCCATGTGATTCATATGTTCAAAGAGGACTTTTATGGGGAGATTCTCAGTGTTGTCATGGTGGGCTACATCCGACCAGAGAGAAGCTATGACTCTCTTGGTATGACACCTTTCTCTCTCTCTCTCTCTCTCTCTCTCTATCTCACACACACATACACACACACACACACACACCAACTTTGTGTGCCTAGTTTCAATGATAAGTTTTTTCATACTCCCAGATTTGATCTAATTTCTTCATCTATATCTGAACAGAAGCCCTCATTGCAGCAATCAACAACGACATTGAGGAGGCCAAGGTCAAGCTGGAGCTGCCAGAGCATCTCAAACTGAGAGACGACAACTTCTTCACCAGCTCTCCCAGCTCATCTTCAGCCCTGCCCTCCACCACAGCATCTACGTCACAGACTATTATGAATGGTCACTGACAGCTGGCTGTGACTGCCTCAGTTTGTGTACACACACACACACAGACACACACACAACACACACACACATACACACACACACACACACACACACTGATATCTGTATACACACAGGTTTGTGTATTTTTATTCATTAGAATGCACAGCCTCATTCTGAGATCTCTCAGCTGTCGTCATGGCTGCACATAGACATCATCATAAACAAACCATCTTTTTTATTGTGTTTTTTTCTTTTACTTTGTTAGTCATTCTGTGTTTAAATTTTATTTTTTACTTCCTCTACTGGTTAGTTGCAGACAGTCACTTAATAGATGATGTTCATTTGTTTATATTCACACCAGATTGCTGCATGCAGCTCTTGAATATGACTGCTCCTCCTGTATGTTTGGAATCTTTTGTGTGAGAAGGTACATAAAATGAAATACAGATCTTGGGATGAGGGTGACCAGAAAATACAAACAGCTGTAATAATAATCTGTATTTCAGGAACGACACAAGTATATACTCAGCTCTATGAACACTATTTAGCCAAGGTTGTAAATATGTCACTTATTGAGTCATTTTCTGTTGAGATTCATTTATGTGTCAGATGGTTAGAGAAACAGTCTGGGCATCATTATCTGTAACAAAAACACGGGTAGCACAGTTAGTTGACTTTATGCAACAATGTGGCTAAGTGCAAGGCATCTGTATGAAGACAGGGAGATTAAATAATGAAATTATGTAAAAGGTGTTAAAAGTATCCTTCCTTTGTTCTTTAATTTTGCTCTTGAGAAAATGTCTTTCCTTTCCAGTGTGACACCAGTCTTGTACAGTTTATCACTGCCCTATAGATGAATGACCCTTTACCATTGAATTTGGGGTTTTTGATGCATTATGCAGAAAAAAATCTGAATGCTCGTAAATTGGAATGACTGAATAACCAGCAACAGTTATTTATTTAATTTTTATTATTATTATTGTTTTAAGCATAGGCTTTTTAAATTTCAACATATTCACATGTTCATATTCATATTCAGATGATCTGAGGAACACTAAGGCCAAAGAAGCAAGCAAGTTCTTATGCATGTTCGTAAGTTTTTCTTTTTTTGGACTGCATCTTACCTGATGCTCAGACCTACAGTCCACTAGTCTCCGTGGGGTTTGTTACAGATAGTAAAACATTGATAGGTGAGATGAGATGAAGAAGAATAACGTCCACACCTCCTCTTCCCTACTCTGATATTTATAGAGGGCAACAGTCATTTGAAGTGTTGAGCACAAATTTATATGACACAAACACTCATGCAGAAGTTTGAAGAGAAAAACCTATGCATAATAAGATATAATGCATAAAATTCTTCATATCTATATACACATATTACAGTTTCATTTATTCAGTTCAATTAAATATTTTCAAAAACTGTTGACAAATCCTGTAAGAGGAGTACCCCTTTACAGTGTTTTTAAGTGTGTGTGTGTGTGTGTGTGTGTGTGTGTCTGTGTCTGTGTGTGTGTGTGTGTCTGTGTCTGTTAAGCCTTTACAAAGGAAATTACATGAAACAGTCAAACATTTAACTACTAAGTGTATACAATTATTTGAACCGTTGTAAATAATTGTTTTAAATGAGTGACTTCTATGAGTCCAGCTATGTGATTTTGGATTTTAAGTCCGTATTTTATTTTAGTTTATTAAAGTGTTATTCAGGAGTAAAATATATGAGTGCGTTTTATGAATGTTGATATTTACCGTGTACCAGTAGCTGTGAACCTTTCACAGGAAGCGTGTCACTGTTTTTGCCAGAACCGTTCCCATTCTCAGTCTGATCGTCTTTTTACATTTCATTTTAATCAGTTCAGTTTCTTTAGTAGAGCTTGAAAATTGTTAGCTGAAAGCATGAATGAACCAAAATCCTGCAAGCAATACTTCACTGTAATTATATTGACAGATTCCCAGTTATGTAAAACCTTTGTTTCATATTGTATACTATATAATCCATTATGTTGATCTGCGAAAGCACTTATTCTGCAGTAGAAATCTCACTGTAACTAGAAGTTGCTGCATCTTAAAACCTATCAAAAATTTTAGTAGGGAAGCTGAAATGTTTTCCAGGCTGTTGCAAGTAATTATTCTAGTTTACATTGGGACCAGGGTTACTGCATGTAGAGTTAAAGGTTCAAGACCTCCTTTATGTTTTCATTCATGTGTTTTATATAATTTAATCAAATAAATCATTTGATCAAAATATATTTCTAAGGTCATATTTTTTATTTTCACATATAAAGGTAATGGAAATACAATTTATGTTAAAAACACCTAAAAACCAGCAAACTATATAAAAGGATATTCATGTGACTGGCCTTTTTCTTTTTTGGACATCGTTGGCTGATACCTACCTGAATGTTTTTATTGTCCTAATATCAGCTTCTGCAAATATGCACAGATTAAAAAAAAATACTTGGCTGTATTCAATAATTTCTTAACAATTATTTAATTAAGAATTTAAAAAAAATTATATCAGAACTAACATTCTACCCTGTTTCCACTTAAAACTATTGTGTTGTAAAATACTGAAAGTTAAGTAAATCCCTCAAAAATTGATGAATGCTGCATGCCTAAGGCTCATATTTTCTGTAAATGTCATATTTTCCTGTAATTTCAGATTAGGCCTTATAATGCATCTGGTCTGAAAATCATACTTCAGTCACACTGGGTATGTGAATTTGTTTATAGGTGTCGCAATGCTACTGCACCAACAAGCCCTGAGGCCTGAAGCGGTAGCTTTACATGATAAGGCTCAGGAAGGGAAAGCCAATGTCAAGCTGATGTTAAACCAACGTATGAAGGAGGGACAGTGGCAGATGTCCCTGAGTCAATGTTGTGTCTATTTGTTCAGTCTAGTATGAGATAAGACGCTGGATTCAACTTGTTCCACTGGGGGTTCAGTGTAAAGGTTATAGTTCCAACATATCTCCAAAGGGACTTCATTTTCAGTTTGTGTGAGACTACTGAATATTAAATAGACCAGTATGTTTGTTGGCTATCACAATGTAAATGTATACCCACTTATGACACAGATCAGGAGCCACTTAAATTAATACCGAACTTGCATATGTCAAAATAGGCTCAAAAATTAACTGCATTTATTATAAATTAGCATAGTCCCGATTTCTTACATAACCCAATCATACAGCAGAGCCAATTTCAACATATTACTGAGCTCAGTTATTGTGTTGGTTTGCGTGCGATACAACACATCTGCAGGTTAATTCATAACTTGACTGCACACTCACAAAGTACAGATCAAAATCCAACTTTATTATGAAACAATCATTCACACCACATTTCACTTCAACCGGTTACAGAGAAAAATACTGATTATTTGCTCTTCACACTTACAAGTTAGTGCGATGCAGACCTACTATTATCTCAGTGAGACGATACAAGCCAGATGTGCAGCAGTGAAGTCAAAACATTAAATCACAACTAGAAGAAAATATTCTAAGAGAAACTTTGGGAAACCTGAAGGGGTCAATGTGCTGTATGGAGTGTTTTGTCTCTGAAAAATCAAAGTTCTGTTGATATAAAGTCTGCACCTGCAAATTGTAACTAATATGATTTTATTTTTATTTATACTTCAATGATACATAAGGAAGAGCTTTTTCTCTCCAGTCAAGGACTTGAATGCTTTCATCTGTACGAGTAGCTCTCATCATCGTACTCTAGCTCAATCTCATCTTCATCCAAGAGTCCGTACTTGAACTTGTGATACACTGTCCCATCTTTTCCCATGACAATGACAATATCATCCTCGTCTTCCTCATCATCCTCACATCCAATGATCCGGTCGCTGTACTCGCTAAATGAGGAGGTGGTGGGCTGTGAGGTAACACCTCCATTTGTGTCCAGTTTCTCATAGCCACCTGCTTTGGTTGTGGGTGCAATGGTGAGGGATTTAGATCGGGCATTGAGGAAGAGGAATATCCCTCCACCCACAGAGACAACAAGTAGAACACAAGCAGTAACAAAGAGTTTGGCGGTGCGGCCTTGAGCCTCTAAATCCTTGGCTTCCCCCAACACAAAGTTTACACCCATGATGCACTCATCTGAGAAGGAGATAGAGCAGACCATTAGATTACACTAGACTAATGTTATCTGTATACTGGGATTGTTTCTGATCAATGTGCATTTTACAACATGCTAGTTCCAATGAAATGCAGTCTTGTCTACGATGGCTAGAGACCAAACAAGCTTGGAAATTTCTCGGTACGGGAAACATATTTAGCATCATTCTAAAATACTGCAAACCCCTGTTTGGCAAGAAGATGAAACTTAGCTCTACACAGAAGGAAAGCTGTTAATTAGATCAACTATACAGGGCAACCATTACAAATGGCAGATGCCCTGAAAGACTGACTGATGACGCACATACACATAAACATTATTTTCCAGGTACAAGTATGAATACAAGTATGTATTCTGAAATCAAGAGGAGCAATTTGCATTGACAAAATGACATGAGAGGTCTTTGTGTGTTTGTGGAAAGTCTGTCCTCCAGTGTGCACTCTTTTTTTACCTTCTAGGGCACTGCAGTCACAGCACTCCCTGGGTATTGGCTTATTATCGCGGCGTGTCTCATTCCCGCAGCAACTCAAGCAGCGGCCATCATCAGACAAGAGCTGGCGTGCATGGCACACAGTACAGTTCCACATGCTGGGACCTCTGCAGTCCAGGCAGGACGAGTCACACGCCTGGCAGTTTGTCTCATCGTTTTTGGACTCAGAGGCCTAGAGCAACAGAAGTATTAGTTATACAGCAGTCTAAGTATCACTTTTATACATTTATCTCTGAACAGCCATGCCAAACTGCAGCTAACGCTCTAAAATGTTGTAGCTATGTGTTTTTTTTCATTAGGAAAATATGAAAGGTTAGTTGAATATAAACAAAAACACTCTTTGTAAATGAAGTGAAATGTTGTCAAGCTGTCTGTCACCTGAGAAGCAGCATAGAAGCCTATAATACACTTGGATTGACAGCTGCTACTCATTAAAGTGAAGCCTTCATAACAGGACTGACAGGCCAGAGCGCCCTTATCTGGAAGAGGAGAGACAGAGAGGAACAATAGGAAATAGTGTCATATGTCATTACATAGCTGAGCTTTCGATCAACCAGTAAAATAGCAGTTTCCATCCTGTCTGTCTGATGTGTGTCATACAAAAATACAGTCGGAAAAAAACAACAACATATGACAGAAATAAGCCATGACATGTTTTCTTTACCACTACAGGTCTTGCAGGTTGGATGACACCTGTGACAGTTCTTGGACCAGCTGTCGTGGTAGTAGTTCGGAGGGCAGCTCTTCAGGCATTGTCCCCAATGGCTCAGATACAAGTAGTCCCCCCGGCAACTCAGGCACTTTCTGTTACCATGACCCCAACACTGACTGCAAGAAGGGTCACAGTGCTCGCAAACCATGGTGATGGTGTTGCCAAAGTGACTGAAAAGGAGAGAGGGTATCAATTCAGTTTATTCCTCTAGGGGAGGAGAGGAGAATATCTATAAATCGGTGAGTATCTGTGTGTTCATCTTACCTTTCTGAACAGGTTTCAACGCAGCTGCTCCCCTGCCTAAA
Source organism: Seriola dumerili (assembly GCF_002260705.1). Classification (NCBI taxonomy): domain Eukaryota; kingdom Metazoa; phylum Chordata; class Actinopteri; order Carangiformes; family Carangidae; genus Seriola; species Seriola dumerili. The sequence continues at coordinate 661,515 of NW_019174545.1, read as the reverse complement.
GAATCCAGGTTTACAGGTGGTACACTGCACACTGTGACTGCCAACACACGACTTACAGCTGAAGTGACAGCGCTCACACACACGTTCATCCTTGTCCTCGGCATAGTAACCCACAGGACACTCCTTCACACATGTGCTGTCTGATGGAAACAGGCACAGAGTAAAAACACTAAAGGAGAAGTTTGCTTTAGATTGATAAGCAGCACAACATTTAATATAAAAATTAAATAATATAATAAAATAATCAAATATTTTCTACTAATTCTGGCTTAGTTTGATTATTTACTCAGTAGGAAGTGTGGCTCGTTGCAGCGGAGGCAGTTGTCTTTGCCCGGCCCAGAACACTGCTGACAGAGTTTGTAACACTGTTGGCACTTCCCATTCTGGTCCATGTATGAGCGCAGAGAGCACTGATTTAACCACACACAGTGTCCGCTGGCATCTTTATGCCTGCTGGGGTCACAGCTGAGACAGGATGAGGGCTCATGGCCTGAGCAGGTCAAACATGACCTGTCACATTCTGGGAAAATAAAGTCATTAGACACAGCCAACTAGAACCATGGCAAAGGTAGAAAATCCTGTAATGGTTGCATTTTTTTTCTGATTTGTTTAATATCACATTAAGTTTCCAACTTGCTTACCTCTACATTCATTGATAGTCTTATCATAGTAAGCGTTCATAGGACAATGAGCCAGACACTCTCCATTGTAACGGACAGCTTTTGAGTTGCGACACACATCACAGTCATCAAAGCCCGGTCCTTCACACGAGGCACAATCAGCATGGCAACGCACACACTCCTGTTGCTTCTCGCTGGCAAAGTAGCCATCAGGACAATCATCCACACACTTATCCTCATGGCGGAAGTAGTAATCAGCACATTCTGGGAGAGGGAGATATGAAGAGTAATGCAAGATAAGAAGGGCAAAACACTGTTGTTTACATCATTTACACAGTGCAAGTAGTGGAATCTAAGCTAGTTAGTGAAAATTATTAATATTCCAAACTGGACTTTTTCAATTACTGTTATAATCTATGATGAATCATTAAAAAAATAATGAATTTTTAATGAATGTTAGTTGAAATTTTTATTCAACTGAACCATTCAACTTAAAATATATTTGTGTGTATATGTTAAGTATTAAAAGTAGCCTTTTAACTGTGTTTTTTTGTTTTGTTTTTCACTTTTCATGTACATAGCCCAATTACATGACTGGTTGTGATTTCCAAAATGATGAATGAAAGTTAGGATGAATTTATTTTATGTAAATTATACATAAAATTATAAAATGTCACCTTTTTTCCTGTTTCCCTTGTTCCCCTCAGCCCTCACTTCCTATTCCCCACACTGGCTTATAAGAGGCTTGTTTATGTTTAACCTCAGTAGTAATCACACAACTGACACTGACATAATCAAATCACCTGTACATCATCATTTATAAAAAATCATTATTTATGTCATATCAATGCTAACACTAACACTGCTACACTGATCGTACTTACTCTTACAGAGGCCATCATGATTACATTCTTCACAGTGAGCTGGACAGCGACGGCATTCTGTCTCTGTGGTATAATAGCCATCTGGACAGTGTGACCTACAGGAGTGGTTCAGCAGGAAGTTCTGCTTCTCACAGCTCAGACAGTGAGAGGAATCTTCCTGGCAGGATGCACACTCTGGGGCACATGGCTGGCATTTGCCACCTTGAGGAAACCCTCTGGAAAAGAGGTAATGAGATAAGATAACACTTTATTAATCCTAAAGGGAACCTAGAGTGAGAGGAGTAAATGAGGTATCTTTTATGCAAGGGCATAGGTTTGCATACGGACAGTAGGGACATGTCCCTACTAATATTTTGGGAGGAGAGAATTGTCCCTACCAATATTTGAGTGAAGTCGTTTGCACTGTTTGGATTGAAGTAAAATTAGATAATTCCAATGTGGCCTCCAAGAGGCTATGTCTCCAAGACAACCGATTTAGGCTTGCTAGCATTTGATTGACTAAAAGGGCGGGGCCTATCGGAAGGCTCACGTCATGTTGGAACATCACAGTGGTACCTAACTTTACCAGAAAAATGTTAACTGATGTTATTTAACCATATGAGCTACTGTTAACAGCAGTTAGTGTTAGCAAGCTAACCCTGGCTTCTGTATTCTGTAGGCTAGCAGTCAGATTGCTAGAAGGTGTAAAAATTAAATCATGGATATATCAAAGTATGAGTTTAATCTCCATCGAAAAATCCTATGAAAATGTCAGCATGAATACTATGACATTTCTTATGACTTACTATACTATGACATTACTATGTCTTACTATACTATGATGTTTTAATGCCTTAGTATACTATGATTGTTTTGTATGGGACGGACTGGTAGTGCATTGCTTAGCAATGTCGCCTAGGAGTGAGAAGGTTTTGAGATTAAACCCTGGGCCTGGTGCATTATTGTGCAGAATTCACATATTCCCCCTGTGTCTGCGTGGGTTCTCTCCGGGTACTCCGGCTTCCTCCCACCCACCCTCCAAAGACATGCACATTAGGTTAATTAACACTCTAATGCCTTACTATATTATTACTTTTTTAATTCTCACTATAGCCTAACTATACTATGTCGTTTTTATGAAGTTTTTATGCCTTATTATACTATGTAGTTTTTATAACGTTGTTTACGCCTTACTATACTATGACGTTTTTATGATGTTTTTTATGCCTAAGTATAAAATAACCCCCCAAAGAAAAAGGACCTGTCTCTACATCCACCCTGAAGCACTGTGCTGACCAGTTGTCTCCAGCTGAGCATGCCTGACTCCACCTGCAGGTGGATCACTGAGTTCCTGTCCGATAGGTAGCAGCACGTAAAGCTGGGGAAGCATATATCCGGCACCCGGACCATCAGCACCGGATCCCCCAAAGGCTGTGTCTGAGGCAAACAGGAAAGATTGTAGCCGACCCCTCCCACCCTGGACACAAACTGTTTGAGTCACTGCCCTCTGGCAGGAGGCTATGGTCCATCAGGACCAAAACCTCCCGCCACATGAACAACTTCTTCCCTACTGCAGTTGGCCTCATTACCAAGGCTAATGACCCCCACTGTCATTGTATATATTTATATTTATAGTTATTCTTTTCTATAATATTTCTTCACTTTTTATTGTAAATATTTTATCTTATTATTAAAATTGTCTATTTAAATCTAACATATCAGACTTGCAGTACTTGTTTCATTTTTGTTTATATTTCTTTTCTTCTTATTATGTTTACTGTCATACACCAAAACACCAAACAAAATTCCCTGTATGTTGAAAAACCTACTTGGCAATAAACCAATAAACCAGATTCTATGACGGTTTAATGACATTATACACCATATACACCATATTATACTATGTCTTTTTTATGACTTTTTATGCCTTACTATATACTATGTCGTTTTATGATGTTTTTTACGCCTTAATATACTATGACGTTATGGTGACTTTTTTATGCCTTACTATACCATGACGTCATTATGAAGTTCTTACGTATTACTATACTAGGTCGATTTTAAGTTTTTTATGCGAGAATATACTATATCATTTATATGATGCCTTTTATGCCATACTATAGTATGAAGTTTTTTACACCCTACTATACTATGATGTTTTTTACCCTCTACTATACTTTGACATTTTTATGACTTTTTATGCCTCAGTATATACTATGTTGTTTTTCTGACATTTTTTACGCCTTAATATACAGTACTATGACGTTATGATGACTTTTTATGTCGTACGTTACTAGGACGTTTTTATGCCTTACCATACTATGTCGTTTTTATGACTTTTTATTCCATCCTATACTATGACTATTTTTTATGCCATTCTCTGCCTTACAATACTATGACATTTATTTACTTTCTATGCCTTATTATACTGTGATGTTTGTATTACATTTTATGCCTTACTATACTATGATATTTTTTATGCCTTACTATACTAAAACATTTTTTTATGACTTTTTATGCCTTACTATACTATGACATTTTTTATGACTTTTTATGCCTTACTTTACTATGACATTTTTTATGACATTTTATGCCTTACTATACAATGACATTTTTTATGACATTTTTCATGACTTCCTATACTATGACATATTTTATGACATTTTATGCCTTGCTATACTATGACATTTTTCATGACTTTTTATGCCTTACTGTGCCATACTATAATATATCATTTTTATTACTTTTTATGTCTTACTATAGTATGACATTTTTATGACTTTTTTATGCCTTACTATACTATGACGTTTTTTATGCTTTACCATACTATGACTTGTTTATGCCATATTATATGATGACGTTTTCATATGACATTATGAGGTATTTAAGCCTTACTATACTATGACATTTTTTAAGACTTTTATGCCTTAATATACTTTGACATTTTTTTATGACATTTTATGCCTTATTATACTATAACATTTTTTATGACCTTTTATGCCTTACTTTAGTATGACATTTTTTTTTAACTTTTTATGCCTTTCTATATTATAACATTTTTTATGAGATTTTATGCCTTTCTATAGTATGACATTTTTTATGACTTTTTATGCCTTACTATAGCATGACATTTTTAAAGACCTTACTATACTATGACTTTTTTTGCCTTACTATATTATGACGTTTTTTTATGACTTACCATACTATGGCGTTTTCATTACTTTTTATGCCTTACTATACTATGTAATTTTTCATGACTTTTTATGCCTTACTATACTATGACCTTTTTTTAATGACTTTTTATGCCTTACTATACTATGAAATTTTTTATGACGTTTTTTATGCCTTACTATAACATTTTTTAAACCTTACTATACTATGACATTTTTTTATGACATTTTATGCCTTCCAATACGGTGAAATTTTTTATGACATTTTGTGCCTCACTATAATATGACATTTTTTTGTGACTTTTTATGCCTTACTTTACTATGACATTTTTTTATGCCTTACTATGACATTTTTTATGCCTTACTATAAAATGACGTTTTTTATGCTTTACTATGAAATTTTTTATGACTTACCATACTATGGCGTTTTCATTACTTTTTATGCCTTAGTATACTATGACGTTTTTATGACTTTTTATGCCTTACTATACTATGACTTTTTTATGACTTTTTATGCCATACTATACTATGACATTTTTATGCCTTTTTATGCCTTACTATACTATGACGTTTTTATGCCTTTTTATGCCTTACTAAACTATGACATTTTTATCACTTTTTATGCCTTACTATAATGACATTTTATGCCATACTATACTATGACATTTGTATGACTTTTCATGCCTTACTATTCTATGACGTTTTTTATGCCTTATTATGCCATTTTTTATACCTTACTATACTCTATTTTTTTATGACATTTTATGCCTTCCTAAGCAATTACATTTTTTATGACATTTTATGCCTTCCTAAGCAATTACATTTTTTATGACATTTTATGCCTTCCTAAGCAATTACATTTTTTATGACATTTTATGCCTTCCTAAGCAATTACATTTTTTATGACATTTTATGCCTTCCTAAGCAATTACATTTTTTATGACATTTTATGCCTTCCTAAGCAATTACATTTTTTATGACATTTTATGCCTTCCTAAGCAATTACATTTTTTATGACATTTTATGCCTTCCTAAGCAATTACATTTTTTATGACATTTTATGCCTTCCTAAGCAATTACATTTTTTATGACATTTTATGCCTTCCTAAGCAATTACATTTTTTATGACATTTTATGCCTTCCTAAGCAATTACATTTTTTATGACATTTTATGCCTTCCTAAGCAATTACATTTTTTATGACATTTTATGCCTTCCTAAGCAATTACATTTTTTATGACATTTTATGCCTTCCTAAGCAATTACATTTTTTATGACATTTTATGCCTTCCTAAGCAATTACATTTTTTATGACATTTTATGCCTTCCTAAGCAATTACATTTTTTATGACATTTTATGCCTTCCTAAGCAATTACATTTTTTATGACATTTTATGCCTTCCTAAGCAATTACATTTTTTATGACATTTTATGCCTTCCTAAGCAATTACATTTTTTATGACATTTTATGCCTTCCTAAGCAATTACATTTTTTATGACATTTTATGCCTTCCTAAGCAATTACATTTTTTATGACATTTTATGCCTTACTATACTATGACGTTTTTTATGCCTTATTATGACATTTTTTATACCTTACTATACTATATTTTTTTATGACATTTTATGCCTTCCTAAGCAATTACATTTTTTATGACATTTTATGCCTTACTATACAATGACATTTTTCATGACTTTTTATGCCTTACTATACTATGACATTTGTTTTATGACTTTTTATGCCTTACTATAGCATGACATTTTTAAGGCCTTACTATACTATGACTTTTTTTGCTTTACTATATTATGATGTTTTTTTATGACTTACCATACTATGACATTTTTTTGACATTTTATGCCTTACTATACTACAACATTTTGTAGGACTTTTATGCCTTATGCTTACTGTACTATGATGTTTTTATGCCTTTTTAGGCCTTACTATACTATAACATTTTTTATGACATTTTATGCCTTACTATACTACAACATTTATTAGGACTTTTAACCCTTACTATACTATGACATTTTTTAGGACTTTTTATGACTTACTATACTATGACGTTTTTTATGCCTTACTATACTGTGACATTTTTTATGACTTTTATGCCTTACTATAATATGACATTTTTTATGACTTTTTATGCCTTGCTATACTATGACATTTTTTTATGACTTTTTATGACTAACACACTATGGCGTTTTCATTACTTTTTATGCCTTACTATACTATGACATTTTTCATGACTTTTTATGCCTTACTATACTATGACCTTTTTTTAATGACTTTTTATGCCTTACTATGCTATGACATTTTTAAGGCCTTACTATATTTTGACTTCTTTTGCCTTACTATATTATGACATTTTTTTATGACTCACCATACTATGGCGTTTTCATTACTTTTCATGCCTTAATATACTATGACATTTTTTATGAGATTTTATGCCTTACTATACTATGACATTTTTTATGACTTTTTATGCCTTAATATACTATGACGTTTTTTATGCCTTATTATGACATTTTTTATACCTTACTATACTATGAAATTTGTCATGACTTTTTATGCCTTACTATAGCATTACATTTTTAAGGCCTTATTATATTATGACTTTTTTTGCTTTACTATATTATAACGTTTTTTTATGACTTACCATACTATGACATTTTTTATGACATTTTATGCCTTACTATACTACAACATTTTTTAGGACTTTTATGCCTTATGCCTTACTGTACTATGATGTTTTCATGCCTTTTTATGCCTTACTATACTATGACATTTTTTAGGACTTTTTATGCCTGACTATACTACGACATTTTTTATGACATTTTACGCCTTACTATACTATGACGTTTGACAACCCAGCCCGACCCACCCCATCAACCTGTGTGACTCCCCCGTGGACACAGTGGAGTACTTCCACTTCCTGGGCACCACTGTCATCGAGTCCATCCTCACCTCTTCCATCACCACCAGGTAGGCTGCTGGCACTGCCAAGGACAACAGCAGACTGCAGTGTATCTGTATTCACTCTGCTGAGAAGGTGATTGACTGCAATCTGGCAAACCTCCAGGACATGTACCCCTCCAGGACCTTGAGGCAAGCAGGAATGATTGTAGCCCACCCTGGACACAAACTGTTTGAGCCACTGCCCTCTGGCAGGAGGCTGTGGTCCATTAGGACCAAAACCTCCCGCCACAAGAACAACTTCTTCCCTACTGCAGTTGGCCTCATTACCAAGGCTAAAGACCCCCACTGTCACTGTATATATTTGTATTTATATTTATATTTATATTTATATTAGTATTTATATTTATATTTATATTTTATTTATATTTATATTTATATTTATTCTTTTCTATAATATTTCTTCACTTCTTATTGTAAATATTTTATCTTATTATTAAAATTTTTTATTTAAATCTAGCATATCTGACCTGCAGTATTTGCTTGTTTCATCTTTATTTGTATTTCTTTTCTCTTTAATATGTTTATTGTCATGCACCAAAACACCAAATAAAATTCCCTGTATGTTGAAAAACCTACTTGACGTTTTTATGATATTATACACCATATACACCATATTATACTATGTCTTTTTTATGACTTTTTATGCCTTACTATATACTATGTCGTTTTATGACGTTTTTTACGCCTTAATATACTATGACGTTACGGTGACTTTTTATGTCTTACTATACTATGACGTTTTTATGCTTTAATATACTATGACATTTTTATGACATTCTATGCATTACCATACTTTTTAGTTTTCATGACTTTTTATTCCTTCCTATACAATGATGTTTTATATGCCTTACTACGCTATGATGTTTTTTTATGACTTTTTATGCCTCACTATACGATAACATTTTTTATGACTTTTTATGCCTTACTATACTATGACATTTTGTGTGACTTTTTATGCCTTACTATACTATTACGTTTTTTATGACCTTTTATGCCTTACTATGCTATGACATTTTTTTATGACTTTTTATGCCTTACTATACTATGACATTTTTTTATGACTTTTTATGCATTACTATTCTATGACATTTTGTATGACATTTTATGCCTTACTATGCTATGACCTTTTATGCCTTTCTGTGCCTTTCCATAATATATCATTTTTATTACTTTTTATGCCTTACTATAGTATCACGTTTTGATGCCTTTTTATTCCTGACTGTAGCATGATGTTTTATGCCTTATATTTACTATGCCATTTTTATGACTTTTTTTGCCTCACTTTACTATGACATTTTTTATGACTTTTTATGTCTTACTATACTATGACATTTTTTTATGACTTTCTATGCTTTACTATACTATGACATTTTCTATGACTTTTTATACCTTTCTCTGCCTTAGTATAATACAGTATATCATTTTTATTAATTTTTATGTCTTACTACTGTTTTTATGACTTTTTATGCCTTACTGTACTATGGCGTTATATGCCATACTATACTATGACATTTTATGCCTTACTATACCATGACGTTTTTATCACTTTTCATGCCTTACTATACTATGACGTTTTTATGACTTTTTATGCCTTATTATACTATGACTTTTTTATGACTTTTTATGCCATACTATACTATGACATTTTTATGCCTTTTTATACCTTACTAAACTATGACATTTTTATGACTTTTTATGCCTTACTATAATATGACGTTTTATGCCATACTATACTATGACATTTGTATGACTTTTCATGCCTTACAATAGTATGACCTTTTGTGACTTTTTATGCCTTACTATACTATGACGTTTTTATGCCTTACTATACTATGACGTTTTTATGACTTTTCATGCCATACCATACTATGACGTTTTCATGACTTTTTAGGCCTCACTATACTAGGATGGATATATGCCTTATTATAATATATAATTTTTATTACTTTTTATGCCTTATTATGCTATGATGTTTTTATGACTTTTTATGCCTTACTGTACTATGACGTTTTATGCCATACTTTACTATGACATTTGTATGACTTTTCATGCCTTACTATACTATGACCTTTTGTGACTTTTTATGCCTTACTATGCTATGACATTTTTATGCCTTACTATACTATGACGTTTTTATGACTTTTCATGCCATACCATACTATGACGTTTTCATGACTTTTTAGGCCTCACTATACTAGGATGGATATATGCCTTATTATAATGTATCATTTTTATTACTTTTTATGCCTTATTATGCTATGATGTTTTTATGACTTTTTATGCCTTACTGTACTATGGCGTTTTATGCCATACTATACTATGACATTTTATGCCTTTCTATACCATGACGTTTTTATGACTTTTTATACCTTACTATACTATGACTTTTTTATGACTTTTTATGCCATACTATACTATGACATTTTTATGCCTTTTTATGCCTTACTATACTATGACGTTTTTATGCCTTTTTATGCCTTACTATACTATGACATTTTTATGACTTTTTATGCCTTACTAACTGGTTTATTGCCTTACTTGATACATGACGTTTAGTATGCCCATACTTTACTATAACATTGTAGTGACTTTTCATTCCTTACCTATACTATGACCTTTGGTGACTTTTTATGCCCTTTACTATACTATGACGTTTTTATGCCTTACCTATACTATGACGTTTTCATGACTTTTCATGCCAATACCCCGATACTATGACGTTTTCATGACTTTTTAGGCTCACTATACTAGGATGATATATGCCTTACTATACTATGACGTTTTTATGACTTTTTTATACCTTATTATACTTATGACGTTTTTATGACTTTTTATTGCCTTATTTATACTATGATGTTTTATGACTTTTAAGCCTTACTGTATACTAGGCGTTTTTGCCATACTATACATGACATTTTATGCCTTTCTATACCATGACGTTTTTATGACTTTTTATGCCTTACTATACTATGACGTTTTATGCCTTTTATTTTACTTTATTATACTATGACGTTTTTATGACTTTTGTGCCTTACTATACTATGACTTTTTATGACTTTTTATGCCATACTATTACTATGACATTTTTAATGACTTTTATGCCTTACTATACTATGACGTTTTTATGACTTTCATACCATACCATACTATGACGTTTTTTATGACTTTTTATGCCTTACTGTAATATGGCTTTTATGCCATACTATGCTATGACATTTTATACCTTACATATTACTATGACGTTTATGCCTTTTTATACTTTATTTATACATGACGTTTTTATGACTTTTATGCCTCTACCTATCCTATGACTTTTTTATGACTTTTTATGCCATACGATATACTATGACATTTTTATGCCTTTTTATGCCTTACACTATACTATGACCATTCTTTATGACTTTTTTATGCCTTACTAATACTAATGACATTTTTATATTGACTTTCATGCCGGTACCATTACTATGACTTTTTATGACTTTTTATGCCTTAACTGTACTATTGGCGTTTTTATGCATACTATACCTATGACATTTTATGCCCTAACTATACCATGAACGTTTTTATGACTTTTTATGCGTTCACTATACTATGTACGTTTTCTTATGCCTTTTTATGCCTTCACTATACTGATGAGGTTTGTTATGCCTTTTATGCCTTACTATAAATGACGTTTTTGCCATAACTATAGCTATGCAGTTCTGCGATGCTTTTCATGCCTTACTATACTATATGACCTTTTGTGACTTTTATGCCTTACATATAATATGAACTGTTTATGGCCATACTATTACTATTTCGCACATTTGGTATCACTTTTATGCCTTACTATACTATGACATTGTTTATGAC
>NW_019174545.1:634575-645014 GCF_002260705.1 Seriola dumerili | reverse complement strand
TACTATACTATGACATTTTTATGCCTTTTTATGCCTTACTATACTATGACGTTTTTATGCCTTTTTATGCCTTACTATACTATGACATTTTTATGCCATACTATACTATGACATTTTATGCCTTACTATACCATGACTTTTTTATGACTTTTCATGCCTTACTATACTATGACGTTTTTATGACTTTTTATACCTTATTATACTATGACGTTTTTATGACTTTTTATGCCTTACTATAATATGACGTTTTATGCCATACTATACTATGACATTTGTATGACTTTTCATGCCTTACTATACTATGACCTTTTGTGACTTTTTATGCCTTACTATACTATGACGTTTTTATGCCTTACTATACTATGACGTTTTTATGACTTTTCATGCCATACCATACTATGACGTTTTCATGACTTTTTAGGCCTCACTATACTAGGATGGATATATGCCTTACTATACTATGACGTTTTTATGACTTTTTATACCTTATTATACTATGACATTTTTATGACTTTTTATGCCTTACTATAATATGACGTTTTATGCCATACTATACTATGACATTTGTATGACTTTTCATGCCTTACTATACTATGACCTTTTGTGACTTTTTATGCCTTACTATACTATGACGTTTTTATGCCTTACTATACTATGACGTTTTTATGACTTTTCATGCCATACCATACTATGACGTTTTCATGACTTTTTAGGCCTCACTATACTAGGATGGATATATGCCTTACTATACTATGACGTTTTTATGACTTTTTACACCTTATTATACTATGACGTTTTTATGACTTTTTATGCCTTATTATAATATATCATTTTTATTACTTTTTATGCCTTAATATACTGATGTTTTTTTTATGACTTTTCATACCTTAACATACTATGACATTTTTTATAACATTTTATACCTAACTATGCTATGACATTTTTTTATGACTTTTTATGCCTCACTATTCTATGACGTTTTTTTATGAATTTTCATGCTTCACTATACCCTGATATTTTTCGTGCTTTACTGTGACATTTTTTATGACATGTTATACCTTACCATGCTATGACATTTTTTATGCCTTGCTATACTATGACCTTATTTTATAACTTTTATGCCTTACTATACTATGACATTTTCTATGATATTTTATGCCTTACTATACTATGACATTTTTTTATGACTTTTTATGCCTTACTATACTATGACATTTTTTATGGCATTTTATGGCATCCTATACTGTGAAATTTTTTGTGATATTTTGTGCCTTAGTATACTATGACATTTTTCATGACTTTTTATGCCTTACTATACTATGACATTTGTTTTATGACTTTTTATGCCTTACTATATACTATGTCGTTTTATGACGTTTTTTAAGCCTTAATATACTATGACGTTACGGTGACTTTTTATGTCTTACTATACCAGGGCGTTTTTATGCCTTAGTATACTATGACATTTTTACGACATTCTATTAGTTACCATACTTTTTATGCCTTACTATAATATGACTTTTTATGCCTTACTATACTATGACGTTTTTTATGCCTTATTATGACATTTTTTATACCTTACTATACTATGACGTTTTTTCATGACTTTTTATGCCTTGCTATACTATGACATTTTTTATGCCTTATTATGACATTTTTTATACCTTACTATACTATGACGTTTTTTTTATGCCTTATAATGACATTTTTTATACCTTACTATACTATGAAGTTTTTTATGCCTTATAATGACATTTTTTATACCTTACTATACTATGACGTTTTTTCATGACTTTTTATGCCTTACTATACTATGACGTTTTTTATGCCTTATTATGACATTTTTCATACCTTACTATACTATGACATTTTTTCATGACTTTTTATGCCTTACTATACTATGACATTTTATATGACTTTTTATGCCTTTCTGTGCCTTATTATAATATACAATTTATGTTACTTTTTATGCCTTACTTTAATATGACATTTTTTTATGACTTTCTATGCTTTACTATACTATGACCTTCTTTTATGAGTTTTATGCCTTACTATACTATGACATTTTTTTGACTTTTTATACCTTAATATACTATGACATTTTTTATGACATTTTGTACCTTACTATGCTATGACATTTTTTTATGACTTTTTATGCCTTACTATATTATGACATTTTTTTATGACTTTTTATGCCTTACTATACTATGACATTTGTTTTATGACATTTATGCCTTACTATACTATGACATTTTTTATGGGATTTTATGTCTTACTATACTATGACATTTTCTATGACTTATGACTAATATATTATTTTTATGACTTTTTATGCCTTATTATACTTTGATGTTTTTATTACATTTTATGCCTTAGTATTCAATTTTGTTTTCACGACTTTTTATGCCTAACTATAATATGTTGTTTTTATTACTTTTTATGTCTTACTATACTAGGACGTTTTTATGCCTTATCCTGTCTTACTATACTGAGAAATTTTTCATGACATTTTTATGCCTTACTATACTATGACATGTTTTATTCCTTACCGTACTATGATGTCTTCATGCCTTATGATACGATGACGTTTTCACGCCTTACTATCCTATGACATTTCTTGTTCCTTACCATGCTTTGGCTTCTTCATGCCTTATTATAGGATGACGTTTTTATGCCTTACCATACAATTACTTTTTTATGCCTGACTATAATATGACTTAATCATGGGGTGGCACTGTAATACAGTGGTTGAAACTGTTGCCTCCCACTGAGAAGGTTCTAGGTTCCTACCACAGGCCTGGGGCTATTTTGTGTGGAGTTTGCATGTTCTCCTTGTCGCTGTGTGGTTTTGCTGTGGTTTAGTACTCCAGCTTCCTCCCGCAGTGCTTATTATACTTTGACTTTTTTATGCCTTACTATACAATGATGTTTTATTCCTTATCCTATGATTCTTCTTTATGGGGCGGTGTGCCGTTACTGTAGTTAGAACTGTTTCCTCACCATGAGAAAGTTCTGGTTTCAAACCCTGTGCATAGGGCCTTTCTGTGTGGAGTTTGCATGTTCCCCCTGTGTCTGCGTGGGTTCTTTCTGGGTACTCCAACTACCTCTCGCACTATGACCTTCTTTTCTTTCTTATTAAATTTGAACATACATGTCCAGCTTATATAATAATATGAACATACTGTATATTGACAGGTTTTGGGATTGATATATATACCTATAACATATGTCTATAATATAAACTAACATTCTAAAATACATATTTCTATTAGGTAGACATATATGTCTAAATATGATATTGTTCCAATTTCTAACAGTTTTACTATGTAATTTTTACATATAGGCTATTTTAAATACATATATGATTTTACTTCAAATGTACATATATTTTATACATAAAAATTCAACATTTGCGTATTGGCATTTCTGAATGTAAATTCAGATCTTATATATTAATAAACCATTTGGTTGACGGCATTAAAAAGTCAAACTCTTTGTTTTGGGGTGGGGGGTGGGGTGGGGGGTTCTTGCGTCCCTACCAATGTTGAGACCAAACCTATGCCCTTTCTTTTGTGTATTATGATGTTGCATGTTCATGTGCGAGAAAACATCACCAGCACCTCTGACACTCCACCACACACACTCCATTTTGCAGGTAAAGCCCACTGCGACACTGGTGGCATTGCTGGGTGTCCTGGCACATGACACACCCCTTTGAGCACTCCTCACACTGGCTGGACACCTTGTTGGCAAATGTACCAGATGGACAATGAGACATGCACCTCTGTTGAGCAGTCAAGAATTGACCTGAAGACAAAAAGATAAAGGATGCAAAGGTTGTCAGTAGTCAACAACTTCTTTAAATTTCATCATCCTTTCTCACACTACCTAAAACAGACAAGCCCACTAAACATTTTGTAGTTCAGTCTATTGATGCATAGAGACAGAATATGCTAACCTGAGTAGCAGCTCCTGCAGTCATCCTTCCCTGCAGCAGAGCAAGTCTTACAAGATAAATGGCACAGCTCACATTCGCCATAACCTGATGACAAAAGAATAACAGAACCCAGCACAAAATAGTAAGGCATGGATGACATGAAAGAGAGGAAGATATGAAGGGGGGGGGCTCATAAATTGTCAAACTAACTGAAAGCAAGTGAGATGTGATGAAAAACTTCTAAAGGATGTGTAACCCTACCTAGAAGAAAAATATATTTCACTGCAACATGCTTCACTATCAGCAGTTGTCAGCAGTTCTTCCAGTTTAATTTGGTCGGTTATGTTGACAACATGTAGTATTGAGGTAAAATTGACATTTGCCATACTGTTTCTGAAGTGTTTCTCAGAGCAGGTGGCCATTTTTCTTCCCTCCAAACACTCCCCCTTCTCCAGTGTGAATCCATCCTCACAAGAGTCACAGTCACCATATTGTGGCCCTCCGCAGGTACGACAGGCTCTGTGACACGGCTCACATTCCTGGCTCTCTTCATCCAAAAAGAAACCTTCCTTACAGTGATCAACGCACTCTCCATCTGGACACCAAACCATAAAATGAATTATTTTCTTAATGAAATTATTTGTCATCTCTGACATTGTACTTGGATGCTTATGATCACAAGGGACCAACAGATGGGGACTGTAAACAGGTCTTTAAAACATTTTTAAAAATACTGTCTGAGATATTTAAATTAGAGTATTTTATATGAAAATCAGAGTCATCAAGTGGAATGGATCGTGAAAACAGTAGTGATATTGGAATTACAGGCTAACCCTGTCTACCAAATGTGAAAGATAGTCAGTTATTCTGACCCCAGGAGTTTATCAACTGATACTCACATCATGACACAGCCCAAATTTGTAAATGGATCAAATTTTACCAAAGACGTAGGATCCCTTTTCACACCAGTAGCACTGGGACTGGTCACAGATCACACATAGTTTGTCTTCACATGGAGCACACACCATACTGTCTTTTGAGCTGTAGTACCGATCTGGACAGGACTGATGGCAGTCTGTGCCTAACCTGACAGACAGACAGAAAGACAGATAGTGTCAATATTAGAACCAATGGATGTGGGTGTGTGACTCAGTGAAAGTCTCAACTGAAGAGACTTACTGGTAGTAACCATCTTCACATTTGAGGCAAATAGTTTCCTGGTCCCGTTCTCCTGAATCCTCTGTGATGAAGAGCAGAAATTAAAATAAACCTTAAACACCAGATCAGACAAGTTGTGAATACTGGACTTAGTGAATAGGCTGTGTTTTCAATCTCAAAGCAAGACAAAGCAAGAGAGCATACTGGATCAGCCTCAGTATTACTTGTTCCAGCTTCTGACTAAATCACATTTAAGTATAGTGTTGTAGGTTTTACACTTTTTGCACTGATATAAGATAATATAACTGTTGTGGTAAGTATTTATGTAATTAACATGTGACAATGTTGGAAAATCCCATTTTATATCCCATTGTGTTCCCAAAGGCAACACAGCGATTTCTTCAAACACAGTTTCTTTTAACACCAGCAGGAGGCACTCTGACAACACACAATAAATGTGTTCAGTTCACTGTAGAGTTGAATCGCACTCTCAGATTGATCATTAATGAGTGTGATCAGTGTGTTAGCAAACAAATCAAAGCTAGAAACATTCAAACAAATGTCAAAGTCAAGTCAAAGTGTCTCTGAGGCTATTTCAGTTCACATCTACATCTGTTAGTTTCTCTCATCTTAAACAAGTCAAAATTCAGATGCTGCTGCTGTTGTGTCATACTGTGTTGGTGTCGTGCATACATGTGTGCATTTTTCTGTGCTGTCTGTTAACCTTGTGTTGCAAGTGTACTTCTGCTGAACAACACAAAAATAAGCATAATGTGAGTGACAGGTTGTGTAAAACACTCGGATATTTGCTGTTTACCTGTTTTTTGTTTGTTTTGTTGTTTTTTTTGTTATTGGAGACTGAAGAACATATGCAGGGGATATTAATAAGTAATTCAGGTGTGTGTGTGAGAGAGTTGTTGTACAGGGAAATAGAAAAAGTTTTTCTTGCAGACTAATTAATTCTTGCTGTCAATCCAACTGGTAACTGAGGAGGAGCCACGCTGTCATCCCTTGGTCCAACCATGTCAAAACAGGACACAGGGAGCAAAGGGGGGGGTCAGACAGGAAGCAGAGAGAGAGAGAGAGAGAGAGAGGAGAGAGAGAGAGAGAGAGAGAGAGAGAGAGAGAGAGAGAGAGGGTAAAGGAGAGATAGAAGGGGGCGAGAAAGAGATGGAAACAACTTCTAAAAAAGCCCCTTCTGCAGACTTTCCCTTGGGACATTCATCCTCTCCAAAAAAGCCTCCATCGACCCCCACACCCCATTCCTCTCTCCATCTCCTTCCAGCACCCACAACTTGGTTTGCACTTCAATGCAGTCGACA
The DNA here is from genome assembly GCF_002260705.1 of Seriola dumerili. Classification (NCBI taxonomy): domain Eukaryota; kingdom Metazoa; phylum Chordata; class Actinopteri; order Carangiformes; family Carangidae; genus Seriola; species Seriola dumerili. The sequence continues at coordinate 638,597 of NW_019174545.1, read as the reverse complement.
AGCCACTACCTGTGAAAGCAATTACTCATATATAGAAAGACTGGGAGAAAGGAAAGGTGGGAGGGACGGAGGTATAGAACAAGAGAGAGGGAGTGAGAAGCCGGAAATCGTGCCCTCAGGCTGTGTCTATGTGAAGAGAGAAAATAGCGCCCGCATAAATATTAACTGTGCAAGCAGGGAAGGGGGGGATTTCAACAGAATTTAAACTGGCATCCACATCCTGAAGTATGCACTTGTGGAATGTGCAAGCACACACACATTAACAGTCTACATGCACTCACAAGCTACATATTGCATATGTGATTAGCATTTAATCTCAGTAAAAAAAATAAAAAAAAAGCTGATATATAGACAAGAGTAGAGATGGATGAATTTTGCCATTACCTCAAACCATTCCTTCAGAGGGGGAAAGTGATATAGTGCGTTTATCAAGAAGTGCATGAGAATTGGGTTTATGAGATGAGCTTTAATGTGCTAACAGCCTCTGAGTGGAAGGAGTCCAGCTCCACACTAAAGCAGCTGAAGGATTACTGCTTTCCTGAAGCCTTACATGAATAGTGAAGAAATCTTATCTTGAAGAAAGATGGTCAAAAAAGGTGTTTAACAACTCTCATCAATGAAATGAAAACCATCTCGAGATATTGCAACCAAGGAATGAAAGAAATAAGAGCTCAGACGCCCATGACTGGTGGTGTTCACAGAAAAACTTAAAGAGAGATTGGAGATGTGCCAGCAGCAGTGCCCAGTAACAGAGCAGAGGAAGCCACAGAGCCATGTGCCAAGGAGGGCAAAGATAATGATGGTTTTTTTTTTCATCCTAGCTAAAAGGCTTTTTTTTTAACTTCTGGCAGCCCGAAAGAGTTTTTGTCATTGGACTACACAAGACATGTGTCAGTGCCATTCTTGAAATTACACAGAGCAGATCAAAACATGACCAATCCAATTATAAAATATTTTCAAACCTTTATTTAATGATTAATGAGTGTAGTATGCAGAAAGGATTAAAGGGTACAAAACTGATAATGAGTTAATAAGATGCTTTAAAGTAATTTGATGGGGGCGATAGGACTGAGTAAGTGCTGCCGAATCTTATCACACACAGTCAGGCTGGAGAGCACAGTGACAGATCTCTCACAACAGCACATCACAAACTAACACGCAAATACACACACACACACACACACACACACACACACACACACACACAGACTGAACTATTCTTTTATTGCATCATAGCACATGTCTTAAACTTAACCTTCTGATTTAAGACGTGCACCCAAAGCAGCCCCACAAAAAAGTGAAGACCAACCAAAACAACCTCAAATTGTCCTCATTTCACTGTGAATGTCTAAAATCGTCTTTCATAACCTTAGAAATGCAGGATGACACATAGTGTAAGCATGCACTCACACATATCAGATGCCAGTTTCAGACACCACACGCTCTGTTTCATCTTCACTTTTGCCTGTAGCATCGCGTCAAAGGGACAATCATCTCAAAACTCTAATCTGCTGACTGACTTATTTAGCTTGCAGAATTGTGATTACTGAGAGCTGGCGGGTGGCAGGGAGGCTGTGGTGAGGGTGAGAGTGAAGAAAGATATTCCACCCAGAATGCATAATGACATAATAACAGCCCGTCTCCACCTCAGATGAGTTCAGCACAATAACCACTTTCTATGGTATGCCGGTAATCATCTCTGGGAGAAGGAAGTGCTCTGATCTTTATGTGACTTGTACTGACAGGGTGAGGTGGAAGAGCACAGGGAATGAGATTTAGGGAGGACTTATACTGTAAGTTTTACCTCTGCTGAGAAAAAAATGGAAAAGTAGAAAATCAAAACTTTTCAACCCTTTGTGGGATGAATGATGTATGTCTCTGACATCAGTAACATGCTTTTCCTTGTGGAAAAGATAATCAACATCATTCCTGCAAAAAGTGAAAGATAGAAGATTTTCTGCCCCCATATGAGACCAAATACTAATGTGGCATCTTCTAGTGGGGTAAGTTGTCTGATAATTAACGCAGTTAAGTATTAATAGCTTGTCTATACTTGTCCAAATGTATTTTCTTACAATTGAAGATTATTGGAAAAAACAAAATGTTCATTAATTGCAGAACATCTTACATATCAATAACTTATCTCAGTCGTTGAGGCTCATTTAAATTCATTAATGATGATGTATCTGCAGTAATAGAGAGCCTGCAGCAAAGAGTGAGGTGCAACAACAATCAATGGCAATATCATTGGTAAATACAGGCAGGTGTCATGCTTTGGTAACAAGTTTCTCCAGAATCTCACTGTATCTCACTCCTGAGGACTGAAACAGTAAGTCTTAGACTCAAAGTCTAAATGTTGAGCAGTACAAGTTTCATTCATACAGTCACTGTGACTGCAAGGTACTGTGGTGTGTCATTTAGCTACAGTATATAGTTGCTGCTGAAGCTATAGTAGGCCTGGTTTTATTTCTGCAATGTGATCGATGAAGGAGATGAAAGAGGCGGGAAGAGAGAAAGAAAGTAAGGAGAGAGAAAAAGATGTCAACTCACTGCGTTCACATTGCTTGCAGCCCTCGTCACAGTGGAGACAGTCTTCATTCTCTCTATCTGCAACCTGACCTGATGAACGCAATGGACAAAATAATAGATCAAAAAATACATAAGACAGAAGAAAATGGTGATGAAATTATGTAATAAAGCCATGAAATTTTGATCATTTCAAAATGTTGTCCAGTATTTGAGTTCATGTTTACTGCTCAATACCAGATGACACAGTTGTTTAAAATACGGTTTAGTTCATGTTTATGTTTATGTTTATTTCACATCAGTTACTGCTTTAATAAAGGGAGAGAGGAGAAGAGAAGAGAAGAGAAGAGAAGAGAAGAGAAGAGAAGAGAAGAGAAGAGAAAGAGATCAAATTTAAATATATATTAAATCTAATTTTAACTGTGGTCAAACAAGGCCAACAGACAAATCCCACCACATCCACACCATCAGTTTTTTCTGTTCAAACCGTCTGTGGGGCCTGTTGAGACCTGCCTACAACATATGATAAGAATTTCATCTCATCCTCCCACTCATACAGTTTATATCCTCACATACAAACTCTCATCGTTATACTCCTCACTTCCGTCTCACATTCAGTGTAGTGAAGTTGTAACTCGCCACCTCCACATCTCTCCATCTTATCTCAAAAAAACATCTCACTCAAAACATTTGAGCTTTTTCTCAGTCCTCCTTTGGCTGGCATTCACGTTTGATCCCATATGATGAGATAAAGCACTATGTGTTCATTGTTCACATTCTCTCTGATGATAAAAAATAAATTTAGCAAATGTTTTTTTAGTGGACCAGATTACAACCAGAAAGCAGAAGCAAGAGCACATCGTCACAAGGCAGGCCTGGATAGATTAACTAAGTTAAGACAAGTCATTCACTCTATTTGCTTGGCAAGGTATTTTCATTTGTTTCTTTTTTTCTCCTTTTTTCATACAGTAGCTAAAGCAATAGATATTGATATAGATATAGGTATTTTTAGTGCGGAAATTTTAATTTCTGTTATGATGTTTTTGGTTTGTTGAATAGAGCTCTGTGGCCATATGTTTTTCTTCTTCTAATAGTACGCAGATTGCTTTCATTGCTAAAGTCATACATGTCAAAACCACCACAGAAAATGACCTCAGTGACCTCATGGACACATAAGCGTTATTATAACTTTCAAAAGCACCTTGATTCACTTATGAAATATCACTTATCTTCAGAAGCTTAAAATTCCCTGAGTGAACTGCACATTTTTCACACCTGACACAGAAACCCAAATGCTTTTAGTATCATAGTGTATGAGTTCAAAGAATAGTTTCCAATTCTTTGGTCAACCCGTGCATATTTCTTTTACACTGTGGCTCAGAGCCCTGCGTGTTGGCATATTTTCTGAGCATTTGAATTTTAATACTTTCTTTAAAATGAGGTCAATGTGCTACATGTGTGTTCCCTGAGGTGACGTTTGCCAAATTCAGGCCAGC